>NC_045671.1:38047690-38372781 GCF_009829145.1 Chiroxiphia lanceolata
GTTCTTGTTCAACCTGTTTTTAGAAACCTGCAATAATGGTATTTCCACACACTTGGTACATACTATTGCAGCACTTTACAGTCTTACTGCTAGAAAGCATTTCTCCAAACCACTTAATGCCTTGGTATAACTTAGGCCCAGTAGACGTGGAAAAAAATTATAGTTTCCTTTTACATATTTTAAGAATACATTAACTAATGTAGGCCACCTCTTCTTTGGAGTTAACACTCCCACTTGCTCCAGTCTTCCTTTGCCGTCAGACTGTCTCTTAGTGATCTTCACCATGCCTCAATTGCAAAATCCTCTCTTCAGAGCTTTGTGTCTGTGCTGACATGCATTTCTTATCATCCTCAGTTTCTTTTCTGCTCTACTGCTGTCTGGCCAGTCCCTGTCTTTGCACAGTTGCACCTTTGTAATTTAGGAAATAGTGGAGCTGTACTAATCTATGATAAAACATGTCTTCATATTTCCTGATCTTCATTGCAGTGATCAAGCACACTGACCTCTGGACAGAGAATATGCCAAAGAGCATTGTACGGGAGTGTGCATTGCTTCTCTGCCCACCTTGCTGTGCCTTCAGACCTTGTGTTCCTCCTTCATGTTCCTGCTACAAATATTGTCACCTTCTGTGAGTTTCAGCTGTTTTAAGGGATAAGAAGTTCATGTCAGCCTCAGGTTACCTCTCCTGTGACATCTTCATTACAAATCCATCTACCCTAACAGGGTTAGTAACTATTACAGCTTACTTTTCTTTTTGAGCATTGGGGAATGATTTTGCACTAATATCAGGCAACCTTCTATCCTGTTTCTGTCTGATTGCAAAGTTTCCACTAAGAATTTGAGATGATTCACTTAACAAATTCTCAGATTGGCCTACTAGTTATCCCATAATCTGGGGGAACACCTTCTTTCTGAACTCCAAAGATATCTTAGCAGTCATTACCCATGGCTTTTAAGAAAAAGAAAGGATAAAACTACCCTCAGATGTGATTGTACTCTGATTAACCCAGAAGCAAATTACTGTGAAACAGCTCAGGACAAATATGAGGAAAGCGCTTTTTTCAATGTCTACATTTAAGTAGGTATCCCCAGTTCTTCCATTTTTCAGAAAACTTACTTTGAAACTGTTTGGCTTACGAAGAGAAGAAGAATCTGTTTCATAGCTTAACTAGTGTATTGCTGGTGAAACTTTATGCACTCAGGCATTTTCAATTCCACAGCCTATGCTGAAGAAGAATTAGGAACACCTGTGAAAGAAGAGAATTCAATGTTATATGTTGCCACATCATCCGACTTTTTCTGGAAAGCTTGTTTTTCACCAAGCTTGTTTTCCTTTGAATTTTGAGCATGAAAACCCTAGTTTCAAGGCTTTCACCACTTCACTGACAAAAGCGGTTTTTTCCCATTGTTTTTAGATTTTCCTCACTTTTATTCCATAGTGTCACTCTGTGCTTGATGGCTTTCTGTAAAAGGCTCAGATTTTTATTCTCTTGAGTTAACTAGCCAACTGCTTCCAGGAAAGAATGAATAATTGTTGTGAAAATCTGGGGACATTAGGCATGCTCTAATTTTTGGTCTATGGCCAAGTGGTTATTTGGCTTCTTGCCTTTGGACTGATTTTGTTTTAGTCTTCTGCCAACTTACATTTTATATTTACCAGACAGAGGAAGAGTCACAGGCCACTTTGAATAGGTGCAAAAGTTGGATGGAAGAACCTTCCATTACAATTACCAGAATAGCTAAGGTACACTCCTTGCCACCATAAATGCCTACACCTGAGAGGGAAGAAACCCTACCCCATTTTGTAGGTGAAGACCTGAAATCCAGGACAAAGAAATAAAATCCCTGATATCCTGCAGGACTTTACATAAGCAATGAGATGTCACTTCCATGTCTGTAGTGTCAATGCACCATGGCATAATTTCCATTTGACATGGAGTGTATCTGAATCCTTGCATATCCTTTCACAATCTAAAACTAGTATGTCCAATATTGCACTTTAATTTTCCAAGGTACACAGCAGTAGCTGTTAGAGATGCAGTGGAAACCTCCGGCTGTTGGGGACTGCAGTCTCTTGTCTGGAGCACCCAAAACTCCAAAACTATGCCCAAGTTTGCTCAACAAACACTTTTCCCCCTGCATATGGATTGCTTTCACTGCTTAAACAGCATCTTCCTCCTATTGAGTTATTTTTCCAGTGGGCTTGTTGTAAAAAGTTTCTTTTTTTTTTTTTTTTAATCTCAAAAGTCAATCTTCCTTTTTTTTTTTTTTAAATCTTTTTGGCTTTGGATATTTTTTGTATATTTAGGTATATTTCAGCGGATATTTCCTTCAATCTACCTGACTTCCTATATGTTTCTGCAGATTTTGATATGTTTTCCCCAAACATTTATATTTTGTTTACTTTTTTCCTTCCTTTCTATTTTTTTTGTATTAAGTTCATATATCATTGAAAATCTTATCTATGGATTTGTGGTACAATACAGTGAGCACTATATTTTAAAGAAAATATTTTCATTATAGCATATCTTTTATCATTGAATTGTAAATATTCTTGAGCTTGTTTACAGTATTCTTTCATACCACTCTTTTATCATTTGAGTTTTTGGAAATCATGCTATAAAACATTCACTCTGTTATCCTTAGCTGAAGCTGAATTAGTTCAGTTGATATTCTCTCATAATGCTGACTTAGCTTTGCACTTGCTTGGGATATCCAACAGTAGAAGATAGGAGCATGTATTCATATTTGATCTAAAGGAGTACGGAAAATAATAAGGACTACAAGGAAAAGAATAGGCAGTAGTCCAAAAACATCACTGAATATAGGCTCGGTACACCTATTGCTTGAGTACCACCTTCAGTTCTGGTTTACCCCACTTTAAAAAAAAAAGGCCCTTTTTCAAAGGCAGAGGAAAAAATTGTTGATGGATGTGCAAGACAAATTCCATAATGAAAGAGCAAAAATAGATTTGCATGAAGAGAAGGTATTATGGAGATTTTTAAAAAGTCACAAGTGACAAAGAGGAATAAAATAAAATGCTGAACCTTAACTTTTACTGTGGAAAAACCAAACTAAATTTTCAGACAGGGGTTTTGAAATTAATTGAAAGAAGTCAATTGTCTCTCAGACAACTCATATTTAGATTATTGAACTCATTACAAAAGGTGTGGAAGCCAAAGGTGTTTGGTGGGTTCAGAGTGTGATATGACAACTACATGGATGTTTCTGTCAGGTGTAATGGAAGCCTCTAGCTTCGGAACTATGGTATTCTCTTACTCATTTTTCCATAAAAATTTTCTTCTTGTCACCGATAGGCAAACTTGCTTTAAGGGACTCAACCCACCATTTTCTTAATCAATTCCCAGGTGACATTATTCCACAAAACAAACAAAAATTCCCCTGAAATCACTCGGAAAGGGTTAAAATATTGCTAACATATTTTTTCTATCATTTTCCTTTGCTTTTGAAAAGGATAGTAAGACCCTTTATCACTTAGATGTGTGTTTCCTAGATCTGTAGGGATGGCATCAGAAAGGCCAAATTATGCTTTCAATTTCACCAACATAAATCTGAGCAAATTCTCTAAGCTGTAGCACCTCTTCCATTTTACAGCAGCTAATTCAGCTACAAATATGTGAAGCTTTCTAGACCTAGGTCCTTGCTTAAGTAATGGAAGGCTCAGAAGCAGGCTGGTGATTTTTCAGAAGCAAGTAAGAACCACATTGTCATTCCTTAGCACTGTAAACAAGTTCCCAGAAGAAAAATGAAAAGCATTTTTCTATAGCTTGATTTAAGTTTACAGTTAGGTGGGAGAAAAATGTAATAGAAAGCTAGTATTTGCTTGGGGTTTACTTTCTGTTTTGGCCAAAAGAATGAATTCCTCTAGCTATTTGTGAGACTTCTGATCTGTTTTCACATGCTTCTCACTGAGGAAAGCAGCCACAAAAGCCAATTGTTATTCATAATTTTTTCTAGGGGGGTATCCAAAGTACAGCTAAGACTAGGCATCTAGCAAGACCACCAAGTGTTAGGCAGTGTACAAAGAGCAGCAAGCAGGGTTTCCTTGCCCAAAAGGAATCAGAATATATTTGCATAAGTACTTTAGAAGCCTTTAGTTTTCCATTTCATTCCTCTGGCTTTTGGTCACATTTATAGCACCATTTTATAAACCTTTCAGACTTGTTCTGTGTGACTTGATCTAAAGGTATGTTGAGACAACTCTCACAATGTGTGTGAATGACAGCAAGGTGGCTTTGCAACTGAAGTGGCAAAGTGGCAACCATGTTCTTTTTGTTTCTGTGTATTTAATGAGTATAAATATGAGAATAAATATAACAACAAGTTAATTTAAAAATAATAAAGATACTTTATGGTGATAATGCCCAGCATTGCAGTGATGTAATTTTCATTCCCAAGAAGTTATTACTGAAAAACAATGACCAACGTAGTGCAGAAAACCTGGTAATTTTAGACAGTATTATTTTTGATTTTTCTCTTTTTTCCCAGTCCAATATGAAGGCTCACTCAATAATAAATTCCACAGGTTTCTACTGTTTTAACCAGTTTCCTTGATACAAGACAAAGTGGTATACCTCTTTCTGACAAATTTCATCCCCTCAGAGACCTGGGCATGGAGTTTTCTTCTTTGAACACATTTAAATTATGGTACCACACCGCCTTCAGCCACTCAGTGAAACTGAACCTACTTGTGAGTTTGGCAATGCCTAGAGATTCCCAGGATACAGTGGTACCAGCATCACTGATGCTTTCCTATCTTTTACTCAGGAAATTATTAGCACAATAATCAGGAATTTTTTGTTATATTTCACAACTTTTAATGTGAAAGTATTTTTGAAGACCACCACACATGAGATACTTATTCAGGGGAGAAAACCTATCCATGTCCTCCAGGGAGCTAATGGAGCTTTCTAATTTCCACAAAGGCTGCCAAATATCTCCCAAAATTATCCAGATCATTAATACTGATAACACTTACCTTCTCAGGTTACCAGTTCTGCTTATAGTGTCCCCACCAGCCATCCCCAGGCTTGCTGCAGCTCACTGCTTGTCTCTTTGCATATTCATCCTTTGTGCGATTCTTAGCTTCAGTGTTGGCAGTTTTAGCAGTTTCATTACAACAGCTGTTACATTTGATATGTTTTTCCTAAAAGCCTCAGCTGGCAGAACCTAGGGAGTCCATATAATCTCTGCTTTCACTTGTTAGGAAGAGAATATTTGTACCCCTTATGTTTGCAGAGAAAAATGTGGGAACAACAAGCAAGTGAACCTGAAAAGCTCAGAAACCATAAGATGACTAAAAAGGGACTTAATAAAACAAACAAACAAACAAACTTATTACTCTTAAAATAATATCATCGAAAGTTTTTTCCAGTCCTCCCTCATGGTTTTGGTATCTAGTATACTTAGAGCAGATGCTGAGTACAATTCTTTGTAATTATGCTAACCAAAAAAATTGAATAGAATAAAAATCCCTTCCTCCCTTAGTGCACTGTACATTTTCTTCATCTGATGCACTTTGAGTGAGTCAGTAACATTGCAGAAAATACTGCCTAAATATAAATGTATTTACAGTTATTAGCTGACCTCGCTTTTTAGAAGAGTAGAAGAAAATGGCTGTATTGTTTGTTGTTATTTACAAATTGCCAAATAGCCAAATGAATAAAAAATAAGTTTTAGAGAACCAAACAAAGATGTCCAAGGATTTAAAAGCAAAAAAACTACATGGCAAAGGTCAAAAGGTTTGGCAACCCTTGCACCCAATATTAAACAAATTTTGATTAATTTTTTTGTCTGTTACTTTCTCTTATTTAGATAGTAAGCAATGCTGCTGATATTAAAAAGTCCTGACATAACAGTGCAATTTTTCAAGAGAGGCTAACTTCAAAAGACTTGCTGGGAGATGATGAAAGGATGCAGCAAACTTACAGGTAATCAACTTCCAAATTCATCATTCAAATAAAATAATAACTGGCTCTGCAGCTGTCTTTTGAGCATGAATCACTATACCCAACTGCTTCACAGTTATCCCAGATAGAGAGGTAGTGCTGCATGGGGCCCCTTCATGGTTCTGCAGGTCTTGCACAAGGTAAAGAAAGGGCTTCAGCAGCATCTGGTATCAGTTTCTCTTTTGCTGTGGCAAACCGCTGGTGATATAATCAACCATGCCATTTGGTCTTTTTTCCTTTGTAGTCCTTGCAAGAGGTCTCTCTTTCAGATTTTTGATTTACTGTTGGGTTATTTCTTTGTAGTTTTGTGATAGTTCCTGACAAATGGTCAAGCTTTGAAGATCATTCTCCAGAAATGGTTTCTTGGGTTAGGGGAAAGAGGGAAACCAGAGTTCTGATGACTATCAGTCAACCCAAAAGCAGAATGATATGGCATTAGATACAGGGGGATACAAAATTTCACCAGAACCTGAGGCCTTATGTATCTGCTGTGCACGCCATGAGGAAGGGCACAATGTAAATTCCAGGTATCATCATTTTGTCAGCCAGGACAAAGGCTTTGGCTGCTCTTTTTTGGATCCCTCAAGAAAACAAAGTGGATTAAGGTTTTGAAAGCTAGTTTCACTTATAACAATGTACTTTGTTGCTTTTTCAGAGGTCTCAGGATCTCGCAGGTTCCCTTCACTTGTGTATATGAACGTGTGAGTTCATCTGCAAATAAAGTCTGTACCCGTGTTTTGATAAAAGTTTCTTCTTCCTGGGCTGAACCCATGATCAATATATGGCTCTTGCTTTTTTTACTTCCTTTAATTTAATGTTTTGGAGAAAAGGTGCTGACAGACACCACCACAGTACAGTACTTTTATTAACAGTAAATGCTGTTAATAAAAGTTTGTTCTCAGATCTGGAAGACCATGTGGAAATGGTGTACTGTGTTCATTACACAGTACTCCATTTGGCCAGGAAAGGATCATCTTGTACAGCTGCTTGGAAGCCATCTCAGATGGCATCAGTAATAGTCTTAATGATACCTGAAGGCCTTTTCTAGCAGCCCCTGTTTAGAAGATGCCATTGTCCTCCAACAGAGACCTGTCAAAAAAATCCCATCTTCTGCTCAAAGAAATACTACCAGGCCCTTTACCTTATACTTGTCTTCTCTTTTCCTTCAATAAAGAAGGAAAAAAAAAGAAAATGCCTATAGAGTCTATTTCATAACAATACAACTACTGAAGATCCAGAGGAATTGCCACACAGCAGGCTTCAATAAAATAAGAGGTGGTTTTTTGGACAATGCAGACTCAGCCAGCAGAGAGTTAAAATGATAAACACAGAGGACAGCAGAATTAGTGGCCACTGAACAATCTCCAGTTCAGAAAGCTGCGTGATTAACAAGTGGATCAGATGGAGCCTCCCTGAGACTCAACATCACTGTTCTACTCCTTGATACTTCTGCTTTGGCCAGGGCTGTAAAAAAATGATGAATGTTTACACAGTACTTCGTATTCTTTCTGCATGAGAGTCCTGCTTTCTATGCTTACACATTTTTTTCTTGGGTGCAAACTTGGATTGTGATTTTTTAAGTCGCCTGGGATGTTTCAGAGAAAATAGTCCATTGAATCACTTAGAGTCCTTTCAAAACCTCTATCTAAACGTTTAGGAGTTAAAGACACTTATAAAAAATGTCTTGTAGTTGAAGACTTGGTCTGCTAATCAAAGGTTTCACGGGTTCAAGTTAATGCACGTCTAGGCGTAGTATTCAGACACAGGCTCTAAAATAGTTTCCATCGGCTACTATGTTAAGCCATTCATATCAGAGGAAGACAAGAGATGGTTTTTCTTCTTGGGCAAGTTGCTCCAACATCATCAAACTCAGAAGCAGATGTTGCTAGAAGTGGTTCAGCCCCACTACTCCCAAACCACTCCTCAGAGGTGCCTGCCCAGTGCTGTATGCCAGCCTGCAAACAAGGAAGAAGCCATTAATCTCCTTTTTGGCTGCTGGAGGGCAAGTTAAATGTTAGCTGCTTCCCCTAGGAAGGACACTTGTCCTCCTGGCCTAGGGATTGTGGGTTGGGAATACAATAGCAAGGGTACAGAAAACTTGTGGACCTATTCATTCATATGACAGCTCATGGCAGGAATTTATACACTGAAAGGACTGCTATCTTTGCAGGGCTTCTTTTTAATGGAATAATTTAATTTCCAGTGTCTACAGATGCCTGGAATGCAGTTATACTTTGATTTTGTCTGTAGGAATGCTGAGGATTTATATAGCACACTCAGCAATAGTAAGGGAATGACATTACTTTGATCTTGTTCTTGAGTTTTGTGTTTGTTTTTTTTTTTCATTTTAGAGTAGGTGATAATATGGAGGACTGTATATCCTACATTAAGAGAGGCAGTCACTTTCCTTGGGTTTATTTTCACATTATATCTTCTTTAGCTCCAGTAGATGACCAAAATTGTTTTGTTTCCCTTTGTTGTATGATCATTTGATCAATGTAAAATCATGAAATCCCTTTTCAGAGAACAAAAGGTAGCCTGTTTCCCACTGATAATATAGCTGTTTTAGCACCTGTAAATCTGTTTTGCATTTAGTGGAAAACTTTATTCCATGCTGATAACAGAATCAGAAAATGGGCTCTGACGGCATGTTGTGATTTTACAGTATCCAGGGGTAAAACTTGAGCTAATTATGAGCATATGGCTTTCAAGAGTCATACTTTTATATTTAACTCCATAAATCTTGCTAAGTGAAATCCAAACCTATGCCTACAGCATTTGCTAATCATTAGGTTATTAACTGTTTTTGCTTCTTGATTCATACAAGCTGGGAGTGTTTGGGGTTTTGTTTTTAAAGTAAGGGCTGCAAAAAAAATAGGAAGTACTTTCTTTTTCCCCTGTAACTTCACAGGAGGTGTTTCTGCTGAACTACTGAAGCTAAGAAACCTGTTGGCCTCCAAAACAAAGGCCTCTGTAGAAGAGTTTTTCAGCACTGCAATTTAAATGGTGTCTAGTTTCAGCCCAGAATACTAAGGTCATAATTTTAGGCCATAGATGGCTCTCCCAGATGTCTTTGGTCAACTTAATCACAGTTTGCCTGAAGGTTGTGCTTTCAGGTAATCCATCAAGGCATAATTGTAAATCAAAACCTTCTTCCAGCTCAATAAGTAGCATATTTTTAGTTTGTGTTAAGACTGACACTGGACAGTAACTTACACTGATTTAGAATATTAAGCAATATTACTGATTACTCTCATTTGTTACAAGTACTTTTAGCAAGAATGATTTGATAATTGCTATCAAAACTTTTGTTGTGGAGTTTTTTAAACCATAATTTAAACTCAGATAGGAATTACTATATGGTCTTTTAAAACTTTACTAAGCACTAATACTTATTGTTTAAACTACCTACTGCTTTGCTCCGCTCTAGACAGAGATATCATATCTAGGCCTGATGTTTCCATCAGGGTGGACCTCAGATGCAGTGTTTTGATTAACTGAGTGTGCAAGACTTTTAGTTGTTTACAGGAGGCCAAATCCTGAAGTGGGATGGAAGTATATCTCTGAAGGGAATGGAGGAGTTGTCAGCATCCCCAGGTAGTCCTCCGCCCTTGTTCATGTTCAAGCAGGCTTGCAAGGCAAAGGGGCAGGGGAAAATGTCTAACATATGGAAAAACACAGAAATAGTGAGATACCAGTAGATTGTACTGTGAGAGTATGCAGTCTCAACCTCAATTGTTTGTTCTTTGGGGATCCGTTATAACCTTTGTCTTCTGATGAAAGCAGCTGTGATTTTTGGCCTGAAAAGGAAAAATCACTTTGTGGGCACCTGAACCCAGCATGAGAATTAAAAGTGCCAAACATTCAATACAGCAAAGTAATGGCCCCTCGTTGTTCGTGTCAAGAGTAAGAAACACTGTATCTACTTGAAACACCATTTTAAGTTGTTGGATAGCAATTGCAGAAACTGGAACTTGGCCAGGATGTAAGTACAACAGGCTTGTGACACATGCCAGGAGCCCATAATGCCCAACTATGCTATGACCTTGTTTTTGTGCCTTGCTCAAAAAGGAAGCAGCAGTCTGTGGTGTGTCCATTGTCACTTTCAGTAGAATATCAAGTGAGTGTGTTGAATCGATGGTATGACTCTTTATGTACATACATACCTACATTGAGAACCTTTAATAAATTAATGTAACAAGCACAGGGAGAGTTGCAGCTCCAAGACTTCAAATTAATTTCAAACTATATTTACAGTATGCACTATCAACAGTTTCCCTGCCAAAGCCATAAACCATATCTGAGGGGTAGACTAAATACACCTCTTTACACGGGATATGAGTCTCTCCTTTGGATTTCTCAGCTATGATGCTGAGGGACAGAGGCTTAGCTGGTGTAACTCAGCACAGCTCCAGGGCAGCCAGGGAAGCACCGGATTTCTATTAGCTGGCTCCCAGGATAAAGACCAGAGCTAAGGATAGAAGATGAAAGGTAAACCCTGTAAAAACATTTTCTGAAACCTCTTGTGAATTAGATTTAATAACACTATAACATCCAAGCTTCCACTGAACACAAAAATCTTTTTGCTGGAGATTAAAGTGACAGTTTAAAAACCCAACAAGATACAGAAATACAAACTTCTGATAAATTAAATTATCCATTAATAGGCTAATTAATTGCAATGTTTGTTTAATCTCCAAATTCCATCATGAGCTGGAGGAGTGCTGAGCTTTTATAGATTGTGGCAGTGCAAAACACATTCCATATCCAAGAAAATCTTGCCAAAATCCCTTGCAATGCAACTTTTTTACTTTTCTTTTTTCTTTCTTTCTCTCTTTCTTTTTCTTCCTTTCTTCCTTTCTTCCTTCCTTCCTTTCTTTCTTTCTTCCTTTCTTCCCTTCTTTCTTTCTCTCTTTCTTTCTTTTTTTTTTCTCTCTCTCTTTGCTTCTCTCTTTGTTTCTTCCTCTCTTTCTTTCTTCCTGCCTTCCTTCCTTTCTTTCTTTCTTTTTTTTCCCTCTTCTAATCCTTGTTTTGCTCTGGATGTTCATGGTAACAGTAACAGCTGCTGAACGTGGCTTCAGGCTGTCTGACTCCCTTGGGAGAATTTATGTGTTTTTCTACTTCCTTTCCTTATTAGGAGGCAGGAATCTGTGACACCTATTAGAACAAGTATGCGTAAAGGGTAATGACTGTGCGATTTATTAGTGGTCTGTTCTCCTTCAAGCAAGCCATCAAGCATAAGCACAGTTTGCGCCAGGGATCACAACTAAGTACAATTTTGCCGTGCAGTAGGTGGGCAGCAGCAGAGTTTCACTATAGGAAGAAGTGTGACTGGGGAAGACAAATGTTGGTCTGCTTAAATAAACATCCTAATTGACTTTCAGTGAAGAGAGGAGGGATGGTGTTGTTAAATGTTTATCTTGAATCCCCAGGTAAGAAAGTCAAGTAACAGAGAATCAGATCATGTAATTTTGTGCCAAAGTAGTTAAATTCTACCAGCAGAACTTCATGAGCACTTCTCAGAAGGTGATGTGCCTGCAGAAGGCTGTCCAGTGTAGTGAGATAATGGGAGCTCAGTGTGTTCCGATACACAGTATAGTCATCCTGAGGTATTTCAATCATGTTACTCTTGTTTAACAAAATTTTTTTGAAAAATTAAAGGTACGACTTGTGGTCTAGAAGCTAATCGCAAGCAACAATGACCAGCGTTTTAAAAGAGCGTAGAAGTCAGCAGATTCCACCTCACTTTTGAAAATGAGGAACCTTGATTTATATTCCTTATGCTAGAGTACTTGAATGCAAGGGGTTTCCTCTGTCCAAGTTGGGACAATTCATGTCTGTCCTTTATCCTGGTCCCATCTCTAATGCCAGTTCTGGCCACTGAAGAAGATGAGAATCCTGAATTTATTTAAATATGACTTGGCCTGGGTATTTGTAAGTATACTGCAGTCCCTTGCACAAACAGGTAATTTTATTGGATAATGCTCTGGCTCTATCATCTAACAGAAATGCAGCAGGAGGAGGAAATAAAAAACAGAGATCCACATCTGCATCTCCAAGAACTGGATCAATCATCTGATAGAAATATTAGCAAAAGCAATCAACTTCAATGGCAAGATTCAGTGTAACCAGTATCAATCTGTATTCCAATAAATGTCAGACCCATTTTACATTACTATAGACTAAGAGGTAAAAGAGTTGCCCTGAACTGCTGCCATATAAACAAGAGCAGACTCAAGTACAGTGACTCCACCAAGTGCCAGACATCAATGAGAACACCAGGACACTGCTCATATTTTATTGGATTAGGATATTCTAACAGCAATTCTGTACTAATTAATATAATAATATTTTAATATGCCTTGAGTATTTAATCACCTGTCTTGTTAATAGGCAGCTGGGACAACTGGCAGCAAGTGACAAAATCTCAAGCTAAGCAGATCTCTTTTTTCATCACAACATCTTGCTGGTTTGCTGTCATGCAGTCCATGTACTGGCAAAATGAGAACAGTAATGACAATAACACCTGAAAATTCAAATTTATTAAACTTTTTCCTTTCAACAGTAGCCCTGTTGAAAAGACAAAGACAGGCAATAGAGAAGGAAAGAGGGTCATGGAAAAGCAAGTGCTAATGCAAACTGAGCAAATATAGCACAGGATTTTGCCAGTTTTTGGAGATTGTTCATACAACTATAACAATCATCAGGATCAACATTTGTTCAGGCATTCTCACTGATTAAATCTTGATCTTGGAGCTGAAGATAGGGCAGCAGGGATAATATAATTGTTTGATCTATCTAATTAAGAGTTTGGATGTCTCAAGATAGGTAAAGCAGTCAGATGCCATAGACATGAATAAAAACGCATGTAATGCAATAACAAGAATAACAGTTCTTTCTGGTAGTTGAATGGAAGGAAACTACTCAGTCCCACCAATGCTTCATCCATAGAACGGCTGTATTACTGGATCGTATTCAGAGCACAGCAGCAAGACATAGCTAACTCTGTATTTTCAGGATCAGTAAGGCTTAGAGTACACTCACTCTGCATTACCTCTCCACCAGCCCTTGCACGTCTCTGCACAGTGTCACTTTTGGACACTGTGGGATATGTAAGTCCAGATACCATATTACTTATATCAGGGAAAACCTGTGTGTACCCTCTCCTTTCCTTCAACTCTGCTGCCTAGGGTGCCTTGCCATATGGCAAAATCTAGCACAGGCAATGTGTGGGTTGCTTTCTTGGTGTTGCCAGAATATCCCATTTTCTTATGTACCACTTCAGACATCACAACTGTGTGTGTTTTCTTAGCACTATATAGCTATTACAGTTAAGTGCGATAAATATCAAAATACCTTTTCATTCCTGAGGGGATGAATGATGATGGAAAGAAAAGAATGTGGCGGTTTATTAATATAATAAGTAATAACCTGCACAGACCCAGTTGGTTGAGGGTTCAGCAACCAAATCCGTTTATTAGAAACAACACCTTTTACATGCACTTTGAAAGTACGTATCACAACTTATGATTCTATCAACCAGTCACCACAGAGTACTCCACTGCCCATGTGTGCTGGAGTGCATGGGAGACTTCATTTCCCAGGATGCTCCTCGGGCATCCCTACTGAAACAGGAATCCCACATCTCCCCTGTTTTTTATTATTGTGACAAATTACAGAATAGTGCATATTATAGAGCAGCACATTTTTAAACCTTTTGAACCTTTTTTAACAATTACCATTGTATCACAGTGATACAGCTCACTGCTTTACCCTGGTTCTTTAACAAATAGATGTATTTGAACTTTTCTTCTAAATTATTGAATTTGTTTGACATAAACTTGAACTCTTATTTTTTAATGGTTTTATGTAACTGGAATGAACAACAACTTTATTAATCTGAGTGGTTTTTGTGTAACTGGGTGAAACCTTGACCTCTATTTTTCTAGGGGTCTGTGTATAACAGTGGTAATTCAAATTTATATCAACAAAAGGGTTTTTTGGGGGGATAAATGTTGTGTACTGAGTTTTTCCCAATGTGACCATGTAATGTGACCACCATAATGTGGCTGAGGTAATGCTGTCTTGTAAGTGCAGCCTTTTTAAGGCTTATTGGGTTTAAAGTGCTTATACACTCACATATAATCCTATATCCACACAGTTCTCCCTCATTCACTTATAGACATTCATGCAGACAGCCGTCTCACTCTCTCTTCTCATGCATACTTATGATTTTTATTAGGTTTCTGTATTTTAGCCACACAGGTCAATCTCAGCAATAGTCAACAGTTATGTGTCTTTGTCTGTAGTCTCTTCGGTTGTCACCTCTGGCTCTTGCTCCTGCTGTGAAGGTGTACCTACATAAGGTTTGACACACCTGGAAGGAATCCATTTTAATTCTTTGCCAGTAGATATGCAAGCATATGTTTTTGCAGCATGTCCTTTAGAGTACGGTGTGCTTTCTCCACCATCGCCTGTCCTGTAGGTGAGTGTGGTATGGCTGTGGAGTGAGAAATTCCCCAGTCTGTTAGAAAGGTTTTGACTTTTGCTGAAATATAAGCTGGACCATTGTCAGTCTTTATGTTTTTGGGGATTCCTAATGTTGCAAAACAATTAAACCAGTGCCTTATGACATCTTTTGTCTTTTGCCCAGTATGTGCAGTGGCAGTTGAATATCTGGAATGCCTGTCAACTGTAACATGGACATATTTTAGTCAACCAAACTCAGTTATATGTGTGATGCCTGTCTGCCACACCTCATTAGCTATCATTCCACTGGGGTTAACTCCTTCCTGGGATGGCGTTGGCAGTCTGGACATGACATGACTATATCTCGAGCTTGGTTGATGGTGATCTGAAATTGTCTCTTTAGAGAACATATGTTCTGATAGAAAAAGGAATGAGACAATTTAGCTTGCTCCAGAATTCTAGGCACTGTGACAATCACAGAGGCAGCATCAGCTCTTTAGTTACCTTCTGCTATGGGCCCTGGCATTTCTGTATGCGAACAAACATGCATTACATAGAAATCAAACTTTCTATGGTTAACAAAAAAACATACAGTACGTATCTCAGCAGATAAATGGAGATTAGTAACATCTCAAAGAAAGGAAGCTTCGAGACGTGAGACTAAACCTGCTGCATAACACGAATCTGTGGCAATGTTAATTGGCTGATCACAAAACAGTTCAAAGGCAATACGAATGGCTGCGAGTTCTAGGACCTGTACTGAACCATGACTTATGGTTTGTACCTCCTTTTCCCATTGTCCTGTGGCAGGGTTTACCCATGTCAGTGCAGCTTTTTGGGACCTCCCCGATGCATCAATAAAAACCATGAGGCCTTTTATTGGCTGGTGTTGGCCCCTGCGTGTGGCTTTCAAGGGTAGTTTACCCATTTCTGGCCGAAGTCTGTGCTTAGGATAATGAATTGAAATGTCACTGTCATAGCCTGCCAAGGATGCCTGGAATCAGCATCTTCTGCTAGTAGCCAGTCGAGGTTGTCCTTCATCACTGGGATGTAGATGGTTGCAGGGTCCAGTCTGTCCAGTTCCTGTAGACATCTTCTGCCTTTAATGATAAGCTTAACAAACATTTCATTAATTGTCCACACAGTCTTTGGTGGTGAGTGGGGCAAAAACAGCCACTCCAGGATCGTCAGTGGATCTGATTCAGCCTGGTCCCACTGAAACAAAACTGCAAATGGCTGGAACCTGCTAGGAACAAGTGCAAGGCAAATGTGAAGTTCAGAATTTTGCCTTCTGCCTTGTCTGCTCTCAATCACCCGAGAACGTCTTTAATGCCTGCTTTGCCTCTGTAGTTAAGGATCGAATGGACATCAGATCTGGATCACCTTTGAGCAGCTTGAAAAGAGGATGAAGTTCCTCTGTAGTTAAGCGTAAGATAGGCCTTAACCAGTTAATAGCCCTTAAAAGTCTCTTTAAGTGTCTTTTACCTTGATCATCAGTGGCTGGAGTGCAATTTCTTGCTGTGTAATCCTCCATCCAAGGTAGGCCCAGGGTTGAGATCATTGGATCTTCTCTGGAGCGACCTGCAACCCTACTTCTTGGACAGCATTAGTCAGAGCACTTATGAGAGATTGTAACTCAGTCTCTGTGGCCGTGGTTACTAAGCTGTCATCCATGTAATGGTAAATAATAGCTGAAGGGTGAAGTTTTCTGACAGGGTGGAGAGCCTTAGTCACAACGGTCTGACAAATTATCAGAATATTTTGCATCTCCTGGGGCAAAAAGACCCAGTGGTACCTCTGCATAGGCTCCGTGTGGTTTAAAGGAGAGATTGAGAATGCAAAACATGGGGCATTATCAGGGTGTAGGAAAACGGTGAAGAAAAAGTCCTTTAGGTCAATTACCATTAATGGCCATCCTGCTGGAAGCATAGCAGGTGAGGGGAGTCCTTGTTGTAATGCCCCCATAGGTTCTATGACTGAATTCACTGCTCTAAGATCTTGCAGCTACGCCATCTGCCACTCTTTTTTGGAATGCAGAACACCGGAGTGTTCCACGGACTGGAGGTTGGCACTATATGTCCTGCATTTAGTAGCTCTTAGACTAAGTCTCTCAAGTAAACGAGCCATTCCTTTTTCAAGGGCCATTGATCGACTCATATGGGGTCATGGGTTTTCCATGTCAGCTTAATTTATCCTTGGAATGGATGGTCAGTGGCCCTCACTGAAAATCCTGAGCAACCCTTGTCGCAATTTGCATGACAGTGCCAAACTGGGATAGGAGCAACAAAAGGTGCTATCTTGGCAAACTGCCCCTCTGGCCCCAACACTGTATGCACCTGTGCACTCTGCCTAGTCCTCTGCATACCTCCAACCTTTGGATATTCGAAGCAGGAAATACAGTGGACCAGTCAGCTGGCCACTCAGTGTCCTTTATGATAGAGACATCCACGCCTGTGTCTACTAATCCCTTAAATCTGCATCCGTCTGTGACTAGTCATTATAGGTTTTGCCGCAGAGATAGCCCTTGTCCAAAATATTTGACTCTCTCCTGTGCTCCTGAAAGCCCCTGAGCCCTTTCCCCCTCCCCAGGTGGTGACACACTATAGAAGAGGCAAGTCGTTTGTCCCTCAGCTATGTAGCAGGGAGGCACTGGTGTCCATGCCATGATTTGTATTTTACCTTAGGAGTCAGAATCAATCACTCCGGGTAGGACAAACAAACCCATCCTAGTGGTTGATGAACATCCAATTAAAAGGGCATGGATTCCTGGGCCTAAGGGTCCCCAAACTCCTGTGCGAATCAACACTACAGCAGTGGAATTTATGTTTAGTGGTCTATCGGAGGCCAGGTCCAGGCCTGCACTTCCTACCGTGGTGGCGAGTAGGTCACTAATCGATTTTCTTTGGGTTGTATTTATTTGATGGACTGGGGCACACGGCTTCGCACTCCACTTCCAGTTTCCCTGATGGGAAAGGTTTTTCCTCAGGTCAACTTGACTCTGACATTCACTAGACCACTGCTTCCCTTTATGACACCTTTGGCATACTGCCAAAGGGGTTTTCCTAGGACAGTTCTTATAGAAATGATCGGCAGCCCCACATCGGTAGCAGCTGCCCTTCCCTTTTGTTCCGTCCTGTATTCTCAGCTGGGCACTTAAGGCTGTTGCTAGAGAGGCAGTATGATGTTCAACTGATCCGACATTCTAACATGCTTGGACCATCTCAGCAATCGTGCAGCTTTCCCTTTCAGGGATGGTCTGCAAAGCTCGCCTACAGTCCTGGTTAGCATTTTCGTAAGCAAGCTGCCTGAAAAACAGCTCCCTAGCATTTTCATTTTCTATCTACCTGTTCAATGAACCCTGCAGCTGATCGAGAAATTGTGAGAATGACTCTGTCAGTCCCTGTAGGACCTTTGCAAAGGATAAGTTACTATCCTTGTCTGTCCTAGGAAGCCTTCTTACTGTCTTTAAAGCCATCTTTGTGATTACCTCGTAAGTCTCTCGAGGGTAACCAACCTGGGCTTTGGGTGCCATGTAGGCTCTCTCTCCCATCAAATGATTACAAGTCACACCCGCCTGCAAGCCACTTGGATAATTTGCATAACCGTGAAATTCTCCCGTAAGTCAGTAAGCCAGATGCTGTACTAGGTTGTTGTTAAAATCATCTTTTACAACATCTTCCAATCTTGAGGGGTAAAAACATATGTAGTACTCAGTGTCTCCAAATACAAGAACGTATGAGACGAGGAAATGCTGCTTTCTTTAACAATTTGCTCAACTCCTTAGTTACATCCTAAGGCAGACTGAAATTGAGGGTTTTGCCGCAGCTGGTAAATGACGTGCATTTATAACCTTCCAATCTCCCGTCCACATCGCTTCCTCTCGACACCTTTCCCACTGGCTTACTGAGCACCCACTCGCACACACTCGTCCTCACCCAGAGGAACCACAGTGGATTCCTCTCCTGCATCTTCCAATGCCTCACCACTCGCTGTACCAACACACTCAGCTCCTGGTAAAGGCATGCCAGAAGATGGCTGCTGTGATGGAAGAGGCAAACCTTCCCCGTTTACGCAGTTAGGACAAGATGGCTGCGGGGCTGGAAGAGACGGCCCGAGTTCTGGTCCCCTGACCGTGTGAGATGGCAGCGCCCATGCAGCAATCTGCTCGCCACGTGGCCGTGACTCATCAGCGACCGAAGGGGGTGAGTTGTCTGGGATCCCCTCCCCCACACCACAGCGAGAATTCAAAAACCACTCCTCCATAACAGCTCTGCGGTTTGAATTTTGTGCCCCATCACCACAGCCCGCATGCGCGTGAAAACTCAGACTAGAGCCATAACTCACATTGTTCCCCTCCCGTTCCTGCTCATGGAAAGTCCAACCTGAGTCCATTACTAAGTCCTCTCACCTATTTTCCTCCTGGGTTGCCCATGGTTCCCCCTGACTCCCATCTCTGATCCCGATCTCTGGGGAATGCCTGAGCCTAGCAGTATTAGTGGGGGTGCAGGAAAATGGATGCTTGCCTCTACAGAGGGATTTCGCTTTCTCTGAGTGATTTGCAGAGCATTCATAACTTGTGTCCAGGTGGGCAAGCATTTAAAGGCTTCCACATCACTGAACATTGTCTCATTTTTCTCCTGATCTTTTGCCAAGTGGTTATGTTTAAGGCTCCAACCACGGGAAGCCCTGGTGCAATTACTCTTATCCATTGCAACAGATCAGTCACATTAGCTTGTGTTATCTCCATGGGATATTGTCTTAACAATAGACATACATCTTCTGCATATTTGTCTATCTCCCTGGAACTTAGACTTCCCATGCCAGCTTCCTACCTTGAGTTCTGTCGCCTTCTTTCCGTGGCATCCCTTGGTGCATGCAACTTCAGTTTTCAGAGCTCTTTTCCACAGTCCTGCTGCGTTGCATCTTTCATCCGCCTTCTGTGCTGGTCTCCCAACACCCGAATTTTTTCTTCAGAGAGTGTTGCTTTAGCTTTTAAAACAAGCTAGCCCCAAACACTACTGCAATTACCCTGATACAGGGCAGTCCCCATTCACCCCTGGTACAGGGGAGGTCCCTGTTCAGGCACCATGTGTGGCGGTTTATTAATACAATAAGTAATAAACCCACATGGACCTGGTTGGTTGAGGGTTCAGCAAACAAATCCGTTTATTAGAAACAAACAACACCTTTTATATGCACTTTGAAAGTACATGTCAACCAATCACCACAGAGTACTCTAGTGCACATGTGTGCTGCAGTGCACAGGGGACTTCATTTCCCAGGATGCTCCTCGGGTATCCCTCCTGAAACATGAATCCCACAAAAGAAGGTCAGCGAGTGATCTTGAGCTTTCACCAGTGCAAATGAGGGCAAGGTGCAACCCTTTATCTCTCTGTTAGAGAGCATTTTTCTTTCTCTGGGTGACTTTCCCGTAGGGAGGTACATATTGCCTCAGCCACTCACGTACATCCTGACAGTCACACTGCTGTCATTTGCAAGCTCTTTGTAAGTATCCTACACCAATCCGGCCACCAGTATCAATCAAGTTTCTTGAGCAAGTACTTGTCTCCCAATTAATATCAGCAGCAGCTCTGTCTATCAAAATATAGATAGCTGATAGTGAATGACAATGAAACTCACCCCTCTATTAAAAATATCCAAAGCAAAATAAATACTAAAAATATCCAACCAAACTCACAGAATCTAGACAGAGGCTGTCTTAACCATCATTGGAGGCCCTTCCCTGCCAGGGTCAGCCAGGGGAAGCTAATGCTGGTTTTGTGCCTTTCTGTCTTCCGTGTGTCAGAGGGATTGAGTTCTGGCAGACAGACACCAGCAGGGACCAAGACAAGCAATCTCAATCTTTCTGGTCACCAAACTGTCAGGATGATAATAATTTTTGATCACTCCTGGCTTTAGCTGGATCTGAAGTGGTGATATGAAGTTGTAAAGGCTTGTATCCCATTACCAGATTGCTAAGACATTCAGTGTGTCAAGTGAGCTCCAATCTTACCAAGTAAGACCATCTTTAAAAATGCACTTGGTATCTGTCTCCTAACAAGTTCTGTATACACACAATATATACAACAGTAAAATATGTGTTTATATAAAATATTACGTTTTGCATTGATATTTATATTCAAGCAAATGCAATTTTAAATATAAAGACTACACGTGTAATGTAAGTGTATGGTACATTGACAAGATTTACGTAAACACTATACTACTACAACAAATGTACAGATGTTCTTAGTGTATGTTAGACATTCTAAGATTAGCAGTTAACAGTATCATTGCTATTGTGCTTAGCTGGTAAAAGGTATGAGCAGGTGTGTTAATAACCTTCTGCAGTCCCAGTCTGTGACAACAGGAGATCAAAAAACAAGAGAATAAAGAAACTTCCCATTCAAACTGAGAAAAATCCGAGCATTGGTGCAGGACCATGACACACACTGACTTCAAATAACTTTATAATTAATTTTTGCCCTCAGATGAACATGCATTTCTTACATTTCACTCTTCTCTGGTAGTTCCACCTTTCCAAAGGACATCCAAAATAATCTGAGTTGTTCTCCCTGCCTGACTTTGTCTGCATGGACAAATGAGCAGGATGGTTATGCAGGATGTGAGTAGAAAATATGGTGACCTGGATAGCAAGCTGTCTATGGCATAGAGTAAAATGAAGATCAGAATTAACTGTGATGTTAGAAATTCTGACTGCCAGTCTTGCAAGTTCTAAAAACCCAACCAACCTGTTCAGCTAACCTTCTCAGATGTACTGGATTGGTCTCTAAATTTCAGCTCAGTTCCTGTCCAATTTTGTTCAAACAATCACTTCAGTGGGTTTTATTATATATATGTCAGAGCAAAACACTCCTAGTTTAAATACTCCCACAAACTGCACATTCCTGGCAGACACTGCAGTCCTTTTGTACCCTGGGCATCAAAGGATGGACTTCTGTATGTCTCTAGATCCCTTTGCCTATTTGCAATCTGCCTTCCAGAGCTCTGCACACTAGGAGAGCTTTCTAGGAGTTGCTTTCTTTCAGTGCAGAAAGCCACATTTCCACTGCGGAATTGTGGGGGGAAGGAGAGACGAGTCCAGGACTTTGTCTAAGTGCAACTGTATGAAGGTGAACATTCCACTGCGCAAAGATGGCCCAAACCACAGAGAAGTTTTGACCCCTACCATGAACTCAAGAGAAGCCGTGCGCTTCTGACAGATGATTCCTGTTTTCCCCTTGTGACTAAATACAATATTTATATCCTCTTAACATTTTTTTCCCCAGAACAATTACTTCTTCCTATAATTAAAATCCCTGTGGTCATTTGGCAGCTCTTACATTAGCCAGAGAAATGTTTATGCACTCTATTAAGTGTTAACAAGACAGAGCTACAAGCCAAAGCACACTGATTTAAGAGGGTACCTAATTTTCGTATTTACATGTTTCCTTTTTCGTGCAGTGAAAATACAGGTATTAGAATGAGACTGATTTCCTTGTTATTAGCCTTTTGAACACCATGTTTCATACTTTGATAAAATTGGCAGGTGATGACTGAGAAAGCTAGCTTCCTCCATGAGCACTCTTGGCTCTACCTTCTGCCTTTCAGTGGCAGCATATGTGGGATGGAGAGGATCAAAAGCCAGAGAAGTTAACTATATAAACAGTTCAGGTGGTAACTGGCTTCATTAGTTGGCAGGATATTTTAAGACTATTGATAATATTTAATTAAGCAGACATGGTCTTATTTCACCAGGCAGACATTACTAATGCTGAAGCCTTTTTATAGCATACATTTAATTTAGCCACCCTCCTTCAGTGATTGAAGTCATGTAGAGTCTGGTTCTCATTTATGCTTAGTCTCTATATGAATACTAACTTTCTAGCCGTAAACAGTCAGTGGGCTTTCTGCAGGCATCAGAGGGCATGTGATCCTTTTGGAGGGATTTGGAATCTATAAATAAAACAGCATTAGAGAGTCTGTACGTTTACTCTGCAATAAAAGATGAAGAAACAGAAATATGCTGTCTCTTTATCCTTATCCTTTTTGCCTTTTAAGAAGGGAGATAAAAATGTGCAACCCAGTGCATCACACAAGACATCTCTCAAAAAATATTTGATATTCAGAGCTGGAAGAGTATTTTCACCTCAAACTGACAATGACAGCCAAACAATTCTTTAGAGCACTTCAGGCTGTTGTTTTAAAAATAAAGATGGTGTTTCAGTTCTTTAGAACAAAATAATTTTGTTGTAAATGTAAACTCTTCTCATGCATACTTTCCGATAACATCATTTTCTGGCCAACTGACATTGCAGTGTCCATTCTGATACTGAAATACTAAAAAAAGTTTAGCCACCAAAATATTTTTCTGGAATTGTATGTTTCAAAACAGTCTTTGCTTTAAAAACTAAAGTTTCTTGTATTATTAGCAATGCAATAATTTTTAGAAAATATTTGGCAGCTGCTCATGAAAAGTCACTCTTTCCCAAGTTTTTTCTCCAAAATACTTTAATACGCATAGGACGCAGTCTAATTACTTTCAGCATTTACACATTAGAATGGAATGACTCTGAAGAAGCTGTCTTTTGCCTTGGGTAAAGTATATAATATTAAGACTCTTAAGCAGTTTCTACCACATTTAACCCTTTAATAAATTACCTTAAATGCTACTTTTAAAGTTTTAAAAGCTTTTTAAAAATCAAAGCACTGACTGAAGTTAGAGCTGTATGATTAGGCAATTAGAAACTTCATTTGGGGACAATAGGATCTGCTTTCAGTTCAATTCATTTCAATACTTTCTAAGTCTGCACTGTAGGGCCCTGAACTGGTTTCATCTCGCCATATTTCCCCTCTCTGATGCCCAGCCCCTGCACTGGATTATAGAAGAGGATTTGGAGAAAGCCAAGGGAAAAACAAGCACTCTGAGAAAAGGAAATTAGGATACTTTTGCTGCTGTGCTGAAAAGTGTCTGCAGTTAACCTTATAAACGTTAGCAAGCCTTTGCATCTGTTTTTACCAAAGATTAACAGTAAAACTTACAGGCTCTGCATGGACTCTAGTGTGGGCTGTAAGTCTCATAACTATCTTTCTGCTTTTTCTCCTAGGGAGACATTTCTGCAGCATTATTCCTGTGGAGTTAAGATAAGCTGGAATGCCAGAACAAGTCTGGTGTATTTATCAGTCAGTGAAAACTTTGTCTCAAATGAAATGCTAATTCAGAAGCACATCAATCACAGGCAATATTTATTCAGAGCAGTTAGTGTACCATTGAAATGCAGTTAAAGAGACACTGTTCATTATTACCACCTGTGTTATGTATCATGTTATGAATAGACTACTTTTATAAAGATGTTCTAGGGTTGTACTCCACCTATATATTGTTTCTGAAGGTGAAGACAGCTCAGAATTAAGGTAAAGGCTTGCATTTATCAGTGTTTATCATCCTAATGGTCAGCCGCATTAGTATCCCAAAGTCCTAAGTGCATTGATCTTGCAAGGGGGCCTTGCTTTGCCTTGCCTCTCTTACCTGTGGGAAGAAAGGACAGGGTCAGGATTTACTGTGAGATCCTATGTGGCAAGTTCACTGCTGGTCAGTACTGTGGTTCATGCTCATTCAAGCATGGCTGGGTGACAAGATTTATATCCTCTGAAGAGCCACTGCCTCCAGGGCTGGGGAGTTCTGAGTACCCCAGAATTTCAGATTTGCTTCATCAGCCCAGGTCCTAAATGGTGGGGCAAGGATGTAGCCTTTTTCTAATTTTTAAATCACCTGGTAAAATCCGTCAGTAGGGTTTAAATTCTCACTTAGTCATGAAAAATGGCCCAAATGAGCTAACCAGAAAATTTTCATTTCCTTTGACAACTGACAGGTACAATCTGGTTTGAGGGGCTGCTAATAAGGCAATGCAGTAAGAATGTATCCTTACTGCTACATGATATTCTCCAGAAAGTTTGTTCCTGGTAGACAGCATCCTCTGGAAGACACCCATAAAGTGTCTTCTATGTACTTGAAAAAGTACAGTTTCTTTTTCTCTGTTTGCCTTTCTTTTACCTGTTGATCCATTATCTCAGTTCTGCATCTGACTTATTTACTGACCCTTCAAATGCCAAAGTACTCAGTGAAACAACAAATCCAGTTACCCAAAGGATTTCTTCCCAGCAGATTGCAAATATTTTTTCTCGTCTTACTTTCCTTCTTCATCAGCTGATGGGCAGAACGTAAGTTACACAGACAGTAGATTTTCACATAAGAACATAAAATGCAATGAGGGGTTTGTGCAGCCCTGAGATAATCTGTTCAAGTAATAATATCACAGAACCACAGCATCAGAGAATCACAGAATATGCTGAGTTGGAAGGGACCCACAAGGATCACTGAGTTCAACCCTTAGCCCTGCACAGGACTGTCCCCCAGAGAAGAGATCAGTGCCTGCCCCTCCTTTTCCCCTCAGAAGGAAGTTGTAGACTGCAATGAGGTCTCCCCTCAGTCTCCTCTTCTCCAGGCTGAACAGACCAAGTGACCTCAGCTGCTCCTCATACGGCTTCCTCTCAAGGCCCTTCACCATCTTTGTTGCCCTCCTTTGGACACTCTCTGATAGCTTAATATCTTTCTTATATTGTGGTGACCAAAACTGCCCACAAGAGTCAAGGTGAATTTAAAAGAAAAATAATGTCCCTCTTGTCTGTCTACGGACTACAGAGGCTTTCCTTCCTCTAATACCCAGGGAAGGAGAGACTCCGGGGCTCCATTCATTGTGCACAATGGGACTCTTCTTGCAGTGCTTCTCAGGGCAGTTTAAAAAATCAGCTCTTAATTACCTAGAGCAAATAAAGTGCTAAAGATGGAAAATGGAGAACCTGAAGGGCGATGAATAAAACATATCCCTGTTAGGAAACCAGCCTGATCAGGCTCTAATCAGTGAGGAACCAACTGTGCTGCCAGGGACTAAAATATTTAAATCCTTGTGACAGACAAGACATAAGCTGTGTGAGTCTGTATTTCAGGCTGCTGTCAAGGATGACTGTTTGTCTCTGTGAGAAGAATGATCTGAGAGAGTGGAAGAAGAGGCGAGGCAGCATTAGAGTTATTAATTATTGTACTTTGTGCAGCCTTCATCTCCTTTCTTAGAAAATCATAATTCAGAGACAGGCAAGAGGGTTGTGCTGCCAACCTTTATCCAGTTGTGCAGTTCAAAGATGCCTGCCAGCCTTCCCACACCCCTGCAAGTCCTGATGAGGAGAAAAATCTAAATCTGTGCCAAGCAAAGGGCTACAGTAAGATCACAAGAGCAAGCTTAGTAAAATCAGAAAGACACAGCCAAATTCAAATATCACTTAACTCTTGTGAAATCTAGCCATGCTTATCTCTGCTCTCCAGTAAAAACCAAAACTACTCTGGTTCCTTTTTCTTTCTCAGAGCCAGTACCCTCCCCGTCTCTCAAACTTTCCCTGCTTGGCATTTTCTTCAGACCTCACCAGGAGGCTTTGGTGGTGCTTTTTGTAAAACAGAGCTTTTTAGCAAAGGAACCTCTCATCTGTAAGAGATAATGCATTATCTTTCACCGAAAAGGAAAATTCTCGGAAAGATAGCTGAGGAAGCAAGTCGCTTTTTTACCCTAAGCAACAAGTAATTCTTTCCAGCATTTGAATTTAAAATAACACTTCTTTGGCTCACATTTCCAATAGAAATTAATCATTTCTATGCTAATTTTTAAAAAGTGGTAGCTGAAACTGTATCTAGAGCTGTAGGTCAGACACCAATCTGAGCTTGCATAGACAAATATTGGATAATTTTGCAAAAAAGGCAGATCAAGGTATAATTCACGGCCTGCTAGGAAATATATCTTAAAATTTGGTCATTATTTTCTTATTTTTACAGTGCAATTTGGATATGACTGTATTGGTACTAACTCATGGATTTGAACTGTGGTAATAATAATAATTAACCACACAGTGCTGGGAAGTAGATGCAGGGAAAAAGAAATTCTTACTTTTTGAGTTGTGCTGTATTTTGCAAAATTTATCCCTTTTTAATTTTCTATTTGAAAAGAAAGAACCCCAAAGGAAAGCAAAATATAGGTCAGGAACGCACTTTGACAATAGAAGAACATTTTTTCTTTTGGCTAAGAGCATGGTGCTACCATCTCAAATGCATCATGAAGTCACACTGTGAAACCCCCTCTGCTACTTTCAGGAAAGAAGAACCATGCTTATGCTACAAATTATTTTTATGGTAGAGCATGTGCTGTAGTCCATGCCCAGGATTTACAAATACTGAGCAGTCCAAGCTGAAATTCTTTGCAGCCGTAAATCTAACATGCCCCTGGAGTGAATCATATTTACTGCGTATTTGCAGCAGCCAGAGATGCTTGGGCCCATGGAAAACACTGTGTCATTGTACAAGACACCTTGCAAAGACAGAATAGGAGGAAGAATCTGCTTCTTGGAGATATAAACCAAATAAAAAGGAGTAATAAAGAGTGAAGGAGGAATATATGTGGAATAAGCACTATGGGAAGCACTGAAAGGGAGCACAGGAAGCAGCCGTGCTGAATAAGGAAGAAAGCGTCCATGGGGATACAAGTAATGATTAGTCCTGCACAAATTTCTTGCTGCAATGGTTATTGCCAGCTGTTCCACACAAGTTTTCCCAAATAGCAAACAAACACAAGCAGCCTGGTGTGAAGTAGCACTACTTAAAGGTGAAGAATGCCTTGTGTTTCTTGGGACTGGAGCGAGTTAGAGAGGGGTGGAACAAGCTGGGTCCTAATTTCTTCTGTGTTGTCCAAACACTGTTGGACAGTAGCCAGAGCAAGATCAGCATATCCATCTCATGCAGGCCAACTGGAGAGGATCAATGTGCTTTTAAAGATGTGACACAGATGTCTGAAAATAACAGCCAGAACAGTATTTTTTGGGGTCTTTGCCCTAACATTTTGTCTCCCTTTCTAGGAGACATTCCCTAATGTTCTTGTCTCCACTTCCCTGTGTTGTGAAATGACTGTAGAAATGCTACACATAAAATGCTTAGTGACCAAGTCACTTATATAACCGTTTCAGAGCAAAAGGAGCCTTGCCAGTGATGTAGACTTCAGCTCCCAAGTGTAGTAGCACAGAAATCATTATAGTGGCTTAAAATCAAACACACAGCTAGAGAGCCATGGTCAAAATGACCATGGTCAAAATGGCTTGTGTTGGTTCAAGTGCGATCAGGTAAGCACTGAATGGCCACATAGTACTCTTCCCATGCAAGAGCAACACTATGGCAGGCCTCTGGCATCTGGGAGAAAAGGCAATGCAAAAACAGAGGACCAAAGCAGCAGTGGGAAAGTGGAGGGCAGGGGCCTGAGAGCAACCAGATGGCAGATGCCATTGAACATCAGAGAGTCACCACTTAGTAAAATTTATTATATCACAAACAGTATGAGAATTAGCCCTAGAGTACTGCTGCCTAAGAATCAGTGTTCGTAGTTTTCACATGGGTACTTAAGATACATGCCTAATACACAACTTTTTCCTTTGCATTTGAACAATTGCCTTGTTTTTTTGTATCTGAACCTAGGAGCTGATTTTCTTCCTCTCCTATTGAACATGTAGACAATATTGGCCAGAAAAACTGTGACTGCTGGTTCCTTTTCAGACTGATGTTCACATTAACAGAAAGTTCTGGAGGGACATAAGATATATATTCAAAATACATCACATAGCCCTGGACTGCAGATTCCTAATCAGTGGGGAAAGAAATACACCTTTTGACTAGATCTCTCATTTGGCCAGGCTTTGAGTTCCTCCTTTAGGAAAATTTGATCCAATGAGAGGCAGATGAGACTAAACTTGAGAGAAAAGCCCAAGCCCAGTAGTGGGCCTTGGCCATCTGTGGAATGGCCTTTCTCAAGGAAATAGCTGACTTGAAAGGTAGAAAGAAGAGATGGCTGAAAATAAACACTTATTGTGGGTGAGAGCAGCCTACTGAGGCTTTCCATTGCCATGGAAAATTCTTAAGATGTAGATATGGATGCATGTACACAGTAGAATTGGGCATAGCCAAGACGGCAAGATATCCTGAGGAAAGAAGGCCGCTGATATGTCAAAGGGTGCAGGAAGCCCATGTGTAAAAGCAGTATAGTGCACCATTACTGATAACAATGGCCACTGTGCATAAAATAAAGCCAAAAATAGCCTCCACTTATTTATTTTCTGTGGGCAGTTGCTTGACACTCAGCACCACAATGAACATCAGGATATTCCCAAGTGCCTCCTCCCCAGAGGACTAGTTTGGGAAACATCAGGCTACTTAATTTTAACCAGCTTTCTAGGTAACATATTTAGGTGACATATGAAACATAGTTGGACAGTTTGGGGCAAATACTGGAACCCAGGGTCCTTCGTAGAGTATTCTTTTACTGAATCAAGCAGAACTTAGCCTACCTACAAGGGATAATAGGGACAACAGATCCTGTGGAATAGGGAGCTGTAAGTGTTCTCCAGACCCTAGAGAGCAGCTGTTTTCTTTTTACTGTAAAGAACTGTCCCTGTAATTATTATGGTTACATGCAAGGTTTATTTCCCCAGGTAAAACAGGACTGAATGTCATGCCTTCAAGTTTAAATCTGTTTATAGATTTAAACAGATAAGCAAAAAGGATTATTCTCATGAGTAAATACTATAGGCATGATTTTCAAGGTTCCAACTCAGAAAGCCATCCTTCATCATAGCATAGGTTGAGTGACATACATGTGCTAAATTGGAAAAACTGTAGACTATAGTTTCAGGCTTCACCTAATTAGAGCTTCACTGAATTAGGACTGGAAAAAAACTCCTCTTGCCTGGATAACAAAGCCTCTATCTTATTTATAAAAATGCCAATGACAGCAACTTTTTATTAAATTTATATGGTAATATTCCCCAAGATCCCTCCATGAGATACAGATAAAGAAGGTCATACTCTTCTGTCTTTGATAGCTTTAAAATGAGCAGATACTGCTCAGTTATGTTTTTGATAAATTTATTTTGTTTTATTTCCTGCTATCCATGAAACTCAGCAAAACTCTATGTGTTTATTGCATGTTAAGGCAGGGTCTGCATATGTATAATACATGTTTATACATTAATGGCCAAAATTTATTGGCCTATTTTATATGAAAATAAGAATTCTGCTGTTTCACAGGTTTCACAGAATATTCTGAGTTGGAAGGAACCCACAGGGATCATCAAGTCCAACTCTCAAGTGAATGGCCTGTGCTTATCAGTTTATATTTCACTTCTGACATCACACACCATTGTCTTTTGTTTTCCCCTGTCTCTTTAAAACTTTCATTATTTTTTTTCTTTTTACATCCTCTCCCTAACTTCTCCATCTACCTCTATTACCTATGCACTCTTCATTCTTAAGTCTTCTCTTTTTTCCTTTTCGCATCCTTCATTACTGCACTATACAAGAAGTGTATATGTGTTTCTGTGTGCCTACATAGTTTTTGTAAGGAAACTCATAAATATATGAAATCTTTTCCTTGTTGTCCTTGCATAATACCATGTGTATCCTGCAAACACTTAACCAGAGTCCTGTTTTTCAGCCATGCAGGTCTCGTCTGCTGTGACTAGTCACTGAGATTACATAGAATATGGAAACCACAAGCAGTTGCAGTCACAATCATTGTTCAGATATTGACATTGATGGTTGAATCAGCCTAGTTTGTAGGAGTACAGCATTGCAGTCTTGAGCAGCCCAGGAGGTAAGGCAAGACAATGCAAGAAGGCATAAGACACATTTATAATGGCAAAATATAGCTCTGGCTGACTATGTTAAAGAGTCCCATATATTAGTCAGTGCAGCAACAGCAAATAAAACAGTGTACTTGAGGTGGCACCCACTTGCTAAATTTCCTGGGAAATAAACTGTGGTTTCTTTCTATACTTCTCCCTTCTCCCTCGTGCTGCTGGTTTCAAATGTTTGCTCAAGAGGCACTTTCAAGAAAATAAATAGGCTGTAAATCCAGAGTTGTAACACTAAAGTCTTCATCTCCTGGAAATGGGCACTGGAAGAGGCTCTCCAGGGAAGTGGTCACAGCACTAAGCCTCTCTGTGTTCAAGAACCTTTTGAACAATGCTCTCAGGCACATTGTGTCATTCTTGGGGTGTGCTGTGCAGGGCCAGGAATTAGACTCAATGATTCTGATATGTCCCTTCCAAATCAGCATATTCTATGATTCTATGACCTTCCAGCTTTCTCAGATAAGAAAAAGATTTATAATGGGGAATTCTCAAGTTTGGCCAGACATTGAGTGGAATATCTGGGTAAGTATTATGGAAAATACATACTCTGAATCTTGAGAGGAGGAGTTGAAGATTGAGAAAGATTCTGTCCTTAAAACTAATTCACATATAGCATCACACCCAGATCAAAAGCCTTACATATAAATAGTGTGTCACCCCATATTTTGGATTTTGTCCTTTCATGAAAACTACACCTGAGCTTGTAATGTAATTTCTTTCCAATTCTTAATGCTCAGATGATATATCATGGGTATTATCAGCAGTTTTACCATCAGCTCAAAGTGAAGAGAGACCTTAGTTCAAAAGGTCTTTCTTTCTGTCTTTAGAAAGGAGAGCACACTAGTATATGTAATTATACAGATGTTCTCTTTTAGGATCTCTATGTTTCACTGTGTGCTTCTGAGACCCTTTCATTCAGTTTTGCTCTTGTTTCTGAAGAGTTTTCCTACTAGAGTGCAGTTTTCTTCCTTGGGAAAGAAAGCCTCTCCTGGTGTTTCAAGAATTAGTAGGAAGCCCGTGGGGCTCTGGCTCACAGAATATGTATGTTCAGGCACTGCAACACTTCAGTCTGTAGCTTACAAATATTTCGAAAGACAGAAGGAAAAAAAAATGAAGAAAATAACAACAATCATTTAATAAGTTTGCTTTAGAAAAGGTTCCATAGGTAGTATTTGCTACTGAAATGCTAGTACCAACCTTTAAACCAAATAGTGTTACTTTTCTCCCTACTCTTCATTGGAAACTCAAGATTCACTTAAATCACTCAACTGTTATTGAATGTTACTAAAACTCTTGTTATAGGGGAAAAAAATGACAGATTTCACCACAAAATTGAAACCTCCAAAACCACACCAGCCTAGGGAAAGCTAAATAGCCTTCTGGCTAAGCCGAAAGACTTCTAGAGAGAGAACAGAGATTTTGATTTTTAGCTGGCAGTCATGAGAAGAGTTACGTTCTAAACCAAAAATTACTCTGCTTTCACCTTACAAGAAAATAGCCAGCCCAGTTGCTTTGATTTATGCTGAGAAAACACATGGACAGTGTCCCGGGACTTTAACAAGAAATAAAAAATTCAACTCAAAACCTGAAGGCAGACTTGCTTGTAGACATTCCTGTTTCCTGCCTCCGGCAGCTCCCAAAAACAAAGCAGATATTCATCCCCACTGGCAGCCACATTTCCTTGCTTCCCATTGGGTGTATCTCCAGCCACCCAGCACTGCATCTGGGCCCCCACCTGCTCTGGATGAGCCCCCCTGCCATGACTGGGAAGGGATGCACTACCCCTCTCAATGGCCCCAGTGGAAACACCCCAAAATGCCCCAAAACTGTGCTGGTCCCTCAGGATCCTTTGTGGGGGGGTGGTAGCAGGGGTTGTTGGAGAAGGGCTGGACTCAGTTTGAAAAGTGTCAGGGAGGAACCCGGTAGCAGGAAGACACCTGAGCATCAGTGGAGAGGGGAAACAAGCTGGGAATTGGCTGGGATGTGAAAGATGCTGATTCTGTTTCTGTGTTCTGTGGGACTTGGGCCATATGTACATCCTCCTCTATCCACTGTGGGATGAGCTTCCCTTCCTCTCAGATGCTGTTTGCTCAGCTTTCCAGGGGCAGAGCATATCTCTTTGTTGGGTGATTCTGCCTGGTTACCTCCATAGCTCTCTCTTGCCACCCATCTTCTTTCTTCCTCTATGTGTTTTGGCATTTCCTAAAGCCCTGCATGCTGTGCAGGGCCATAGCGTGTCCCTTCTTGCCCCTGCTTTGTATACCAGCCCAACAAGACTGGGGTTATGCTGGGACCCCAGGCATCTGGCACAATGCAGTGTGTCATAAACACACAGGCAACAACAATAATGCAATTCGCCCAAAATTTGCAGTACCTGCTGAATCAGGATTTCACAGGAATCCTTACCAGGAATCAGCTTAATCATTGGATGCAATGAAGAAAAGAGAAAGGAAGAAGAAGCAGCTGGCTGATCATTTGGGAAGGATGAGTCAAAAATGAACACACTGTAATACTCAGCATGTTGTGCTGCAGCAGAGTAGACTTCTTGCTTCCAGGGAGCCCAGAGCTTCTCAGTTTCCCCTGTCCTTCTGTGGCTTTCATTTAAGGAGTTTGGATATGGTGTGCGTGGTAAATGTTGAGACTGTTACAACAAATTCCCGCATTCTGCATCTCTTAAGGACTATGTTTTCCTCCTGAGGTTCTGTGTTGATGGCTGTATCCATCACTAACAGCACAGTATCATTCTGGATCTGTTGGCTTCAGCGCTATAGATCTTTCATTTCCAATTGAAATAAATACCACATGTTATCTTTGTTCTCAGTAATAATCTTTTCTTGAGATAAGTCTACTCCATTTTAACTAAATACAGACCTGAAAGGCTTTGTTCAGATTTGTTTCTTTTCACAGATGATTTTGGCCAAGTTCACATCTGAGAACAAGTTCAGACTGAAATTCAGGTTTCATGGAAGTGACTGCTGTCATAGATATAATCTCAAAGTAGTTATTGTCTCAAAACTTCAGGTTCTTCCAAATCCCTTCTGAAGTATTAAGCATCTGACCAAGGCGTCAGATTGGGATTATTGCTTTGTATTTGCTCTAAAGGCATAGTCTTTATTTATTTCACATTGAGCACCATTAGTGTCAAATAACCCTATTTTGGTATGATCATAAATCCCAGTTCTAGAGTGCAACAACAATTCAGTCAAATGTCTGGAGTAAGTTTTTTTTAGTGTGGGCAAGCAGCTGCTACTCCTTCCCTCTCCCATCTTTCAATTTCATTCTCATAAATGTTTCCATTCTAGCAGAACTTTTTCCCAGAAAAAAATCAGCCTCATAGCAGACACTCAACATTTCAACTTTAATTGTTTGGCAAAGTGATAAGCAACTGAAAGTAGTATTTCTAATGGGAAAAAGTGTTGCACAGCAGTCTCTGTACCACTTGTTATTTTAATCTGTTTGTCTAGTTGTAATATTGTCAAGGCACATATTACTAGAACATTTAGGACACTGGCTAAATGTCAATTACTTCTCCAGACTTACTGCAAAAATTTAGCAAAATAAAAAGTGAAAGTTCCCGCATGCTAGTTTGGCATCACAGGTAAAGCATCTCATTAAAGTCGGGGGGGAGGAGCCCTCTGAAAAACTCAATAACTCTCAAGAATTCCAAATCGTTGACCTGAAATGTTTTGGTTTTTTTTTTTCTAAATGTAGAGGCATTTTCTTCAATTTTTACACTGACATTTAAAAAGAGTTGGATAATATTGTGCTTAATGGTGTTACAGTTACATGCTGGAACTAGAATAATTGAGGCTCCTCCCTGTGACTGTAATCTGGATTTCCTGGCTGTGCATCTGAATTCATACATCATTATTAATGTCTTTGTTTCATGCCAAAGTACATTTGCTGTTTTATAAAGCATGAAAATGGGCAGTGCCTGGCCAAAAGAAAGGTCAACATAAACAATAGATACGTTAATGGATCAAAGATAATGATTGATGGAAAAAGTATTCGAGGAGAAACAAAGTTTTATTGGCTGCCAGATATAATTAGAGAAGAAACATAAGAAAGACAAATATGGGTCTAGATTTTAGTGGACTAGGACCACTCAGAGCTAGGTATCCAGTAGAGCTGGCTACATTTAGCTCTACACCAGATCAAGAGAGATCAATTTGGATGGCATGTGAGGCAGGAGAGAAGTAACAATAGGATGAAGTGGTGGCAGATCAGTCCCAAGTGAGAAAACTGGGAGTCTGTGGCCTCACAAAAGAAATCTGAAGAGTGAAAGGCATAAGAAGGCTGAATGGCAGCTGGGGCCATAAAAGAACACTGGTGAACTGCTGCACATGATGCTCAGAGAGTAGTTTAAGCTACAGAACAATGCCAACAGAAGGATTCATGGGAAGATAGTATGTATGGATATATTTAAGCCAGAAGTTAGATGGAGCTTTCTCACCCTGGTGCACAAGGCTCTGAGACAATCTTCTGTTGGAAAGCAAGGACAGATGGCTACAGGGTTATGGGATGGAGCCTGGCCAGGTTATGAGAGAAGTGATATGATTTAGACCCCAGGAAGGAGGAGCCAGCATTGATGGAATCCCACCCTAGATCATATTCCTTTGTGGCAGCCTCTGGGAATAGACAAAACATGTTCCCTCGAAGGACAAGGGTACACAACACATGACTTCTATTTCACGTATTATATGAGATACAGGGGATAAATGACACTCAAATTCCTCCTAATAGTTTCCTACCTATGTGCAAAGGATACAATTCAGCAGTTCATTTCCTAATCCCAGCAAGTTTCTAATATTATTTTTGCCTCCAAGACCTAGCATTTTTCATGAACTCTGATTGCCATTGTCTCAGTCTGCATGAACCAAATGTCTAGTAATAGTTTGCTGAACTTGAGGGATGTGAGCTGAGGTGATCTCTTAAGATGACCCTGGATGCCCCATCCACACTAGTCCTGTTCTGCCCACTGGTGCATAGTAAGATTCAGGAATTAAATCAATAGATTCTTGTTTCCCTTTTACCTTTTTGGCCATTGTTGGAAGAACCTAAACTTTCACAGGATATTTAAACTTTGATTTTAGATATTTCTTCTTTGCATGATGGAAGAAAAATTTTACGCCACACCTTCCTCCATATTAACCAGGGATAGTTAGTAAAAATTTCTCATTCCATTAGTGGAGGGGAATGAATCTTCTGTTTTCAGATATTTCTCTTAAAATTTAATTTGCTGAAATTAAATTTTTCTTTTAATGCCCTTGGAAATCAAATAAATTAGCTGCACTTACAGCATATATTTTCTGCCTTGTTAGTGGCAAAATGTTATCACATCATCAGAACACAATATGCTTGAAGCTGTCCCGTCCTCCAAAAAACCTTCTCACAGTTATCAGAACGTGCAGTCAGCATACATGAACAAAGAGTAAGGAAAGCTAGTCTGAAACAACTCCAGTATTGTGGTTAGAGAACATATATAAATATCTCTTCTACCATATATTGCCCTTGCCTTTACAAAGACACTTATCCTTTAAAACCTCTGGCCAAATAAAATGTCCAAAGATTATTTTTTCTTAATTACTGCTTTTGCCAGTGAAGATGGATGTAGGTCTTCTTCTCAGTCACTGAGTAAATCTTGTGAGCTGAATCCCTTCCTTTTAGCTAGCAAAGGGCACAGCAAGGCATTACTGACTTTCTCATTCTGTCTCACACATACTTTCTCTCTCTCTCTCTGTCTCTCTTTGTCTGCCCATATGTATTTGTTTATATAGGTATACGGATGGTTTGTTTTCAGCTTTTTAAGTAATTTTAACACTACAGAGCGAATAATAGTCACAAATTTTAAACACATTTTTCAAAAGAGAAAGTAATGTCAGGGCTATTGAGTAACCTATCCTACCAAGATGACAGCCCAGGTTATCAACCTTGTCCTACTGAAGTCAAAACAGAGCAACAGTAGGAGGACTTCTTGAAATAGATGCAGCCTTATACTGCCAGACATTTTATATTTTAAAGAAGCTTAATTTACAGGCATATTGCTAATTTTCTCGGGTCTGACAACGAAATGATGAATGACATTGATTCAGCAAGTGGTGGAGACAAAAGGAGTAAATGTCTTTGGGGTCTGGGTCTTGAAGTTCATCAAAGACATCTGTTTGGTGTTGTTGCTTTTAATATGAAAAGGGCACAATAACACACCTAAAGGTACAGTTGCAAAGACATTCAAAAAAATAAACAGTGGTTCCCACTGGGATAAACTCAGAAACTCTTTTCTTTGCCTTAGAAATAATCATTGCCTCATCATTGACACATATCCACAGACATGTATGCTAATTCTCATTTGCACCTCCCGTCCTCAGTCATGCTAATACATGTCCATGGAAAGACTGCTCCAGTGTTCTGTGCCACTGAGAACAGGAGACAGTGTGGGAGAGGAGCCACTTGGTGAATGTGACCTTAATCACAAGGCTGTGCAGCATCTCTCATCTGAATCATCCTTGCCTTTTAAAAAGCATTGGGCAATGCTTTGGGACTCAGTGACCTGCAGGGACGCTGTTTGAACTGATCTGCTTATGTGCATGGGATGGAGGAAGGGAAAAGTTTTACAAAGGTCAAGCCCATTAAAAAAAAACAACAAAGCAAAACAAAACCAACAGCCTACCACTCCAGTGCAAAATATGCTAGAGGATTTCAGGACTTGGGTTGCTGAAGGCCCTCAAATTCTGCTCCAGTTATAAATATGTGAACAAGTTAAGCTCTTTGTGGTTTTGTCTGATCCCAGCCATGTCTAGTCTTAATCTGTCTCAATCACTAGCTACCTTTTAAAAATAACATTTCGTGGTTCCAAAACATCTTTAGTTAATCCTTCCTTAGTTTGGAAAGGAATTATATTTGGAAGGATGCACATATCCGTGTGGCTTTGACAGATACTCCCTTTACTGTTGTCTCCATCATAAATTTTCTTGAAAAATAGTATAAAATGCTCCAGCATCAGGCTACTGAACGCTGGATTCTAAACAATACGTTTCTTTTCCCTGGGGAACCTAGAGCTTGTAGTAGACAAAAAAAATTAAATTTTTGAAAATATGCCAAATTGATACATGAATGTTCTTGAATCTTTTCCATACTGAAAGTCAGAGGCATCAGTGCTGCTTACCACACACAAAGCTAAGGAAGGAGATATAAAAATTTTATAATATTTTGAAGATCACACCCACAAATGTGTCTGGAAAATGTGTGACATTTCACATGGACTTGTAGCTCTCTCTGAAGAATAAGAACTTGGCTTTAAATTACTGAATGTAAGGAAAATAGTTTCTAAGATTAGTTTCCAATTCATGGGTAATTGAAAGAAAGTCTTTTACATGGTTCATTTCAGGACAACTTTTGCACTCTTTTCTCAAGTGTAATATTAACTTTAATTTCTCATTCTCCTCTTAAATTAGAGTAATCTGTGTGACTGCAAGTCTTGAGAAATCTCGTCTCTGATTCTCTTTCTGTACTTCTTAATCAAACATTTCTTGCTTTCCACTTCACCTTTTAGATACTTTGCTGAAATTTTTAACCAATCACATTATCCAAAACAGTGTATTTTTAAGTACATTTCTAAAAAAAACTTTTCTCTTCTGCAGAAAACATATATGTTGGTTAAGCCTCTTTCAAGTTCTTAATGACATGTAGGTTCTGGGTGGATTTTCTAAGCAGAGAAAAAACTTAAGGCTGAATGCAACAATATCATCCCAGTCTTTTGTGGATAGCCTTCATTTATGTTATAGCCAATAATGTGTATGCCCTTATCAAATAAGTACTTTCCAGTGGGGGCACTATGGTCAATGCACTAAACATAAAAGCTGTTAAAACATACTGTCATTTTATAATTATTGGATTTTGTGGTAAAGACTTTATCACATGATTTTTGCAACCAGTTCTTTGATTCGTACCTTCAGATTGCATTTATGCTGGAATTGGATTGTTCAAGGGAACATCTGCTTGATCATGTGGATATGTGCTGAGGAAGAATGAATGCACACATCTGAGGCCACAAAAAACCAGCACATAAATTTATGGACAAGTAAAACAGAGAGTGCAATTGTAGAAGCCAGACCAAAACCACCTACAAAACAGTTTGGAAAAATATTGAGAGATTTCATCTCTATATTTTTTTCGAAAAGCAAATTATAGTGGCCTACAGATGCAAACACATAGACATAAATTCAAAGAGCACAAAACCAAGGCTGTGCTGTGCTGTCTGTGCAATTTAAAACAATTCAGTATTAAATTCCAGAATATATGCAATTACTCAAAACATGAAAACCTCAGGGAAAAAAGTAAAATAATTCTCAAATTGGTTCTTATTTTTAAATCAATTTTCAATTCTCTTGTTTCCACTGAACAACTGGAACTGAAAAGCAATAAACCCAAGGAACTGCTATCATAAGGGATTTTGAAATGTCTCTGTTAGCATCTGCTAACTGGGCGGAGGGAAGGAAGAGTGATATCAGCAATTTCTAAAGTTGTTTGCCATTTCTCATATTATTCAAATCAAGTTAGTGGAATCATCCTCAAGAATGATATTACGTGTGGTGCATGCCAGATACTTTGGGTCAGTTCCTCAGAGACACGTGATTTATGCAGCCAGCCGTTGCATATGATGCCATAAGGTCTTGCTGTCCCTATCCACAGCAACCAGTATAGAGAGTCACATCAACAGCACTGCAACTAGATGCAGCAAGGGGTACAACCCTCTCAGCTAAGAATAGTGAAAGGATGTTTCAGTGAACGGGTACTATGATGTATTAATTTAAATGAATATCCTTAAATGTCCATATTTCTGTGTATGTAGATTTATTTAACCTTTTTTTAAAAATTGATTTTCTTTAATGAATTAAGATGAGCCTCTGGGGCTTCCATATGAGTATGACTTGCAGCCAGATGCTGGTACTGCTGCAGTAAATCTACTTTAAACAATCTGCAGCTAAAGTCCAAAATCAGGGATACTATTTGTTTCAACATCTTCTTTATCCCAATGACTGGGATTTCTCAGGCATCAGGCTGCTACCCACTCATAAGATTAGAACCGAGTTTAGTCCAAAGTCTGCATATATTTGTTATTTTCAGTTTTTACAGTGTATAGGAAATTATTGTGCAGCCTTTGGATAAGTCAGATTTAGACGAAGATACAGAGACCTGTTTACCAAAGATTGGCAAATCATTTCATCTCAACCAGCGGCCTCCCTAGTGACAACATACCGACTGCTTTTAGCAACCAAATGGCTTTTCACAGTGGGGTTCAGGCACTGATTTTTTCTAAGGAACCTGCTTGTATTTTGCCTTGTTACAAATGATTCATCTTTGATTTTAAACTTCCACATACAGGAAGGGACATTTAGAAAACAATTCCAGCTGGAACACAGCTGCAGTAAGATAAAATGCCATATTTTAATTATGCTCAATTTAATCAGCTGCTGAAATTACAGGTGGAAGCACATGGGTAGAATGAGCAGATTGCTCCCAAGGAGAGAAGATATGAGAGAAGTAAAGCCTGATACATCATGTCCTTAGCATTAAGCTCAAAAATCTCATTTTTTGCTACTTTTAACACTTACAGCAAACCCTGTTGAAAAATGCCTTGAAACTTCAAGATTCCTGGGTCCAAAAATTTGCAGTAGAGGAAGAGAGGACACTTACTTTGTTTAACTTCACAGACAGGAGGAGAACTTGAGGTTGTGTGGAGCCAGTACTTGGAGATCGGTAAGTGCTATCTGTCTCCATTTTACGTGTTGGTGGATAAATTCCTGTCCTTGGTGCAAGCCGCTACCCTTAAATCTGGTTACGTTAGGTTTTGTGAGTATTGGAGCTCAACACATGCTGTGGTACACGTCCTGTAATGAAATCAGTTTCTAAAGGGTGATGAATTTTGCTCTGAGCGAGATGTGACATTAGCAGGGCTACTCACTGCCCTCCTGAATATTGCTTTGCTATAAGGTTAATTTCACATTACTCCTCTGTTATGATCTGGTTTTAAAAATTATTAGAAATGCCTCTACCCAAATAAAGATGCAAACAAGACTAGATGCCAAAGTCAATAGTGTGGGTTTTACTTAATGGTAAATGTGAGATAGAGAAAAAGAGATAGAGAGAAATAGGAAAAGGACGGGTGGGGTGAGAAGGGAAGTGGCAGAGAGAGATTAAAATAGAAAATGTATCACCACTCCGTGTAACCTGGTGGCGTCCCATCAGTCCAGTTCTTCTGGTCTTCTTGGTGTTGAGGGTTTCCCAAAAAACAGAGTCCAATGGATTAATATATGTTCAGGACATGTCCAGTACCTCTCCTTGCAGGAGGTGGGAAGTTTTGCAGTCTCTTGTAACAGACTCTGGATTTGTTGCCTCACTTGAATCACATGCAGTCTTCTGGTGGTGGAAGGCCTCAGGAATGAATTAGGGGGGTGCTTTGGGGGTCTTTGATGGTTTATGACCCCTTCTCAGCTGCTTCTCATGTGAATGTCCTTTGTGTACGTGGTCTTCCCAGGGGGGCAAAGGGTTACTCCTTTGGTTTGGTGTAGAGAGATTTCACCACCACACACCCAAAACCCTTCTCCCCCACCAACCCCTGAGCCCAGCTAGGGCTCATTCTTAACACAGACACATACTTCTTTCCTGAGCCTTCTCCTCAAACTTGAGATGATTAGACAATGGTCTTACCTCAAGTCCCCAGTAACAGTCCAAATTCCAGTCAGGAGGCATTGGGAGTGGGGGGTGCTTTGGTTGCTGCAGACAGATTGTTGCTTCCTTGCAGTTTGACACAAAGTCTTTCTATGATTTTGACAATGTTTAAGACATTAATAACATTCAGTCTATCACATCCACTCCCTCCAATGTGCTGTTATATGTCAAACATCAGTGACTATCAAGATCTCAATGTTTGCTGTCTTTGCATTGGATTAGTTCTAAAGAAAAAAAAAAAAAGGAGTGATTTGAAAAACACAAACAGTAAAAGTCAAGAAAATTTTCACAGACTTTTTTAAAAATATTGTCATCAAAGCACAAAAGCATGGAGCAGTGGAGGTTAGGTACCAGGCAGCATTCCTTCAGATATGCACACAATGCTGTAGCATGTGATTCTAATTTTCTGCTACTTGATTCTGAAATTTAAAAGTAGGCAGCCAAGCTGATATTTTCCAGAAGTCAGTTAAACCAATAAGGTCACTGCATTACTCACTCTGCTGCTGTTTTTGCCAAACACCAAGAAACCGGAGCTGTTTAGGTGTCCACATGATCTTTCATAGAGCCATGGAGATTCGGCATCTCTTGAATGGATAGTGCCAAAGAAGGTTGTCTCTTTTCTGAGCTGAACAGCCCCAACTTGAGAGAAGTCAGTCATGGAGAGACTGTCCTATGCTGACATTTGAGCTCAAGCACTGGCAAGCTGTCAGGACCCATGCTACCCAACCACCTAAACTTCACTAAGCATACCAGCAAGGGCCAACAGCATCTTTGAGACGGGCTCACACAGCTACAAAGAAAGAAGCACCTCTGTTGGGGAATGGGTAGAAACAGGAGGAGAAGGCATAGCAACCTCAAGAAGGTAACCAAGAACAGGGAAATGCCAATATGGAAGCAACAAGGCCAGTAGGCCCTGGAAGAGAGGCGGGACCTAGGGTATGTCAGGGACACTGGAGCTGCTAGGCTGTGACATGTGTCTGTATCCTGATCTACTCCTGTGCAGTTCTGCATCTGGGTGGTGGGTTGCTGGTGACAACGGTGTTGCAGGGCCACTCACACGACTGGTGTAACAGTGGTTGGTCTGGGTCAGAAAGAAAAGGCAGAAACTTCTTGGTATTACATTGTTCTTCTCCACTCTTATCAACTGCATTATTATCCACAATCCTTGTGTATCTTTAAAGAGTGAAATGGGCTAGTTCAGGGAGAGGGGTTGCACGTGATAGGAATTTGTGAGGATTAGTAGGTGGCAGTTTAAAATGTTCTTAATTTATATGATATCAGGAATTACAAGGTAAAGCTACACCCATCGTGGACATCCTTTTACTCCTGCATGAATTTGGCTTATTATTATGAGCAAACCAAGTCTCCAGACACCCACATATATCTGTGCTTAGTTATTTGTGGAACGCACCCAAGAACACAGATACTACACAACCCACTGGGCACCATATGCACGTATACAGTATATGGTATGCCTGCCCTATAGATGGATAAAGTAAATATAAAACCACATTTGTGCAGGGTGTACACAGTACCCATGTAACTGAATATCAGGCTGAGTTCAAAGAGCCTTCAAGGATTATACCTGTTTGTAGAGGGATATAAATATTTCTTTCCCAACTTAAGTCTGTCCACAGATTCCCATCGAGACTTTTCTCACAATTTTATATTCTGATCATAAAACTGTCATTTTTTTTAATGTGCTCTTGAAACAAAAAAATCAAGATGATACTGTGAAAAAGAATCTAGACTTGGAAAATAATTTAAAGATTAAAACTGTTTCAACTCTCGCACTGAGCCGCCTCTTTCCCACTTATTCATGTAACCTTTCTCCTACTTACAGCAGTTTTAAACGAAAACAAAAATGTTACATTAGGAAGTTATGTACCCTACAATTGTGAATAATAATTTCTTTTTCTTTTGGATGTCTGGTTACAAAATAGCTCCATTAAGGAAGGTGTCTGCTGAAGCAAATACCATAAAATATACTCTACATTCTCAAAGTAGTTTGTGTAGAGATTATTAGGTGATTATGATCATGGTGACATGAACTTTTAAGAGAAATATTTGAGGTCTGCCTCACAGAGAACCTATTATATCCCAGCATTACCACATCATGTTCCTTATCAGACCTTTTAGAGCAACTCAGGACACCAGCCTTGGAGAGGAAGCAGTTGCTTTGTATCCATGGGTACAATATCATGTAGCTCTTACATTATGCATCAAAGCATAAGAAATATACTAATTTTTATTAGTAGATAGATTAGCTCAACAGGAATTTTGTGCACTAATAATCACTTATCCTGGTGCAAAGTTTCTGAATCTTGGAATGAAATGATGAACAAGTCCTCCTGGCTTTGCTTTATATGTGTGTGTCTTGCTCTGAATTTATGGACTGGCCTGGAGAAATGGCATCCCTGTGCTGGTGCCCAGCAGGATCTCATTCACTTTAACACCTGTGCAAATTCCCCAGTTCCACAGATTGCAATAACAGATCAACACAGCAATACTGACTTTGCATGTAAAGCCCAGAGATTGTGTATTCCACTTCCAAATGTTAATTTCACCCAATTCTCAGTATTCTGGGACACAGAAGAGTGAAGATACATATGGCAGAGCTGAACACAAGTGCTTTCCCCTTCCTAATGCCAATTTTCCTGTCTTGTCACTTTCCACCCACCCTAGACTAAATTCAAGATAAGTGTATGCAGAGAGAGTCAATCTACTTTCTTGTGCAGTATCTAACAAGAAACTTCTGTGTAGTGTTGTTGCAGAATAAATACCCATGATACTAATCAGTAAGGCCTTCTGCCTCTCTAAGGAAAAGTTTAGAGAGCAGAAGATGATGAGGACACATGGTGCCTTTTCCCACCTCGGTAGTCACAGAAGCTCTGAAGGGCTAAAACCACAGAAATTTTGGGGCCTGGAGTTTAGTCTTTTGCATCTTTCCATGTCCTTATATTAAGATCTGTTCAAAAGTTGAAAAAGAATTGCAATTCTGAAGAAAATATGATTAGGATCCTTTCAAAACCATCTTATTTTCCCTAAGTTATTTTTGTACTTGCACGTCTCAGGAACTCTGTGTACTTTCCATTGAGTGGTAATGAGCCTTTTTGCTTTCTGTGCAAAGATAATGTGCCTTGATTTGAGTTTTTTTGTTGTCTGAGGCTGGTGTGATATATGAAATTAAGTCCAGACAAGCCACATTTGAGTTAGAGCAAGCCCATATGTATAGGGAGGCTTTCCCATATGTCTGGGCTCCCCTGGGTGAGGGTTCAAGTCATGTACACAACCCTGGGGAATACTATCAGACTGACATTCCTACAATACCTGCCAAACTCCTCACAAAGTGAAAACATGGGGCTTTTAACTTTCTTGGTGTCTCTTGCAGAGCACTCAATCAGTACAGAAAGCAGATGAATTTAAGGCAACCCAGTATCTTGCTGGGAACAGCACCTTGCTATAGGTCTGGGTCCTCTGAAAGCTGGTGGGAGAGACAGGAAAAACCAAGTGTCACAACAAATGAGAACTTTAAAACAAAATTAAATTAAGAGAAATCTGATGACAAGCAATTTTGCTGAAAGCTTTAATGTTGCTGGGAAGCTGTCCTCTATTACAGCACAGACCTATACATTACAACTACTAGAAAATTCTACTTGGCAGAACAGAGAAGTCTTAACGGATTTTTTTTTTTACACATTACCCTTGGTGGTACTGTATCAAATTGAATGGCTCATCTTATGGTAAAAAATCTCTACCTTGTATCTAGTCTGAATCTACTCTGTTTCAGTTTAAAACTATCACCCCTTGTCATATACGCTACAGGCACGCTGCTAAAGTGCCAGTCCCTCTCTTTCTTATCAGCCCCCTTCCAGTAATGAAAGGCCACAATAAGGTCTCCCTGGAGCCTTCACTTTTCCAGGCTGAACAACTGCAATTCTCTCAGCATTTCCTCATAGGAAAGCCAATAGCGTGTATAATAAAAGTTGTCTTTTCAGAAGTTAATGCTTGGAAACAGGTCTCCAACTGTAAGCAGTGATAAATCCGTAAACTACAATCCATGCTTGCATTTCCAGAGCTCACAGTTATGCTCCATATACATTACATTGCCTTTAAATGCTATAAAATGCAATTGAAAATATATGAAAAGTATTAAAAATGTGGGACTTTCATACCTTTCATACCTTTAAAGCTACGTGCCATTAAATGCAAAGTAATATTAAATAAACAACACATTTAGGCAAGCTTTTGAATGGCTTCCTGACACTGCTGTATCCTTCAGCTAGTAAGGCTGCTCACCAAAAGGCAGCAGAAGCAGCACAGGGACAGACCTACAGGCACATATCTCATTTCCCATGCTGAAGATCCAGAAAAGAACACTGTGCTATCAGTACTGTGCATTTGCTAATTTGTGATTTATCTTCTGTGAAATGACTGTTCAAATAAAAAAGTATGTAAAGGAGGCTAAGTGGCAGTAATGGGAGATTTTAAGCACCAGCAATCAACTGGTGTATTAGGAGGAGGAAATAAACTGCAGGTTGGTGATGCCTGGTTTTTGACTTAATACGGAATATGCATTAAGTGTAAAAGGTTGGAATAAAGCCTAGACCGCAGACAAGGTTTAGGAATAGTCAGATGGTTGGGAAGATGAGGAAGACATTTTTCCACATCTAATTTTTGTGACACTCTGCTGTAAAAGCACAAATGGATGGCACAGCTTTCTAATACAAAAAGAATTAAAAGTACCCAAATGAGGGAATTTTACCCCATTCACAGACAGAAAAGGTCATCACTGATATTTGATAAAAGAACAAACTCCTTCTTTCCTTCCTATTTGAATGCAATGTATCCATTGGATTTTCCTTTCTGACAATCAGTCTTACTCTCTTATGCAATTTTCCTGATCCAGATTTCAATATAACGTGTTATGCAGCAAGAAGATGTGGCATGGAAATGCCCCACTGGATAATTTCTTACAGACGTACAGTATTTTACAGACATAATAAATAGAGTGGAATGGGATCAAAGTCAGACATATATTAATTATAGCGTGGCTGCCTAAATGAGAATAAATGTAGGGAGAGTTGTCCAGTTGTTGGAGCTGGCATTTAATTCTTTAGGAACTATGGACTGTATATATGATTTTGCCTTAGTCCTAATTTGACTTTAAATTTATGTATTAACTCTATCTCCCTGTTTACTTGCTCAGACAGGATGACTGTTAATCACTTTGTAAATCGTTTCACATTATTCAAATAGTTTTGCTATTATTCAAATTAATGGATAGAAACTTAATGTTCAATGAAAACTGGCTGCACAATAAATCACCGCTTCCCTGCAAACATACTGCTTCCCACAAGAAAAATGAGTGACACAGTGCACACTTACATGCTCAAAAGCCTGAACAACACTGAAACTCAGAAGGCTCACACAGGACTGAGTAAACCAAAAAGACTCTTTTAATTCTAATTTTTCTGCCCTATATTTCCTGTATTTTCTTTAAGTCATTGAAAGTAAGCTGTTTCATGAGCTGTTTCACAGCTCACTATACGTAATTATGAGAATTTTAACCCCAGTATAATTGCCCTCAATAAATAACACAGAAATTCAGAGTCACAAAACAGTTTGGGTTGGAGGGCATCTTTGAAGATCATCTAGTCCAATCCTCCTGTCATGGGCAGAAACACTTTCTGCTAGACCAGATTGCTCAGAGCTCCATCCAACCCAGCCTTGAACACTGCCAGGAATGAGGAATCCACAACTTCTCTGGACAAGCTGTTCCAGTGTCTTACCACCCTCATCATAAAAAATGTCTTCCTTATGTCCAATTTAAATCTACCTTCTTTTAGTTTAAAAGACCATTCCACTGTCATATACACATACTCGTCACTTAGAGGCCCTATTAACACATCTTTCTCAACTGTGAGACATTGGCGGATTCAGGCTGAACAACCCAGCTCCCAGACTTTTCTCACTGGAGACGTGTTCCCTCTGTCTAATCATTTCTGTCATTCTCCTCTGCATTCAACAGGTCCATCCATGTCTTTCCTGTACTCTGAACTATAGAGATGAATGCAGTATTCCTGATGAGTTCTCATGAGAGCAGAGTACCATGGCAGAATCACCTTCCTTGACCTGCTGGCCACATGTATTTTGGTGCAGCCTGAGATGCTGTTGGCTTTCTGGGTTGTAAATGCACATTTCTGGGTTATGTTCAATTTTTGTCCACCAGTATCCCCAAGTTCTTCTCTGCAGGGCTGCTCTCAATCCCTTCATCCCTCGGTCTGTGTTGATGCTGGGGATTGCCCTGACCCAGCAGAACATTGAATTTGACCTTGTTGAACTTCATGAGGTTCACATGGGCCCACTCCTCAAGTCTGTCAGTGTCACCCTGGATGATATCCCTCCCTACAGTGAATCACATGTACTACTCAGTTTGGTGTCATCCACAAACTTGCAGAAGGCACCTTCATCAAGGTGCCCAATCCTACTGTCTGTGTCATTGATAAAAACATTAAATGGTATTTGTCTCAGTACAGACCCTTCAGAGACTGGTTTCCACTTGGACACTGAGCCATTGTCTATGACTCTTTGGACACAATCATCCAACCAGAACCTTATCTATCTAACAATCCATCTGTCAAACCCATATCTCTCCAATTAAGCAGCAAAAATGTTGGAGAGAGCTGTATCAAAGGGCTTACAAAAGAATAGATGGATGACATCATCAAGAGTCTAGGTATGAAGTAGATGGCACAGAGCTGACATGGCTTAAGTTGGAAGGGGCCTTAATGATCATCTAGTTCCAACTCACCAAGGGCAGGGATAGCTTTCACTGGACTAGGTTGCTTAGAGCCTCCTCTAGCCTGGCTTTGAAGACGTCCAGGAATTGGACATACACAACTTCTCTGGGCAACCTGTGTTCCAGTGCCTCATCATCCTCATAGCAAAGAATTTCTTCCTAACATCTAATCTAAACCTACTCTTTTCAGTTTGAAGCCATTGCCTCTTGTGCTCACTACATGTTTTGTAAAAGTCTATCTATATCTTTCTTTTAGGCTCCCTTCAGGGCCTGGAAGACAACAATTAGGTTGCCTCAAAGCCTTCTTCTGAAGGAGCAAGATTCAGGATGGGAACAGTTCCAGGCATGGAGAAAAACATACAGCAATTGACAGGACTTTATTATATGGACCTTACGGTTATTATACGGACTTTACTGTTATTATGTGGTTTCATTGTATCCACACTACAAAGCGCATAGCCTGGGCATGCTTGGGCTTGCCAGGAGTTTGCCTGCTCCCTGCTCCCCCACTCCCTACTCTGATAGGCTGAAGAAGCTGCAGAGAGGAGACAGTTACCATTTGCCCTTTTCCTCTCCCTTTTGCCTGTGTCCCTACCCTGATTTGTTCCCCCGTTTGTCTGCCTCATGCTCCACCCCACGTCCTGGCCCTTTCCCCACCTAAAACTAGTAAACCTGCGACACACCTCAATAAAGGATCCCATTTTGCACCTCTACCTTGTCCTCGAACCCATCTGTGCTGTGTCATGGCCCCATTCCCCTCTCCCCTCGGACCGTGGCACCTTCTCCTTTCCAGGCTGAGCAATCTCAATTCTCAGAGTCTTTCCTCAGAGCAGAGTTGCTCCATCCTTCTAATCATCTTGCTGGCCCTCCTCTGGAATTGCTCCAAAAGGTCAATGTCCTTCCTGTGCCGAGGACTACAGAGCTGGATGCAGTACACCACGTGGTGACTCTTGAGAGTGGAGTAGAGGGTCAGAATTGCTCCCTTGACTTCTTGGCCATGCATATTCAGCACAGGATATAACTGGCTTTCTGGTCTGCAAGCACACATTGCCAGCTCATGTCCAGCCTCTCATCCAGCAGCACTCCCAAGTCTTTCTGAGCAGGGCTGCTCTCAAGCAGTTCATCCTCCCCGCATGTATTGATGCCAGGGGTTGCCCAGACTCAGGTGCAGCACCTTGCACTTGGTCTTGTTAGACCCCCATGAGATTCCCACAGGCCCACTCCTTGAGTTTGTCCAAGCCTCTCCGGATGGCATCCCATCCTTCAGGTGTGTCAACTGCACAGTTCAGCATGGTATCACTTGCAAATTCGCTGAAGGTGCACTTGAACCCTTTGCCTACGTCATTAATGAAGACATTAAATAACACAGTTCCAGTACAGACCCCTGAGGGACACCACTGATATCCATTGGGACTCTGAGCCATTGACCACTAACCTCTGGATGCAACCATCCAACCATTTTCTTATCCATTGAACAGTCCACACCCATCAAATTTATCTCTCTCCAGTCCAGAGAGAAGGACGTTGTGGGGGACCATGTCAAAGACTTTACAAAAGTCCAGATAAATGACATCTGTAGCCCTTTCCTTGTCCACTGATGTTGTCAGTCCATCATAGAAGGCCACTAGATTGGTCAGGCAGGACTGGTCCTCGGTGAAGCTGTGTTGGCTGTCTTGAATCACCTCCCCGTCCTCCCTGGCAACAGATGCCATGAGGTCTATGCTGCATAGGCTTGTTTATAGGTTGAGGTATCTGGTTGCTTGGACTATAGATTTCTAAGCCCACTAGTAGCAGCTGCAGGCATCAGTGCTGTGGATACAAAGTACAGATAATATTACTTAAAACACATTGCAGTCTATGGGAAGGAAGGAGATCAGCTGGGTGATGTGCAGAAGCTTGAAAAGTGCTTTTGTTGGAATTAAGTGCATGTGCAGCAGTTAAGACAAGACTTGCTCTTGGCAAGGCAATCAGCCTAGCTTTTTATTTTCTCAGGACTGACTAAATGAAAATAGTGAGTATATCTTACTGTACTTACTTCACCACTCCCAACACTGCAAGGCATAGCCTGTGATCTGGCTCAAAAGCTTTCTTGCTGATGTCAGTTGAACGATTTATAAGCTGAAGGTAAAGCAAATCACTTACTCTATTCTTGTTTTTCTTTCTTTGCAATAGTGGCTGGATTTCCCAGCTATGACCTGAACCAAAGCATCTTTGTCAGCCTCTTTGAATCCTCAAGTCTGCTCTTTGTGTTTCTCTTCTGTTGCTTCTCTCTAGTAAGGTATTTTCCATGATGCTTTCTGCAGCTGCTTATTAATTTTAATAATGTCTTAAAAATCAGCCAAACCTGAGAATACTTGACTTTACCATAGGTAAACAATCTTGGGTCTGGCTTCACAAGTATTATCCTTCCGAGCTGATTCACTCTATGTTCATAACAAAGGAATTGAACACAGTTTCTTATGCTAGTTACATCTGCACTAACACTGTTAGCAGATATTAAATGTCAGTGTTAATCACTTAGAGTCTAATCCACAAACTCAGTGTAGCCCCTGTGGATGACATCTTGTACAAGGCTATGTTTTATGGCTTCTCCCTGGAGACCTCTCAGGTTAGGCAAAAAACCCTGTTGTTGATGTTTAATAGTTTAGACATTATTGTGGAGCTTGTAAAACCTCAACCCTGCTGTTATGTGGGTTCTTCAGCAACTGTACAATCAGCAAGTTATAGCTGCAAAATGTTTTCCTCAGTGAAGGGAGTTGTAATCTAAAATTAATATTTTAAACAAATATTAAGAAGGACTTATGTCTGCAGATGTTCACTTGTGTCATTGCAACAGTAAAATTACTTTAACTGAAGGTTTTTTGGCTGACTACTTATAGCTATACAAATGACAAAGTGAAAATAGTGACTTTTGATAGATATGTTCATTTTAATAATTTGAAAACTGCTCATTCTTGCGTAGCTCGGAGCTGTAGCATGTCAGCAAAGGAAAAGCATTTCAGTGTTAACTATGCCCCTTGTGATGCCACAGATAGTTACTGTGAGTGGAGTACTGCTGACCCTTTTCCAATTAGTGGTTATCATGACTTTGACCATAGGTTATGTGCACAAAATTATTATTAGATTATAAAGAATTAGTTTCTGCCTCAGAACATGCTCCTTTCTGCTCTTAACCAAAAACAGGAGTACCTATAGAAATGCACCATATTTTAGTAGTGCTCTGCAAAGAAAACAACTGGTGTTGGTCTGGCAAACTTTCCCTCTGTAGAAACAGAGATGACAGTTTTTTATCAGAACTGTATGATTTACGTATTAATGCAATCTGCCAACACAATAGGAAGATCTGTACTGAAGCAAAAGTAAACTGACATAATATTTGTTAATTTGATCCAAACCCAACATTAAATACACCTTACCCCCAGCAAATTGCCAAAGCAATAGAAAATACTTAAGATGGGGGGCACTAGAAATAAGCACTTTTATGTAGTATGTCCCTGTCTGTATAGGATTATGTGCATATTCCATGTAGATACACTTTTTGAATAGTACAAGGCAGAAAGAAAAGTCACATATGAATATAAAATGTACATAAACAAATATATGTACATTTATACATGTTGTATACATATATGCACACATACATATACACACATGTGCCAAAATCACTCCAATTTGCATAAGAATGCATAATACTGGAACATGGCCAGCAGAATACAGCAGAAAATAGGGTAAGGCTGCAGAAAGATTGCCCCAGTAAATGCTAAGTACTGTTACCTGACTTAGACAGCCAGAGTAATTCTGTTGTGTGTAGTTGCAGGTGTGTTCATTGACACTCAGTGGTGGGTTTGTAACTGATGACTGAAACCGCTTAATTTAAATTGGCAATCTCAAAGAAACAGATGAAAGTAGAGATGCGTCTGAGCTCCTTGAAGTCTGCTGCAGAGCATGAGCTTTATGTGTTACAAAATCCTCACCAATGTGACTTAGCAGATATTTCTTCTAAATAGACTCAACATGGAAACCAATGTTTTGATGACTATTAAAGTCCCAGACACTGAAATCCTCAAAAAAGAGGCAAATTGGCTGATTCTTCACAATTCCACTGTTGTGGGAAAGCATATATAGAAAGAAAATGAAAAAGCCAACATGGCTCGATAATACAGCCCAGCTCAGTAATACAGGCTGTATATGATACAACACCATTTCAGGAAGACACAAGACTGCAATTAAAATCACTGGAAACAGCATGAAGTAGCTATCCAGCAGGACTGGGTTAGCAGAGAAAAAAAAATCATCAGTATATTTAACTGTAATTTCTTCATATTATTTTTTTCTGACGGCTTCCACTAAAAAGACAAAAATACAATAATGTTGCCGTATAAGTAGATCTACATGTGTCCTTCATCAGAGTATAGTACCAGCATCACATTTAATACAGAGAAAATGAAGGTTAGGAGTGAACTCCTGGCCCAAGTAAAGTCAGTGGGAGCTTTGCCATGGCCTTTAGAGGACCAGCTTGTTACCACAGGTATTCAGCCTGGGTCAGTATAACCCATTCTTATTTACGGACTTTATTTGTGAGTACATTCTTTCTTTAGTAGTTAGAGTGTGTTGAAAATACTGACCTTCTGAGCTAAAGAAAAATGAAAGAAGGAAGAGAAAAAAAAAAAGAAGTAAAGTGATTTGTGTGCTTGATAAAAGTGTTTCTCTGCAATAACACAGCATGTGGTCAAGAATTACACAGGTTGCATTTGCCACTTTATATCTCCTGCCAGATGAATACAATTCAGGGCCTGTTACCCCTGCCTGCAGTACTGTTTCATAGTTATGAAGTCATGACAGCTGTGATTGCTGGTGTGGAGAATAAAGTCTGTGGAAAAAGCCTGGATAGCTTCCCACTGTACGCCAGCCAAAAATAAGTTAGCTGGAATTAAAACAGAAGAGGAGAAAGCTGGTAGGGGGAGAAAAGCGAGGAAACCAATCGACATTTTATACTGGGGCACAAGCTGATGCAAAGAGACTCCAGGACAGATCCTGGCTCCATTCCCATCTCAGCAGGATCCTGGAACTGCTGAAAAGTCTGAGGTGTAACCAAGAACCCATTTTGGCGAAGTGCGCACTACCTCATGGAAATTGGTACTTCCCATTTCCTGCCTCCCCGGAGATTCGCAAGTCATTTGAATTAATTTCATTCCCAGCTTAACAATAACTGTTCAAACACACCACCTCAGACCTTGCACCTGAGGAAACATTGTGATCTATAAACTCACAATGTCCCACTTGAATGTGGGGAGCAGGTGCTAATCAATAGTGTGTTGCTGACATTTAAACAAGGGGTCTCCATAGGCATAGTCTCCCATAGCTGTGACAAACACCATACCTCCCTCCCCCTGCAGGTTCAGGGCTGTATGCATTTGCAAAGCAGGATCTGATTTTTCTCTTCCTTCATCTACCATCTGTGGAAAAATCTTCTCATATCACCAAAGCAACAATGTTTTGCAAATGAATATTAATGGAAAACATTTCAGTTATGTTTGTAAAAAACAATGCCAGGGTATCTAGAACAGTATAATGATCAGTACATACCGTTTGGTTCTGCATGTTGCTGTGTAAGTACCAGGGAGAAGAATGCCAATATTTTTTCTCTTTTGCAACCCTGTAACTGATACTTTCTACAACAAGAGATTTATCATGGGAGTGAGACGTGTGTTCTTCAGAATGCCTTGGAGGAATCTTGCAGAGAGGCTGTTTCTTCAAGGGATCACAATGAAATGCCTAGAGAGGGTGATGTGTTGGATACACAGAGATGAAAGTTGATTGCAGACCTTTTATGGGCCATGAAGAACCTCTCTGATGCATCTGCATCTCTAACTGATCATGGTTGACATTACATTTGAATATTTGAATATTTGAATTCAATCAGGTTATGTTGATTGCAATGGCATTTAACAGGATCTTCCCATCACACCAGGAGGCAGCAAGTACAGTGACGCAAGATACATGGCAAAAGCTCCTGAGAAAAAGGTTTAGTTAAGAAAGAACAAAAGGAGGACTAAAAAGAGGACCAGTTGTTAAATTTTAAATTCAACTAAGATGTCCATGACCGTAATCAAAGGTAGGGATGTACTTCTGCCTGACATGTGGAGAAGAGCTTTAACTCATTCTCACAAGGACAATTCACAGGGGCCTAACATTACGCTGACGACCTATTTCACTTGCATGATTCAGAAACTGTCTTTTACCTCAAACCTCTGCAAGACAGTGATCAAATTCACTAGCACATACTAGTGACAACAGCAGTGATGATTTTTTTCCTTTTGTTGCTCCAGTTTATGTGGTCAGAACTTCTCTTTGCCTTATTTAGAAATAAACTTTTATATTATGAAAGTATCTACTATGTTAAACACAGAAGCAGACTCAGACTGTTTGACTTTTCTAATCTTTATTTGTTTATGATTTTAAAATATTTAAAGACAGAAAAAAAATAGATTAGAAAATTAAACACTGTGAAAGCCACATACAAGGGAAAGATTAGAGAAATAAGCATTCCCCTTCTGTATGTCCTCCCTCAGCGATTACATCATCACTATAGCACCTCCTTCTTGCAAGTCCATCAGCTTTTGGGAAATAGCTAGCAGCCACCAAAATACAAGTAAACAGATTAATGGGTAATTTTAAATACTTGTTAAAAGCTTGTTCTTCAATGCCACATAAAACTAGGGGCTCATTCAGGGCTAAAGGACATGTAAGAAAATAAGAACTGTTTGCACTTGAAATTGGCTGTAGACAGGACAACTAAGAGTCAGTAGCAAAGCTGGAGAAATATCTCCAAGGGTAAAGCTTGACTCATTCTGTAGTTGTAACTACACTACAGCCCAACAACAGGTAATGCTAGAGACAAAGCCAACCTTTACGTGTCAAGAAGCTGACAGATATTTCCACTCCCAAATCTGCCATCTAAACAATGCATTAAATATAAATACCTAAACCTCTTTTCCTTGCTGTTTTCCTTCACTTTTTTTTTCATTTGCATTTGGTTTCTCCCTCTGTCTTATCTTGAGCTTTTGGAAGAGAAACGAAGTCTCTGAAGTAAAAATACTTTCCCATCTCATCCAGAGCACAGCACCAAGGCTGCATTTGATCAGTGCTCGACACCTAAGTCAGCAGCCTAAAGCCAGAGTGTGATTGTTTCCTGTTGGGGACGAAAACCACCATCTGCGAGAGGAGTGGGAACGGTTTCAAGCGTGGAGGAGAACTTATGATTCCTGAAAAGACTGTTTACCTACAAGAATGGACATTTGCAGCCCTCAGATGCTGCCACTGGACTGGACTGTTTCCCCTTGTTGTCCCCAGTTGATTACAGTTTCCCCCAGTTTATTGTTGTAAAGTTATCTGTCTGTTTGCACCCCCAGTTGTTGTTTTTTAAAATCAAATCCTCCATGTTGTCTCCTTCCTCCCCTCAGAGTTTTCCCGCCTAAAGTTGTTTACTCCCCTGTTCTCCCCTGCTTTCCCGCTCCTCTGCCTGTGATTGGTTGCAGTTTGCCGCAGTGCAGAGGTAGCTCCCATTGGCCCTTTCCCCCGGATACCCGAAGTCTCCACCCTACCTTATTATACCGTCCAATCCCAATCCCTCTTTACCTGTCAATCCTTCCCTCCTCCCCTTGCTTGAGCCCAACCCCTAAGTTATCCTATATAAGTCTGTGCTCTCCCCCAATAAACGGGCATTGCTTCCCGCACCTCAACTGTGTTCCTAGCCCTTTATTGCAGTGCCCATTCCTTTTCCCAACCCACGAGCTGTGGCAAGTGGCGCCCAACGTGGGGCACAGTTGAGAGCTCTTATATTAAGAGAACTCCTGTGCCTGCACTTGGGCTCGGCGAATCTTCAGGAGGGAAGATCGCTCCGCCAGCTCTCCCCTGCGCAGCGGACGACTGAGGACACCGACGAGTCCGACGAGTCGCGCACCAAAGGAAGGTGAGCCACAGGGGACATCCTCACCCTATACCCACCACCCACCCCCAGCAACCAAACACCGAAGGGAGGAATTACCACCTGGAGGCGTTGAGAGGCCAATTAAACACCATGGGACTCACGCTCTCCACCTCCCAAAAGTTTGTGTACCGGCGCCTGAAAGACTTCATTATTGAGCACGGTCACCCACTGGATAAAAAATCAGCAAAAGCCCTCGCCAAATGGCTGGATAGCCACCACCATCACGTTAATGATGACACCACGTTCGATGAGTGGCAAAAAATAGGCTTCCAGCTGTGGCGAGAGGGTGAAAGGGGTGACCGGCTCGCCAAAAAGGCGCAGATAGCCTGGAGGCTTGTTCTGATGGTGCTACAGCACCAGATGATGAGCAAGAAGAGCGGCAGTAACAACGAAGAAGCCGACTCCTCCAAGATCACGCAGGAAAGCAAAGAAAACACGGACAGAGACACTTTTTACACGGACACGGACACGCACACAACAGATAGAGACACTGAAAAACCCGGGAAGAAGGGAGGGAGAAAAGGAAGACATCAAAGCACACAAAATGGCGGGCAGGAGTCAAGCAAAGATCAAGATGGCGGGAGGGCGCGAAGAAGGGGATCGCGGCGACTTAACAGCGACGAGGAGGCGGGGCCCCTGGTAGCGCGGGAAAGATCTAGGCGCGAAAAGCGGAGGCGGGACTCTAGAGTAACACCCACTGCTCCGCCTCCGCCCCCATATACCCGCGCGCAAAGCCCCTCCTCAGACTGATCCTCTTCCGCGTCCGCTTCCGCCACCTCCGACTCCTCCCCCGAGCCGTCTCCCTCCCGGAAGCCACGAGGTTCAGTGGGTGGGGCCAGGGCGAAGGCCACACCCAACTTCCACCAAGATGGCTGCGCCCATAAGGCCCGAGCCACCGAGGCCTACCCCGCCTGCCGGCATTCCAACCCTGACTGTCACTGGGCACCATCCCTCCCGGAGGAGCCGTCCACCGCTCCGGACATTTGGAAAACCTTCCGGGAGGACGCAGCAAGTGCCCAGGACGTCGAATTTCTAAAGGCCTTCCCAGTTTATTATGAGGAAGGGAAGCCCCCAGAGTGGCGTCCCATCTCATACCCGATGTTGAAAGACATCAAAAAAGCCATCGTAGAGTATGGGTTGGGCGCGCCGTTCACCATCGGACTTTTAGAGTCTTTTTTTCTTGCATATACCCTCATTCCCTTTGACGTATGGGCGATCATGGGAGGCCTGCTGACCACCGTGCAGGCCTCCGTGTTCGAGGCGGAGTGGAGGAAAAAAATTATAGCTTTCGTGAACGACAAGATGGATAGGAGAGGTCTTCCCCCACGGCAGGCGGTAGACATGCTTTATGGGGAAGGTGGTTACACGCGAAGAGGGGATCAAGCTAAATTAGACCCCAAATTGTTAGATATCAGCAAAGAATTGGCATTAGAAGCCCTGAAGAAGGTGGCCGACGCATATGTGCCGACCCCCTCCTTTACAATGATTAACCAGGGCATAAAAGAATCTTTCACCGATTTTATAACCAGGCTTAAAGAGGCGATTGCCAGGCAGGTCCCTCAAAAAGAGTGCCAGGAAATTTTGTTTAATAAATTGGTAATCGAAAAGGCCAATGAGGACTGCCAGAGAGCTTTAAAGCTGCTCAAAAATCCCACTCTTTTAGAAATGATCGAAGCGTGTAAGAATATTGGATCCCAATCCCATAAAGCACGCCTACTGGCTGCCGCCTTTACAGGCCCGAACCATTGCTTCGAATGTGGGGAGAAGGGGCATTTCAAAAAACATTGCCCTCGCCTGTCCGCGTCCACACCCAATCTCCCGAAAACTGTGTGTAAAAGGTGTGGAAAGGGGCGGCACTGGACAGCCAGCTGCCGTTCCCTCACGGACATAAATGGCGAACCTCTCCCACCATCCCGTTCACGAAACCTAAAGAGACGGGTCACCTTTTCCTCCCTCCCAGATATCAGGCGTTACACTGAGGAACAGTCGGGAAACGGGGAGCAGAGCGCCCGGGGGGGCGCGATGACACAAGTGACCCCCCAACTGCGCTCTGCTCTGCGCACGGCCTCCCAGCCGAACCTTCACCAAGAGTAACATCATTTCCCGAACTGATTCCAAATCGAGACGTCCCATTCCAATGGACAATTTTATGTACCACCAATGCCACCATAGAATTGATTCATCCCGAACACTTGTTAAGAGTCGTACCATCCGCCCGCGTTGACCCTAATTTAACTTATTTAATCATATCCCACCTTTCGGCAATGGACAAGGGGCTCAGCATAGTGCCTACCCTCCTGTCTGGGCTGAATGACAGTAACATCGCAATCAATCTAACTGTCCATCTTCCTCCCATCCAGCTGGAGGCGCGCTCCCCAGTGGCCAAGATGGTCTCCACAGAAGATCTGCTGTGTGTCCGATCCCCGGACGAAGAGCAGAGGGAACAAGACCAAAAAGAAGTTCTTTGGACCACTACGGTCCAATCTTCTCGCCCTCTGCTCACTTGTCTCATTTACTATCCACAGCCGAGACAACCACAGCAGATCAAAGTGAGAGGCCTCTTGGACACGGGAGCGGATGTCACCATCCTAGCTTCCAGCGATTGGCCGCACGAGTGGCCTACCCAGGCGGCGTTCGTGCGGGTCAGTGGAGTGGGAGGAAGCCAACAGCCGGTCAGGAGCAGGGAGGCACTTACCATCTACGGGCCAGAAGGTAGGCCAGCTTCTCTCCAACCATACATACTGAATTTTCCAATCACATTATGGGGACGGGACGTCATGGAACAGTGGGAGCTCACCTTAAGCTCCCCATTCCATGAACAAAATTTTTAGGTGGGGTCACTGAAGTGTTGCAGCTCCCCAGACTGAGATGGAAAACAGAAACACCAGTCTGGGTTGATCAGTGGCCCCTACCTACTAAAAAGCTGCAAATTCTGAACGAATTAGTAAATCAAGAATTGACCAAAGGACACCTGGAGTCTTCCACCAGTCCCTGGAACACTCCAGTGTTTGTCATCCAAAAATCCTCAGGTTCCTGGAGATTTCTCCAGGACCTGCGCAAAGTAAATGAAGTCCTAGAACCAATGGGAGCCCTCCAGCAGGGAATGCCGTCACCATCTATGCTCCCTGCTGAATGGCCCCTGGTGGTCATTGATATTAAGGACTGCTTTTTCCATATATTTCTCGATCCGGCTGATTCGGTCAAATTCGCTTTCTCAGTCCCAGCCATCAATGCTTGCGAACCCGACCGCAGGTATCAGTGGCGAGTGCTTCCTCAGGGGATGAAAAATTCCCCAACACTCTGCCAAATGTTCGTGGCAGAAGTGTTGAGGCCGATTCGGCAGAAATTTCCACAATCGATCATCTTCCATTATATGGATGATGTATTGATTTGTGCGAGAACGCAATTGGCAGTTGAAAAAACTCTAAATTCTACTATCCTGGCGCTAAAAAACAGAGGATTGGAGATATCCCCTGAAAAGGTCCAAAAGAAAGCACCCTGGAGGTATCTCGGACTCAAAATTACCGAGAAAGCTATTAGACCCCAGTCAATTGAAATTGACAGCCGAGTCCGAACTTTAAATGACCTCCAAAAGCTGCTGGGAGCCATTAATTGGGTGAGACCTGTGCTGGGGATCACGACCAGTGATCTGCACCCACTTTTTGAGCTGCTCAAAGGAGACGCTGACCTATCTTCTCCCCGCTCCTTAACATCTGAAGCTAAAAGAGCCCTGTCCATTGTCGAAAGAAAAATTTCAGAGAGGCAATCATGCAGGAGGGTGGAGGGGCTGCCATCCTCCTTGGTAATCGTGCGTGAACAGAAACAACCCCTGGCCCTCCTAGGCCAGTTTACCGTAGATAATAAAGACTTCTGTTTATGGGAGTGGATATTCCTCCCTCACCAATTCGGCAAGACTATCACCACTCTTTCTGAAATGATTGGCAAGGTCATCTTCAAAGGCCGCACTAGGTGTTTAGAACTCAGTGGAGAAGAACCAGACTCTATCTACCTTCCACTGACTTCGGAACATCTAGATCAACTACTGCAAACCTCCACAGATTTTCAAATAGCCATTGGGGGTTACCCGGGAGAAATTCGGCTGCATCTCCCGGCGTGCCCGTTCATCCAAAGATTAATCCAAATTCCTCTCAAATTAAAAATTGTACAGTCAAATTTACCGATAAAGGATGCAAAAACCATTTTTACCGATGGCTCAGGGAGAACCGGCAATGCTGTGATCGTTTGGCAGGAAAATGGTAATTGGCAACAAGATATTCACAGAGTGCAAGGTTCCCCTCAGATTGTGGAACTTTCAGCAGTTGTGCGAGCTTTCAAAATTTTCAGTGGTGAACCAATTAACATAGTCTCAGATTCGGCTTACGTTGTTGGTGTGGTCAAGAGAATCAAAAATTCCTACCTAAAAGAAGTTTCAAATGAAAATTTATTCAGACTGTTAACTCAATTGGCATTTTTAATTCAGGTCCGAAAATTCGGCTTTTTCATTGTCCACACCAGGTCACATACTACTCTGCCAGGCCCTGTGGCGGAGGGAAACCAACGTGCCGACCATCTGGCAGGTATGGTAGTCACCCCAAATTTATACCAACAAGCTAAATTATCCCACGAATTTTTTCATCAGAATGCGCGATCGCTACACAAACAATTCGGTCTAAAAATTTCTCAAGCCAAAGAAATTCTAAAAACGTGTCCTGATTGTCAGAATTTCACACCGCTTACCCCTGAGGGTACTAACCCCAGAGGTTTGGTGGCGCTAGAAATTTGGCAATCAGATGTTACACACATCGCAGAATTCGGGAAGCTGAAATTTGTTCATGTTTCAATTGATACCTTTTCCAAAATGATTGTAGCCACCGCGCATCCTGGTGAGAAAAGTCGTGATGTCAAAAGACATTTCCTGTCTGCATTCGCAAGGATGGGAGTCCCGAAGCAGGTGAAAACTGATAACGGACCATCCTATGTGTCTGCAGACACGAAAAAGTTCTTTGAAGAATGGGGGGTGCACCATACCACCGGGATCCCTCACAATCCCACAGGACAGGGAATAGTAGAGCGTGCCCACCAAAATATTAAGAATTTGCTTAAAAAACAAAAAAGGGGGAGTATGGGCCTGACTCCCCAAGAACGATTGGATAAAGTGATGTATGTTTTAAATTTTTTGAACCTGCTGGAGGAATATAACACTCACGTAAACAGAAGTCCAGCACAAAAACATTTTATGACTGACTTGAACTTACCGGAAATGTCATCACTAAAAGCTAAAATCATGTATCGGGACCCACTAACAGAGAAATGGACGGGCCCTTTCCCCTTGATCACCTGGGGGAAGGGCTACGCTTGTATTGCAGGTCCGGAAGGACCAAAGTGGGTCCCAGCCAGAAGAATCAAAGTTGCACAGAATCAAGGAGAAGCACCAAGAAGAACAGAATCATGAAGCCGACGACCATTCTCCTCCACGCCATCACTGTCATCATCCTCACCAGAACCGTTCCTCTCGCCGCGCCCATCCCACTGAGGCCCTGGATGGACCAGCCCAAGGAAAACTTGTGGGTAACGTTGGCCAAGGCAACGGGCACAGACACCCTGTGTCTGTCCTTGGCTAGCGCAGGCAGTCCATTCAGGACATGCCTAGTGGGAGTCCCCATAACACCAGGGGACTGGGGTGCTTTCGTCTCCCAGACGAGATCTCGTGGGGCGATGCCCCTCAACTCCCCCAATCTGGCCCAGGCGATCGCGGCACTCACCTTCGTTGACATTCCGTTCCAGGAAATTGATTTGTTAGGTTCCCTTCCAACTCTTGCGTGTGTTATGTTCCATCGTTATACCCAACCTATTTTGTTTACCCCTTTTAATGTCACCCCCACTAAACCTTTGTACCAAGGGACTGCTTCGCCGTGGTGTAACGGGTCCGTTGTCACCACCATACCCACGGAGCATGTTCCCCGGAACATGCGTCTGCCGAAGGGATACTTCCTGCTGTGCGGGGATCGGGCATGGCCTGGCATTCGGGCCTACCCGGAAGGGGGTCCTTGCACGGTAGGGAAGCTGGCCCTTTACAACCCGGCGAAGTTTCAGATGACAGATTTGGCTATCCTACCAAGAATTCAAATTAAAAGGTCCCTCCCAAATGAAAACGAATTGGCAGTTCCAAAAATGAAAAATCGAATTCGGCGCCAGGGGTGGTTCCCTAACATCCAGAGGCAGGTGGATGGGTGGAGGCTCCCTCCAGAGCCCAAACCTCAGCCACCCAAGCCTCAAACCACCCCTTCCAAAACTAAACAAATTTCGAACCAGTCTCCAGTTGTTTATGCCATACCACATGCGGGTGCTGGAATCGTAACCATGCCGCCTCCTCTACCCTTCCCGGCGGATTGCGACTCCAGCATCCACATCTGGTCAAGGATGAAAAATTTCTGGGCGTCTTTCCCTGTCCCTGGGATTGGTACGGCACACGCCTTGTCACTTTTGACACACCTTGGTTGCTGGCTGACCAAGGAGGCGAATGCCACCACCCAGGCGATAGAAGGTCTTTTAGAAGACACCCAGAAATTAAAAGAAGTGAGTCTTCAAAACAGAGCAGCCATCGACTTCTTACTCTTGGCACACGGGCACGGGTGCCAAGAGTTCGAAGGGATGTGTTGCATGAATTTCTCGGATCATGCTCAATCAATTCATGAAAGCATCAGCCAGCTCAAGAACCTGATCCGAGATATTCACAAAGACAAAGAAGAAGACGTAGGAGACTTATTCGATTGGCTAAATTTACCCTCACTACCTAATTGGTCTCGCAAAATTATCATGATGTGTATTCTAGCCCTTTCCGTTCTTCTCCTATTGTGCGTGTGTTTACCCTGTCTTATTGTTTATATTCGCAAGTCCCTAATTTCTACTATAAGTGCCAACGTCGCCGCGGCCTCAAAAAACAAAGAAGGGGGAGATGTTGGGGACGAAAACCACCATCTGCGAGAGGAGTGGGAACGGTTTCAAGCGTGGAGGAGAACTTATGATTCCTGAAAAGACTGTTTACCTACAAGAATGGACATTTGCAGCCCTCAGATGCTGCCACTGGACTGGACTGTTTCCCCTTGTTGTCCCCAGTTGATTACAGTTTCCCCCAGTTTATTGTTGTAAAGTTATCTGTCTGTTTGCACCCCCAGTTGTTGTTTTTTAAAATCAAATCCTCCATGTTGTCTCCTTCCTCCCCTCAGAGTTTTCCCGCCTAAAGTTGTTTACTCCCCTGTTCTCCCCTGCTTTCCCGCTCCTCTGCCTGTGATTGGTTGCAGTTTGCCGCAGTGCAGAGGTAGCTCCCATTGGCCCTTTCCCCCGGATACCCGAAGTCTCCACCCTACCTTATTATACCGTCCAATCCCAATCCCTCTTTACCTGTCAATCCTTCCCTCCTCCCCTTGCTTGAGCCCAACCCCTAAGTTATCCTATATAAGTCTGTGCTCTCCCCCAATAAACGGGCATTGCTTCCCGCACCTCAACTGTGTTCCTAGCCCTTTATTGCAGTGCCCATTCCTTTTCCCAACCCACGAGCTGTGGCAGTTTCCAGCTCTGGACAATGCTCTCAACCATCAGAGTTGGTCACTGTTCCCAGGTTAGTCTCTGCTATAAATGGCATAGCATAGGAGGAGAACAAAGAATTGAAGTGAAAGGAATTGAAGCAGTGGATTTTAAGACAATGAACATATGCAGCCTTATTTCAAAATGAACACCAGCACACTTGAGCAATTGGATGGGGAAAGGCAAGAAAGTAACATAACGAGGAGTATTCAGATGGTAGAAGTAGAATTGTATTACCCTGACACTGCATCTACAGGCTGAGATGTTTTATTTATTTGCAATTATGCTGATTCCCAGTCTGCTAGATCAGACTAAGAGAAAACCTAGAACATCACTTGCTCTGCAACCTCTTTCTGTTAATCACAGAGACGTCCTTGGACTATTTTTCATTTAAAAAATTGTTAGTAGTATGAATATCTTTCATTTATGTGAGACTACCGCTTGCTTCTCTGAACCCTTAGGATTACAGCAGAAGAAAGTTGGGTTGTACAAAGGTATTTTTCCCTAAGGCAGTTGACAGGGCATCAGAGCTGAATGAAGACAGGGAAGGATAGACTTGGTGCTTGTCAAGCCCACAGGGCAGCACTTTGTTTTTTCCTGTCTTAAGGGTTTTGTTCTGTATCATGACTTCTCCTCTGCTTCTGGGACTGGCATTTTTTGAGGCAATTTCTGTACAGGCACTGTAAATAGAAGTGGATGTGATTGTTTGCTGTATGGGACATGGTCCATTTGTATTTGCTTAAATTACAAATCATAGGCAGGCTTCCTTTCCCTTCCTGTTTTTCCACTGATCTTGCTTTTTCGTGCATTGTATTTACTGTGCATTGCACAGCTGCCTTAGTTTTAGTCTAGAGTCTGCAGCTGATCAGTGTGTCCTTTCCCCTGCTTGATCCTGGTTAGGATTTGGTTGAACTAATTAATGCAGCCAAAGTCAACAGGTGGGCACAAAAGGTAATATAAACCTCATGTATTTTCCCTATATGCTGTTTTCTACCCATATACAAAAGCATTAGATCTCCATCTCCCTTGTTATGCATTATGTTCTGTGGGCCTGGAGTCTCTGGTATTTGTGAATGACTGTACACAAAGAAACACTGACCTATTCTCATAAACACAAGTTCTCAAATTCTCATGTTTCACATAATCTATAATCCCTTGAAACAGTAATCCAGGGAAGGCCAATTAAATAAAAAAGAAAAAATGCTGCCTTTTTTTTTCTGAGGAGAAAAGAAATTAAATTAACGAAACAATTTTCCCATTCCTTGTCCACCAGAAGAAGTCTCCAAACTGACCAGGTTTCTATTTTGAGCAAGAAATACCCACACTTACTTATTAACTGTTTTGGAAAGGCTAGGCAAAATTTTCTCCACTTTTGTTACCTAACACTATGAAGGATGACTGGAGCAGAGGAAAGGTCACAAGCTGTTGTGATTGACAATTTCGGTGTCATTTTACTCACAGGACCAAACAAAAGAAATGCCAAAACACTGAAAAACAGTACGACACCAACAAGCAGAGCTGGATCTCCATTTGCTATGTTTCTATATAGGCTACTGGTTTTACGTATGTTTGTCCATGAGTACAGGGCAGGTCAATGTACTGTCATTATCAATGTCCATGTGACTCTCACTTCAAGAGTCATGACATAAAACCCCTTTAAAAATCATGCTTCCCTGCTGTGCAAAACACTAGTTCACTGAAGGAAGACTTCAGTCTTTTCCTTTAAAACTGCTAGACAGCAGAGAAGAAAAAGATCCCTGCAGTGTGCTGTGAGCTGTATGAGCTGTATACTGTACTCATTAGTGACTTCATTCTGTGAGCTGCCTTCTCTGGCCGACATCCAGGAAAACACAAAGTATATATTTAATTTTCAGCATGTGTGTAGAGTTATTAATTTCAAGCACATTCTTACATGCCTTTCTCATGGCTTCTTTTCATTCTATTACTGAATATACAAGGCAGCAGTGGCTTTTAGGGGTTGAGAGTGTTCTGGAGAGGACTTAAATGAAAGTACTGAAGGCTCCTCACTGTATATAAGAATAGCAAGACAGTAATATTTTTCTGATTGACATGATATTCCTGCCTTGAATACTGTATTTTGTTTAAGCTTTGTCAGGCAACATTCTATCTGTTTGAATGTGTGCTGACTCATGCTACTAAACTGGGTCATGTGTGGAGAAGGCAAAAACTAACTGGTGTATTTTCAGCAAGTGATATATACTGTTCTTGCTTGAGCCAGATTATGTAGCTATCCGGCAGCTGTTAAAGTTACAGCAGTGATATACTAATATAGTCTAGCTCAATTTATACCCTGACATGCATGTGTATGCCTCCAGGCTTACATCTCCCTTGTCCCCACTGGGTATGGATCCATCAGGAAGGAAAAGCCTTCCTGAGGCTGAATTGCTTATTTTGAGACCTTCCTCTGCAACAGTCTTGGTGAGGAGCTCTGAAGACATTGTTTCCCACCCCATGTCTCTTCCTGCACATTACCTTCTGGTAAGTCATGTGGGGAGACATGCAGAGTAAACTCCTGCTTCAGTGAAGTGGCAAAAGACAGGCAGAATTAAACTTTATCATATTTTTATGCTTTCTTCACGGTCATTACAAAATGACAAGTCTCTCCTCCGTATGTCTCTTTCTTAAGCTGATACAAGTACATTATTATGCCTACTCAACCTATGAAAGAATCAGCAGAAACAGTTTAGCACCTTGACCATACACCAGTGTGGTGGCAGAAGAAAAATTTAAAATTGAGCAGGTGTGGAATAATGGGCTTGAGCCCAAACCATTAGACAGTGTCATTTCTTTTGGGATCTGACAGGGACTTCAGTAGAGATAAGTGACTAAAATTGCATGGGCTGCACAGCCTCATCCTCATTTACAAAAGCTGACTTGTCTCCGTTGCAAATCTTTTGTGGGCAATGCAGGTGGAGACTGCCCAACTCCCAGCAGCTTTTGTGCTTGGAAGCCCAGGGAGCTGCCATGTAGCAATGCTCATGCTCACAGCTTCTGGGCATGAGAAAGGCTTCAGAACCTGGGCAGGTGTGTTCAGGGACTGGCCTCTTTGGAAAAGTTGCTCTGTGCTACTATACTCACCATCAATCCTCTTTGAGCATTGCAAAGCATGGCAAGTGTAAATTAAACCATCTGCTTCCTCTCCTGAAAAATAAATCTAGATTTGCCTTGGGGATTTGAAAAACTTTCAGTGTAGGGCTGAATTTATCAAAATGGTGTGTTCCCACTGCCAGAAAATGTCCTGGTATTGCAGAGGAAGCAATATGTGAGCATAACGTTCAAGTTCTGAGTCTGAAGTTTTTAACCAACATTATTTGTTTCATGTATGGCATATACATATGTTTCAAAGTAGCCTCACTTATAATGTTCTGTATATAAAAGCCCATTGCACTCAACTGGGAAAAAAATGGTGATATACTGTATGTGCCTGGCATCTTTTGAAAGTTCTCTGGAGAAAAAAATAGGCATTGAGATTTATTAAAATCTGAGTCATTTTTGAAGAGGCCAACTTTACTAATGAGACAGCCTGAAAAATAGAGACTGTCCCTTCTGGCATATGTGTATCATGTGAAAGCCAGTAATTTTTTATTATCTTGGTATTCCTAGAAATGACATTAAGCTGAAACACAGATTCAGCTAACATAAACATCAAGTATATACTCAAACCTTTTAATGCTAGAACAATAAGCTAGCTTATTACACTGATTATTGATAATATGAGGGTTGTTCTGGAATTTAGTCATAACTACATAAAATTATTGGTTTTCTGTCATAATTGTTGGCTACACAATTACAAGGGACCAGTAATAAGTTTGCAAGTAATTAGTGACAAAGATTTCTTTTGTTGTATATAAATGTAGTAAAGCCTCAGGCTAATTTTACCAGCATGTTCATATGATATCACTTCCTGAAAACACACGAAAGTTAAAAAAATAAGTATATACACAAAGCAGAGGCTGTACAAGTCCTGCAGAAAAGAAGTGACCTCAAGAAATATTCTGGGTTTCTACCCCAGAAACCTGTTTTAACATTGAGGTCATTGCAAGAATTCAAGTAAAAACCCTGTTTCTAAATTGTTGCAAGGCTAGAGAACATTTCTTTTGCAATGACTAGCCTGCTTAGAGGATCATAATTCAACGGCAATATTTTCTGAGTCACTCTATTGATTTGGCAAGACTTTTTTCCCCCATTTTTCCACACTGTCTCTTTGGTGATACTAGGTCGAAGCCAACTGCATTCAACCTCTGCTCTAAATTACCAGTAGGCAAATCTGAATCACTTCAGCTGATTTTATAGGTTATCTACTGAGTTTACAGGCTTCACTCTGAATTTATCCCAGCAAAGCCAGGTGCAGAGTTTGGCCAGTTTTATATTTGTAAGAAAATGTAATTAAGCACAACAGACATGTTTATCCTAGAAAATATTACTATACTGTAAAAAAGATGGCAAAGATATTTAAACCGCTCCTTTAAATCCACAAAGCCTTTTTATCATGTCCTAAAATCTGTTCTAACTTTTTTCTTATCCAGATACACCACAAATTTTCTAAAGGATTTCTAAACTCTGGGTGACTTTAGACTTGTGATTGAACTGAAAAGCTTTTTTTAAATTTTTTTTCTAGTAGAAATATCTCATATCTAGTGTTTGGCCAGCAAGCATCTACTTTCCTTGGATGGAAATGCCACTAAATTGCTTTTTGCGTGGGAAACTCATTTTATTCTTGCATCTTTGTGCAGAATAGTGTCAAATTTCCTGTAAACCCTTGAGCTATTCAGAAGAATGTAAGAACCAGCCCTGATCCAACCTCAAAATCAGTTATTCCATTGGAACTAGCTACAGTGAACTTATTTGTTATTTCCATTTCTTCTCTACTCTCTGGATTTGGCTAGCAACAGAGCTTCTGTAGTGCTGTGAAGAATGTTGAGGTCAAAAAAACTCATATGAGATTTTCCATCAGTTCTCCTTTAAGTATATGGTATTTTCATGAATGCTACTGGCTAAAATGAACTAGAGTAAAGGTGTGAAAACTCCCAACTTTTAAGTGTGACTCCCTGTTAATTATGAGAACCTAGTTTTTCTTCACATGGGTCACAAAAATATTATTTTTAAATATTTCCCAAGAAAACAAAATGCTGAATGCTTTCTGTCAAAGCATTAGCAATAAGGTAAAATGTCGTGGCATTTTTGGCTCATTCAGGCATTCTTCTAACTAGGGTTACATAATTGAGACATTTTTGTGACACTTTTGATAAAGAAAATGAGAATGATCCTGGTGTTTGCTCTAAGGAAATCTCTTTTCAGATTAATAGCTGAATATTTAACTTCAAATTTAAACACTATAGAAGACAATATTTCCCCTCTGGACATATATTACAGGTATGTAAACTACAAGGGGTCTGTAGAATGGTATCAGGAAACTGTTGTTCCAGAGATTTGATGTACCCAGGTAGCCTGGGACACATTTTAGCAACATACCATGTGCATCTTCAGTTTCTTGTAGATCTCTTAATACAGAGCCATGACATAATACAGCAAAACCATGCTTCTCAACCTGGGTACTTTTTTATCCTCATTGTCTGAGCTATACTTCCTCTTTCTGTCCAGAAAGGAAAATATAGCATAATATATTACAGTACAATAAAATAAATGCAGACAACACTATATACAAGAAGGCCCCACTCTAATGTGTCACTCTGAGCGCTCACTATTGTAATTGCACAGGTCTACAAAAAATACTGGAAGCAGTTTCACAGAAAATGACATTAGGAATTCATTACAAGCATGAGTGGAAGTATACTAAATCATGCCCAACATAGACACAATTTTGTCAAGATGTGGCAAAAACATATTTTGAGTAAAGGAACCGTTCTGACAGATGCACCAATTTTCTGACATAAAGCACATCTTCCCCTAAGGACATTGACCAGAAAAGTGCTACCAGTCAGAGCTTGCACCCTGACATCACACCTGTACCCTGACTGACACAGTTATTTTGGTATATGTTCGTGATGGTGAGCATCGCAGAAGGAAATTTTTCATACTCTTTTACAGACCTCGGTGGTTGCTGAGTAGTGCAGACTTTAAAACCGTCAAATGATCATAAAAGCAGTAGATCCCAGAAACACAGTATCTCAAAATTGTTATGGTTGGAAGGGATCTCTGGAGACAATCCAGTCCAAACCCTCTGCAAAAGCAGGGTCAACTAAAGCAGGTTACGTAGGGATGTGTCCACGTGGGTTTTGAATATCACTAGAGAGGGAGACTCCATGACCTCTCTCGGCAGCATGTTCCAGTGCTCTACCATCCTCACTGTAAAGAAGTTTCTTCTCATGTTGAGATGGAACTTCCTGCCATTTTGTTTATGTCTGTTACTCTTTGTTCTGTCACCGAACACTGCTGAAAAGAGCCTGGCATCATCCTCTTGATATCCACCTTTGAGATATTTGTATGCATTAATGAGATTCCCTCTCAGTCTTGTCTTCTCCAGACTAAACAGGCCCAGTTCCTGCAGTCTCTCCTCATAGGAGAGACATTTCAGACCCCAAACCATTATTGTGGCCCTCCACTGGACCTTCTCCAGTAGCTCCTTGTCTTTCTTGTACTGAGAAGCCCAGAACTGGATACAGTACTCAGGATGTGGCCTCACTAGGGCTGAGTAAAGGGGGCAGGATCACCTCCCACGACCTGCTGGCCACACTCTTCCTGATACACACCAGGATACCATTGGCCTTCCTGGCAACAAGGACATACTGCTGGCTCATGGTCAACCTGTCACCCACCAAGACTCTCAGGTCCTTCCCAGCAGAGCTGCTCTCTAATAGATTAGCCCCCAACCTGTACTGACACTGGAGTTATTAACCCCCAAGTGCAGGGCCCTACACTTGCCCTGGTTAAACTTCATTAGGTTTCTCTCTGCCCAACTCTCCAGCCTCTCAAGGTCCCACTGAATGGTAGCACAGCCTTCAGGTGTATCAGCCACTCCCCCCAATTTCATGTTGTCAGCAGAGTTGTTCAGGGTACATTTCATCCATTCATCCACATCATTGATTAAACAAGTTAAATAAGGCTGGACCCAGTATTGATTCCTGTGGAATGCCACTGACTCAGACTTCCAACTGGATTTTACTTGTCTGATCACAACTCTCTGAGCTCTGTCATTCAGGCAGTTCTTGATCCACTTCATTGTCCATTCATCTAACTCACATTCCCTGACCTTACCTACAAGGATGTTATGGGAGTCAGTGTCCAAAGCCTTGCTGAAGTCAAGGTAGACAACATTCACTACTTTCTCCTCATTGACCCATCCTGCCATGTCAACCAGATATACGACCATGTTCTATTTCTTTAAATCTCTGTAGATATGAATTTTAAAATAGGAATAAATTAAATATTCATACAATTTATTCATTGCTTTCCTGGATATATTGGAAGGTGTTGTCCAATGCCAAAATCGGGTCTCTTTTGGGCTCACAAATAAATGAGTATTCTTGCCATTAAGATTCCTGCATACTGATAGCCAGGATGTGTAGGATATCAAGCCTTGCCAGTTGGCTTCACAGCCAGTTATGCAGTCAAATACTTTCCGGGTGGTTCTGCAGCTGAAGCACAGGCTTTGCTCTTCAGAAACTTGACCTAGTGCTCAATTAAAGTCACATGCAGTTGTCAAACTGGTATTCATATGCTAGCTCTCAAGTGAGTTCTCACTTATATTCTTTTGCATTTCTTTCTGCAGCACTTTCCCAGTGGCTGAGAGCAGAGCCCCTGACGTGTCCAGCAAAGGGCTGGATGAGGAGAGTGCCGCAGTTAGCTCAGCAGCCAGGGCACAGCGCCAGAGTGCCTGCACCAGCCCCACACCAGTGTGTGCAACTACTGTTTTCCATTACAGTTGGTGCAGCAATGCTGGGCTCTGGCATCCCAGTGGAGATTGGTACCTATATTAAATTAAACACACATGCACAAAAAATGAAAGTTAAATAACTTAGAGGGTCTGCGCAAAACCAACACAAGCCAGCCATCTCTGCTCTCTGCTGTCTAGGCTGGGGAAGAAACACCAGGAGCATCAACAACAGAGAGCTGGTTAGTGTTACAGTGCCTGGTCAGCACAGTAGGGTCAGGAAACTTCTTGCTCTAGCTCCCCCAGTGCACTGGAGGCTGCTCAGGCTGCCTGTCTGATTTCTCAGAGAGAAACAAGAGTTAAGTATTAGGAACAGCATTTTAGGAACTTTCACAAATAAATAGAAAGAGTATTAATTAGGATGCTTATTTGTACTGTATCAAGTATCACAGTGGCTTCTTGAAACTTTAAAACCCTACTTACTATCAAACGTTACTGGAGCAACAAGAGTTGAAGGATGTTTAGGGTTTGGCACCAGCTGCTGTTCTATTGAATTTCTATTCGAAATCGCTTTGGCTTCCAGCTTTCTAAAGTCTACAAAAAACCCCACTCCCTCAAAAAAACCAGCATCTGAACAGGAGGATTTACAAACATAGTGAATGTTTTCTACCAGTTCTGAAAGGGCTTTGAGTAGAGACTTCTGGAGTACTATTTTAATTTTTTAAATTTTTTAAAAATATTTTGTTGGTGTGAAGAAAAAAAGAGACAGAAAATTAAAGTGAATTTGTCCCCTTTGGCTGAAATATTGCAGTGAATGCTGGTGTTCACTTAACTAATCTTCTATAACAAACATTAATGTTGTCTCATGGCTGGGCTTCGCGAACGAAGATTTGGGAAGGCTTTATCCACACTTGTTACAGGCACGTTGGTGACTTATGAGGCCAATACGTGACAGACATATCCGGTTGCAAAAGGCACAACAGAAAGACTCCTTAGATGGTGTATTCCGCAAGACACGGTTCTTCCTGCGTTGCCTTTTCTCCTCGAGAGTGATCCTGCGTGTGTTCTCAAAGGCTTCCGCAGCGTTATAGATGCTGTGTCTCCAGGCCTCCCGATTTGAGGCCAGAGTGGACCAGTTATGGTGATCAATATGGCCAAGGCTGAGATGTTGTTTCAGGGAGTCCTTGAATCTTTTCTTCGGGGCTCCTCTCTTGCGGCAGCCAGTGGCAAGTTCACCATAGAGCAAGATCTTAGGGAGGCGGTGGTCCTTCATCCTGGAGACGTGCCCTGCCCATCGCAGCTGTGTTCTCATCAGCATGGCCTCTACACTTGTGACTGCTGCTTGCTCAAGAACAGATGTATTGGTCACATAATCTGACCAGTGGATGTTTAAGATTGTACGGAGGCAGCGCTGATGGAAGCGTTCTAGGAGACGCAGGTGGTGGCGGTAGATGACCCATGATTCGGAACCATACAAGAGAGTAGACAACACTATGGCTTTGTAAACACTGATCTTGGTGCTTTTCTTCAAGTGTTTATTACGCCATACTCTTTTGTGGAGTTTTCCGAAAGCACTGTATGCCTTTGCCAACCTGTTGTCTATCTCCCCGTCAATCTTACCATCCGAGGAGATGAGGCTACCTAGGTAATTAAACTGCTGGACTGATTTGAGCTCTGATTCGCCAATGGTGATATGGGGATGATGGAAGACTTCCTGAGGTGCAGGTTGATGGAGAACTTCTGTCTTCTTTAGGCTGACTTCCAGCCCAAAGAGCTCAGCAGCATCTGCAAAGCAGGATGTTAAACGCTGCAGAGCTGCTTCTGTGTGGGCAACAAGGGCGGCGTCATCAGCATATAGTAGCTCCCGGACAAGATGGTTTAGGGTCTTGGTGTGGGCCTTCAGACGCCTTAGATTGAACAGGCTTCCATCAGTACGATATCGAATGTAGATCCCGTCCTGATCATCGAGGTCTGCTGTGGCCCTTTGGAGCATCATGCTAAAGAAGATGGTGAATAGGGTAGGAGCGAGAACGCAGCCTTGTTTCACACCATTCTTAATTAAAAAGGGCTCAGAAAGTGTGTTGCCATACCTGACTTGGCCGTGCTGATCCTCATGAAGTGAGATGATCATTTTAAGGAACTTGGGGGGACAACCTAAACGTTCCAAAATCTGCCAGAGACCTTTTCTGCTCACAGTATCAAAAGCCTTGGTGAGGTCAACAAAGGTTACATAAAGACCTTTGTTCTGTTCCCTACATTTCTCTTGCAGTTGTCTGAGAACAAATATCATGTCTGTGGTGCTTCTGTTGGCTCTGAAACCACACTGACTTTCAGGTAGGATCCCTTCTGCTATAGTGGGTATTAGTCTGTTCAAGAGTATTCTTGCCAGGATTTTGCCAGCAATGGAGAGCAGAGTAATACCACGGTAGATTAATGTTGTATGCTTTATTTAAGTATACTAAAGAGCATAAGCCTAGACAGCTTTTTACGCATGATGAGTAATAATACAGAGTTGTAGGTTTTTCTACGGAAAAAAAACCTTCTCCTTTTTATGCAAAGACAAAACTACAAGATAAAATAAAATATATGATAAATTAGCAAGAAAGAGGTCATTATGGAAGCAAGATTGGCTAACACTTTGAGAAATTCTGCTGTCATACCAGGTGAATCCAGTTTACAGGTCACTCGATGGAAGCATATGATCAAAGCAATTTTAGTCTTGCATACTTTCTACTATCTCTCTAGGCTTGCAAATGAACTGGAAGGCTTTGGAATATAATTAGATGTCCTGAACATTTTTTAGGAAAACCAGCATTTTTGAACTGTGGTCACAGGACATTCTAGTTCATTTGTCCAAGTAACATTTTTTTGAAGTCTAACTGAATAAAAAAAACAGAATTCGTTGTAGATCTTAGCCAAATATAGCCACTTAGAAACCTACCCATAACTATTCCACACCACTATTAATGATTTTTATATGAAATCTTGTCAATTACCAGATATGCAAGAACCGCAGTACAGCTGCCAGCAGAAGTACAGGACTTGCTGCAGCTATAAAAGCAGCCTGGACACATTCAAATAGAAAATTGCAGTGTCGAACCTTCCAAAAGTTGAGCGCAAACCACCCTGTAGAGGGACCTGCGGAAACACTTCTAGCACTAGACTCATATAGAGCTCAGGGGCAAGAGAGGCTTTGTCTGCCTAGACAAAGACTTTCTGCATCTGCATTTGCTGGTTGGAAAAATGGAATCCCCTGAGCATTTTAAATGCATCAACCAATTTTGTATTTCATCTATGATCTAATGAGTAGTTTGGACCTGCTACTTCCAATGTATTATTCTGCAAGGTGCTATATTTTTTGACCTAACGATGAATATTGCATACATAAGGCCAGACAAAGACCCTCTTGGTTGTCTCACATGCTGACTGCAGAAACTACATTCTAGAAGCTCTACAAATCTTATAATTCCTTTCAGTGAGGGAGATTAGATAAGTGCACCAAGAACAAATCAATCCAAGGGGAGAACTGGACTATTTGCCAAGGATAGTAGAGGGTGCATATTCCTCATTTCACCTCATTTTGGGGTGATCAACTGGAGCCAGATCTCCCTGTTACAGCTACGTACAACTTGGCAGACAAGTAACTCTGAAACCTCCTCTGCCTGCAGCATGGAAAAGGGATGTGTCTTACCAGCTAGAAGGGTCTTCAGGGAAGGTGATGGAGAGAAATGTAAGCAGCATGCCTTCTCACAGCCTCCCTGCTCTCATCACTCTTTCTAGTCTCATGGGCCACTATCCAGTGTATGTCTCTCTGCTGCTTAACAAGCTCTAGCTGTGGTTTCCAGGCAGATAAACAATTATGCTAATTAACAGGTTGAAGGAAAATGTGATGTTGTTTCTGTGGAATGTTCTGAGAGGCTGGAAACACTTAACTGCAAAAATGACATGTGGTGAAATAACCAATAATTTGCTTAAGAAACCCACATCTGGTATGCTTGCTAGAAACAGGGGTTAATAGTCTGTCAGGGGTAGGCAGTGGCAGTGAGTAGCCCTAGGATAAACAAAAAAGCCTTAACAGCAGGAAATGGGCTTGTTCTTCTAGCATAAGCATTTACATTGGCTGCTGGCCAGCAAGAGATATAAAAGGAGTTGTTTAGTTTACACTTGGAAAAAAAAATAAAGAGAGACGGAAACAAACAGACTTTTGCATTTTGTGTATCTGTGAAAAAAAAATAAAAGCCACCAAATACAGCTAAAAATGGCAATAATATATATGCTGCACAGTCTAGGAAGAATCCATAGATTCAGCTCAAGATTTCAGTCATAGAAAGGGAGAGGGATTATTGAACTTATATTTGTATTATTGAAATTACTGTCAGAGAATCATATGCATGACTTTAAGGGACTAGTCATGCAGAAAAGGGAGAAGGGCAAGAGAAGAGAAGACAGAATCACAGAATCAATTTGGTTGGAAAAGACCTCTGAGATCATCAAGTTCAACGTATGACCCAACACCACCTTGTCAACTAGATCATGGCACTGAGTGCCACATCCAGTCTTTTCTTAAACACCTTCAGGGATGGTGACTCCACCACTTCCCTGGGCAGCCCATTCCAATGCCCAATCACCCTTTCTGTGAACAAACTCTTCCTAATGTCCAACCTAAACCTCCCCTGGCAGAGCTTAAGACTGTGTCCTCCTGTTCTATTGCTTATTTCCTGGGGAAGAGATCAATACCCACCTGGCTACAACCTCCTTTCAGGGAGTTGTAGAGAGTGATGAGGTCTCCCCTGAGCCTCCTCTTCTCCAGGCTGAACAGCACCAGCTCCCTCAGCCTCTCCTCATAGGACTTGTGCTTGAGTCCCTTCACCAGCCTTGTTGCTCTTCTCTGGACCTGCTCCAGCACCTCAATATCCTTCCTGAACTGAGGGACCCAGAACTGGACACAGCACTCGAGGTGAGGCCTCACCAGTGCTGAGTACAGAGGGGAAGAATCACTTCCCTGGTCCTGCTGGCCACACTGTTCCTGATGCAGGCCAGGATGCCACTGGCCTTCTTGGCCACCTGGGCACACTGCTGGCTCATGTTCAGCTTCCTGTCAATCCAGACTCTCAGATCCTTTTCTGCCTGGCTGCTCTCCAGACACTCTGTGCCAGCCTGTAGCACTGCATGGGGTTGTTGTGGCCAAAGTGTAGGATCCAGCACTTGGCCTTGTTGAGCCTCATCCTATTAGATTCAGCCCATCTATCCAGCTTGTCCAGGTCCCTCTGCAGAGCCCTCCTGCCTTCCAGCAGACTGACACTCCCCTCCAGCTTGGTGTCATCTGCAAACTTACTAATGGTAGACTTGATCCAGACCATCAATAAATATTTAAACAGGACTCGGCCCAAAGTGATTCTTTGGGGACACCACTAGTGACTGGCTGCCAACTAGATGCAACACCATTCATCATCACTATGACAAAGGAGGAAACTTGGTTAACTGATGCAGGTTGAGATTCTGATTTTTTTTTTTTAATAAAAAGATTGATCCTGAGGTTTGTTTTGAGAATGGAAATACTGCTTGATAAGAAGGAAGGCATTTGCATTTGACAACACAGTAGTTGATAAAGGATATGGTGTGCAATGTAGTAACCCACACTTGGGTTGGCGTGGCATTGCTGCAGCACTTAAAAGCTCAAAAGAAAAAGCCACATTTTAAGATGGGATGAAATGTAAATAATGTATTCATTTGACAAGATTCAGATGAAGTGCTCTGTGTCTGGCAAGCTGAATCTGTATTTATAGCAGTTAAAGAAACACACGAGATTCTCTGGATACATTAAAGACCATGAATAATATGTTGTTGGTTCCTAATTTTGTTTTAAATAAACAGACAGTGTTCTACCTTAGTTGGTGTTTTTCTCCAGAAATGGTGCAACCCTTGCAAAGATTACTGCTACATCTGAGTTGTAATTTTCATGCAAGAAAACATGACACCTCAGCAGATGTTAGAGGCTTTCTGTTGCATGTTGGACTGCTTGACATCTCAAGCTAAATTTTCTTTCATAATCACTCTCAAAGATATATATTATCCCTTGTCAAAATAAAGAGTTGTGGCTCTTTCCAGACTAGAGAAATAGAGTAAGTGCACATTACCGCCATAGCATCTAAGTTACTCTCTCTTTCACTACATTAGTGCATATTACAGTCTTGCAAATGACAGGCTTTCACAGCCTCATATTTTAGTGTCACGTCTTGTTCTATAATGACAGTGTGTTTTTTCTAGTGATCCTAGCACACAGCAACCAACATGACCCCACAGCTTTGCAACCTTTCTCAAAGCAGCAAGATCTCCAGGCCACATGTTGATACCTGAGGTGGGAAGCAACAGCAATGAAATGACTCAAAAGTCTCATCTGTCACCAAAACCAACTAGTATGGTTCAGCTAATATGGATGTAGGCAGCACTACCCATCTTCCACCACGTAATGTGTTCTGGTCTGAGGCTGAAGCCTCCAGTGCAAAAGTTGAATCAATTCTGGTGCTTTTTCAAGCTTTCAGTAGGCATCCAAGGCACTCAGCTGCAGAAGGAGTTTGTCCTCTAGCACTGCTTTCCGATGAAACAGCAGATCGGAGGAGCTTGCTCCTTGCAAACAAGAAATGTCAGGGAGAGGCCATCTCAGACAGCGGTGCTTCCATTTTGTCACCATGCTGTGCTTACACTAGGCTGTGACCACACAGCCCTCAGTGTGCAATATGTACCCATGGGCTCATATGTACTTGAGTTGTCTTTGAATCCTCACTTAAATAGCATGAGGAGACAATAACTGCAGCCTTCCAGGAACAGAACTGGAGAAGGGAAACATGAAATCTATGCTTGATATTTTGTTCCTCTGTGTTCTGGTTCAGACATGTAAATAGAAGTGAGACAGTCCATTTTTGAAACCAAAACTACATCTTATTTGTGAATGTATAAATGCGGTAATTCCAATAAGGACAAAGCTGCTAATGCTGAGAATTTCTGTTCACCAGAGACTGATACCCTGGATCTAAATGGCTAGCAACAACATGAAAGTGCAGGTGACAAAAATAAAGCAAGTTTTAGTAATGGCAATTAGTTCTTAACTTTATTTTTTTAACTTCAATAAGCTTTTCTTATATCAAATTTTGCTGAGTTGTGGATACTGTTTTGCCTTTTGCATATTCCCAGTCTGAGCACATCCATCATACTTTTGCTCATAAGAAAAATTTTGTGTGATGGAGAAGGCAGGAAAAGAATGGAAAATGAACAGGAAAAATATGGAAAATGAGCATCAGAATGGCAGCAAAGATTGATCATTAAAAATTGTAAATCTAGCTGCATACTTTTCTCTGAAAGGATTACTCAAGGAATGCAGATATTCACCACAGAAAAAAAAATACTCACCAAATAGCTGTACCTGTCTTTATTTTTCATAGTACTTCCATCAGCCATCAAAGTGCCATCAAAATGGTGTTCTAGTATGACTTGGTAGATTTGCATAATTTCATATGGTTTATGCATAACTTGGATAAATTATGAGTTAACTAATCTATGAAACTTTTGGGAATCTACCACAAGCAGCCCCAGTGCTCGAGAAGGGAAGCAAAAACAGTCCTCATGCTTCACTAAAGACCTTTGGGGAGAGGACCACAAGGAGAGGCAAGGGCAGCATTTCTTTTCTCCTGTCAACCAGTGTGGGGGTGTTTTATTTAGACTGGCATGCAGTGAAGGCAGAGAGTAGCAAGCAAGGACTCACTACCAGCCCATGGCACCCTCAAAGCTCACGGAGCTTATAGCCAGGCCCTCAACCTCTTAATGGTCACAGTGCCCATTTCTCCCCACCAGCCCTAGAGGGAAGCTAAGTTTTGATATATGATGAGGTCTTTATTCTTAGGATCTAAACTGAAGTGTTATAAATGTTTTCCCTTCTCTCCCAAAATGTCTTGGACTGCAGATAATATTTGGATCTAAATATGTGGTGTTCATATTTATTACGGTTTATTCAAAACTCTGCAGATTTTTTAAAATACTCTCCACAAAAAAAAAACAAAACAAAACAAAAACAAACAAACAAACAAAAAAAAACACAAAAAACCCAAAACAATTAAAAAAATGCATTTTTGCTCAACTGTAAACATTTATTTTCATAACTGATATATGTAGGTTTTGCATAGATAGAAGCTTAGTAAGCTTCCCATGCATTACGAAAATGAACTTTTAGTCCATAATGCACGGTGGTGGAGCATTTGATAAAACTGATAACAATATCCATTACTGATTCTCTTTGGAAAGGTCTCTCCTTCAGGAATGGAATTTCTGTGATTAAAAGAAAAGCAGTAGGAAAAGCAGTCTTAAGGGGTGGTCAGGGGAAGCTGTTCATAGGAGAACAAACATGTTTTCCTAGCAGATGATGTGGAAAGCAACAAAACACTTTAGCTTTAAACAGCATCTTTTTGACATAGGCCCCACCTTCTGCTCTTACAAGACAGATTGTTTTAAGCTAGGTGACATGAGAGCAAACACTCTTCCATTATGTTGACAATAACCAACTGTGACCATTTGAGCCGTTTTTTAAGTGCATTAATACCCAGTCTTTTAAAATGGTCTTGGCATGCTCTTGGCCTCAGGAAATTTCTGTGGTGATCAGCACCAGAACTGAACCACGCCTTGCTGTCAAAAGATATTTCTTGAACCAATATAATTTTCCTAGTTTGTTTTAAGATCATTAAATGTTTTTTTATTCTTAATGTCACTGAACTTTAGTCACAACTAAGAGTTTTCAAAGCAGCCTATGCCTTTACAAAACAAGCTTCCAATTGTAATCAAAATAAGTTGTGTTTCTGAATAACCCATGTATGTAGACAAATATTCCCACTGATCATTTAAGTAATACCATTCAACTAGTTTAACAAATGGCATGATGATTTAATGTACCTAGTTTGTGAGTTCCAGAGAGAACTGGAGCCTGAATGCTATATAACTTTACCTTGAAGCTGTAACACTGATCTGCTGACTGTTCCATTACACTGAGCATTGGGCCTTCTCAATATTATTCTGGGAAAGTAATTGAGCTGCTTCCTTCCTTTCATTCATTTGGAAGATTAAAATTAAAAGAGATACTCACCACACTGTTAACATTAACACGAATGACACGCATCTAACAAGTGAAACCAGACACCTTTCCTTGCTCTGCATTTGCAGTTTAGGGGTTGTGCAAATTGTTTCTCTGCATTAAGCTGTATTTATAAACATCTAATACTTTCAATAGCCTTTTCAAAAATATTATTTTCATTAATATTGAACCATGTCAAACACCATCTTCTAATCTTGACATTTAAAATTAACGTCCTTACGTATGTGCAAAGTGTAATAGCATTTGTTAGAACACTCTAACTCTTTCTTCTTCAGAAGACTGGTTTTAAATTTTAATAATTTTTAAATGGTAGTCTTCCTCTTTATTTAGAGTATACAGCATATATTTCTTGGTCCTGTTGAAACAGGACCATGAGAAATAATTCGTTAATCTACATTTTAACTAAAATACTGATAGCAGTATCAAACATATTCTGGTAAAGATAATACCACAAATTTTCTTTTATATTTCTAAGTCAGTCAGAGCCATGCCAAAGTGGACATATTTGGAGAAATTATCAGGAACATAAAGAAACTCAAATCAAAATCAGAAATCATCCCTCAACATGTTTAGGTAGGAAAGGCAGTCTTTACACATACCACATCCCTAGTATCCCATCTGAGTTTTGGCACATCTGGGCAGATCAGAGCTCTCTGACATCAGGATGTGACCCTGTGCAGAAAGAACCTCCTTTAGGGCTGGGGATAGTTCAGTCCATCAATCATCCCGCCTTGCCCTCTGTGCACTGTGACTGCTAACAGCTTTGCCAGGTATCCAATCCTATGGTCAGTTGTCTTCCTGAAAATGAGCTGAAACTCTTTGAAAGAGAATAAAACACCATGCTGCTATTCAGTCTAACCTGGGAAGTCAGTGAGGCCTTTCTTCCATGTCTGGGCAAAGATGAGCCTCACTGATGGGGGATCCCAAAGCTGATGAGGTATGCTCTCACACCTGCAGGGCTTGCTTTCTTTCTTGGCCATCTGCTTCCATCTATACTGCCATGACATTGTTGAAACAGCAGCAAAGATTTGAATGCAGTAAAGAACGTGCTTTGCTTTGTTTTGTTTTGTTCTGTTTTCCCCCTGGAACTCCAAAAGTCATGAAAAATGCAGGTTTTGTGGGGGAGAGCGAGAGAGGGACTAAATCCCTTCCCAGACCTAATCTTTTCATTAGCCCCTTGCAGCTCAGACTAAGAGTAGCTGTTGAAAAGTGTAACTGTCTTTTCCATACATGATTAAATATAGTCAAATATCAAGTGCTATCCTCAAGGGGTCATTTAAACGTAATTTCTTTCCATTCTGCATATATGCACAGAGGAAGCTCAAGTCCTTTCTCATCTGGTTTCTTCATCCTTAAAAAAAACAAAAGCACACTGTACAGTTTTTTCTACTTTGATAGTATCTTTATAGGATTTTAATATCCTCCTCCTCCTTGCCAGCTACAAGCCAGACCAGCAACAAATGCAGCTACAGTTATGAGCTGCAGCTGTTTGGAGCCTGTAAAGGTCTATCCACAGCCTGGAAATTTCCGATCAGTGCAAACACAGGACAGGCTCCAGCACTATTAGCAAAAGTTTCAATTTTTGCAGGCAAAACATTTGCTACCACAAGCAAAGTGCTGTCAAAATTGAACCTGCTTAAGCAAGCAGTCTAGCACTGAGAGAGTAGGGACAGCCAGCTGCCAGAGTGGAGCAGGGATCCTGGCAGTATTAAACACAGAAACTGTGTTGTAAGCCAGGGAAAATCCCATGTGCAAAAACTGCTCTGAATGGCAATTGTAATGGTTGTCATGCAGCACGATGCGCTTGACGAATATGAAGGATTTGGGTCGCTCATCCACTGAGCAGGCCTATTTCCTCCTTCTGTTCTTCTTGAGGTCAGGAAGGGTTTGCAATAGCAATGACAACAAACTTGGGAGAGTGTGACTGAGTCTTAAAAGATTCAGCCATTATCTTTTTTGTACCGCTTACAATATGCATAATACTTGCGTAGAATTTACATTACCGTAGGTAATACAATTCCCTGTGAGAAGTTTCAGTTGCTTTAAGAAACAATCTATATAACAACTCCCAAGTTAACTGAACCGTGTGGTATAGCACACTCTTATTTTGTGATCCTGCTGCAGTTCAAATGTTTCTCACCATCCTTGACATGACAGTTACAACATCTTCCCACACTCCCAAACCTGCACAGGGAAAAAAGCACTCTTCTACCTGGTTCTAAATAAATAAATAAATAAATAAATAAATAAATAAATAAATAAAGTAAAAAAAAAAATCTAATCATCTTCAAGGTCAGTTCTATACTGGGGGTGGGGTTTTTTCTCTCTTGGCTGAGTTGTTCATTTCATGGAGCTTTATTACCCTGTGCAAACCCTACTCAACTTACTCAGCATGCTGGAAATGCTGGCAAAGGGATTAGATGCTGAGGCTGGCACAATGAAATCCGGGGAAATACAGAAGTTTTAGCCACTTGCTCAGATGGCTAAAATGTTTATCAATCCCCAGGATTTAGCTTAGCCCACAACTGCTACCTCAATATGTTATTGACAGCACAGCGCAGTGCAGTAATACCAGTTGTGTCACCGTAGAGACAGATCCATCCTCCCTCACCTTGGCTGGTAACATCTGTACACACACAGTTTCACTGAAGAATTTGAATACCTGTCTTCTGATGATGGCTTTTACTTCAGAGAGGAACCAGTTGGAAAAGGATTCAGGTAACACAAGATATGAAGACAAACTTGCAGCATAAGGATGAAGAATTCTCAACACTTCTCAGGTTTGATGCACTTTCTATAGAATATAATCTATACCCATTCAAAGGGACAAAAGAGAATTTTTTTGGCTTTTTATTAGGTCTGAAAAATACAAATTAATTTTAATTCCATAATACCATTCTGCAGTTACTGTTAAAGTTGAAAGAGAGATTATTGAAACAAAAATACGCCATTCTGTAAGCCAAAGACCTCAGTCAATAGTATTTTACAATTAAATCTCTGCTTATTCAATATATTAGTGGTAATATCTCTGTCAAACAAGTTCTTTTTGCCCAAAGGTTCGGCATTAATTCTCCCTTAAGTTTCTTTTAAATGCAGGTAGCTCAATGTCCTCATCCATAATAGTTTCAATAGTTGCTTGGCTTCACACAACAAACTGTGCCTGTATTAACTGTTCTTTCATTAGCTGCTGATGTGAACATTAGACAGAACATGTGAGTGCAGACAGACTGGAAAAGTGGTTTGTAAAAGTATTTTGAGACAGCTGCTTTTAAGGGTCAAAAACATTAAATCATATGTTATAAAATCCTTTTTTAAATTACTAAAATCATTTAAATAAAGCAAGTTTAGGATATGGTTTTGGACACAAATATTTGTGAGCCAATACTTTTTGTTGATCGTCATCTAAAAACAGGAGTACAAGCACACTGGCAGATCAGACATGAAGGCTTGTATCAATCTGACATTCCTTTAAGAGAAATCAGATGTTTTCTTTGGCAGAAAAGAAACAAAATATCTCCTTTAAACCATAACTAGATAGGTTTATCTGGGTTCTTAACATGAGTAAACTAAGGATTATGGGAATTTAGTTCCAAAACTGTCATAAAAAACTTATCCTAATAAGAAAAGTAGCTGAAGTAGATATCTAAATTAACAGCACATGTCAACGCACCATAATGAGACAAAATATTTTGATTTATACCTTTGATTTCTGCATCATTAGACACAGTGGAGCATTAAAAAGGCTTTTCTGATTTCTATTGCCAATGAAATTGTTTAACAAAATTTATAAAACATTTAAAATATTTCTTTTAGCAATTGTTATCAGTTATTGCTCATGCATACTCTTGGAAGTTTATGAGAGTTTCATGCCAGAGTGTTTTTGGAGGGAGAAAATTATTTTTCTGTTATTTATACATAATATAATTTTCGTAAGAATAGAAAATAATGAATTTGGAATATAATCTGTTTAATGGCTGACAAAACAGATTCTGCACTAGTTTCAGCCTAAGATCATCTTCCCCTTTTTTTTTTCTGAGTAAAAAAGAAAAATTATGTAAACTAATGCCAAAAGGTAGATATTTTGGTCAGAAATATATTTTATTTTATTATCTATTGAGTGTTTTTCCACACTTCCTTGATTAAAGCCCCTTAATTTTGAATTCACAATTGCTGAGAGAGAAGAGTTTGGTTTGTCTCATAACTCACCCTCTTTAGCAAACTTTCCAGTCTCTTCAAACTGAGACATTAACTAATTAATCAAAAGCAGTCAAGATAGTATTGTGTGTAAAAAAAATCTGAAATCTTTTAAAAAGCTAACAGAATATGTGTACATTAATTTTCAGGGAAATTGGGATATAGGTTTTTTTAATAACTGAACTTTTAACAAGTGTATGAAAATAAACCAGTTCAGTTTCTAAGCTCAGCCCCTTGCAATAACTCCAGCTAGTCCCTCTCATTGCTTTCTCCAGCACTCTGCCTTTGGGGCCACATTTCTATGGTGCTCTATGCTGCAGCTTAGTTACGTGATCCTGCAGTGCACTGGTGCTATCATTCAAACTCTGGTGCAGAGCTGGAACTCATGATTCCAGGGATGTTCCAGGTACCTCATACAAGGCACCTAATCTGTCTGTCCAAAGTGCCCAGAATAAGATAGCAGGAGGTACTTGGTTTCTCTTCCAATAGTTCCTCCTGGGATATGCTGGTGTGACCCCAGAGATATCCCCTAAGCTGGTGCAGTGGGCCAGTGAGATGAGAGGTCCTGATCCTGGCTCCAGGGCTGCATTTATACATCAGAGGCATGACCATGGTGTCATTGCATGGAACAGAAGGAATAGTGGCAGGGGTTCCTGAAGGATAGTTGAGAGGACAAGGGTGCTGAAGTTGATAATGTGCTCAGTGGCTGTGATCACAAGGTTCATGAGCCCTAACCGTAAGATATGATGATTTCTCAGCGTGCCACCAACCTGCAGCCTTCAAAACCTGCTGGATAATACTTTTTTCAGTGCTGGTCTCAAGACTGTCACAGTTCGGTGATGACACCCAGAAGGCATACCCCAAGTCCCCCCTCGCTTGGAGGAACTGCAAGAGAAGTGTTTTGCTGGTTTTGGTTTTGAGGATTACACTGGCTCCTCTGGCATCTCCACCACGTATGCAGTGGGATTTGAGCTGCATGGTGAATGTACTTCCTGTGTTCACTGCTCTGGTCCAGTGGGACAGCACAGACAGGGAAATACACATATATTTGTGAACTTTGGCAAGGGTTTCTGTGATTTTTAAATTGGTACAGTCGTCACACTGTTTGGAGAGTTAACTCAAGAGATACTGTTCTTATTCAAAAAGTAATTGGAAAAGAAAAGCATTTAGAAAATTACTCCACTTGGCTGGATGGTGCTAGCTAACATCCTCTTCTTGTAAATATGCCCTAGGTCAAAGTTGTTTCCCTGATGATAAGAGGCAACGTGTTGCTGCAACAGACATGAAAACAGGAGATCATCACTCTCCTGGAGCTGATGGTTACCACACCATCCTCTCACACTGCTTAATATCTGCCCTGTCCCTACAATGTCACTGCTCACTGTCTGCAGAGCGTACGAGAAATCAGCAGCAAAAAAAGCACATACTGCGGTCACGTAAACACATAAACACTTTCACTCACAGTAGTGCTCTCATTATCTGGCCATCAGAGGCAGCTAAGGCTGAGACAGGAGAGACGTTACAGGATCCTGTCTGCCTAGTGTGTTCACAGTCCACTCCAGCCAGGAATGACTTCCAGATGTTGGTGCACTGCAAATGTGCCTCAAGCCCACAGTCTGACCCCTTATCAATCACATTGGACAATACTGGCACTGAGCAGGAGAAGACGTGGATCATTCAGCCCAGAGGGTGTTGGTAGACTTGATCAGGGGAAGGACAAGCTCTTCAGGGAAGCTGGCTGTGGAAAACCTCTATTTCTGCTGCACGAGAAAGGTTTCTTTTATTACAAAATTAATCATAAAAATGAAAAACAGAAACAAAAGCAAAAACAACCCTAAAAGCCAGGCTAGAAGAGTGTATGCAATCTACCTTGAAGCCCTTATATGAATTCTGGCTTACAGAGGTGCCTTTCTGAAAGAAACTGCTATTAGAAGGTTACCTGTTAAAGAAAGGAAATGGTTGGGTCTTTTTGTGTTGGTTTGTTTCTTTATGATGGCTCAGTTGTCAGAGATATAAAAGCCTGAATAGTTACTCATTTTCATTTTAAATGGCATGGCCCAGGTTACCTTAACTGCATGCCAAAGACTAGCTGAAGCAATGCTGAAATAATCAGAATCTGCACCACAAAACAACTGTTTCTGTGTGCAGCCAACTCCTGTTAAGTATTATGTAGGATTTTCTGAAGAAATTATGTTCTTGAGGTCTTTCTGTTTGTGAACAACTTTTTAACACTAATGTCTAAAATAAACACTGGAACTAATTCGCTGTAAGAAAGATTGCTTTCTTTCCAAGGTATGATCAGGCTCCACTTACTGAAGGAAATAATTTATTCTTCTAGTGACGATCTTTATTTTTTTCCCCCTTTTTAAAATGAACAGCATACAAAACCTTTTCCTTTTTTTTTCCTAATGTATTTCAAGACCTGCTGTAATTTCAAGACCTCTCTATGCAATATTGCAAAGCATAAAGGGTTACAGATTCCGTTCTTAATTCTCATCTCCAGTGATGTTTTGGAGGGATTGATTTATAATTTTCTGGCAAGACATTTTTAATCATTTACTGTGGTCTTTTTATAACTGTATGGATATGAACCTATCTGCTCCAGAATGTGTGTCACATTGCAGCCCACACCTGCATGGACTCACAAAAATTATGCAGCTATACATTCAGCCAAGTCAATTCCTTTGTGGTAAATGTGTACCTATTTTGAAACTAAGACCAAAGTTTACAAGTATTTAGCAACCTAAAGTTGTAAATTGGACACCTTTTGGGTTTTTCAAAAGAACACAGACATAAATCTCCCCCTAGATGCTTATCTGCATCATTAAGCCCCTAAACTACATTATAAACTTGTTGCTTAGGCTCTTTCTTTTTCCTCAGCAAATTACTTAGAAACCAGATGTGCCTTTACCTGAATGTATTATTTGCAAGTATGCACCAAATACTTAGGCAGAATTATGTTCATGCTTCAAGCTATTTGTAAAATGTTTATTTAATCTACTCCCTTTTTGTTATTCATATGGGCAGCCAGTCACCTAAATCACGTTATCATTTCTGCCTTCTCACTGGTTGCCTAAATGTTTTTACTAGGAGAATTATGAGTATTGAAGGCAGTAAGAGGCAAAGCCCAGGTGATTTGCTGCTGATAGGAATTTGGAGATAATAGTTATCCCTGTTTAAATTCATTAAACTTGTAGTTGATCTAGGCATATTTGTGGCTTCCACCTCTTTACATCTAATATAAACTCTGTCACCACAAATCACAGTTACCACATGCTTATCCACAGGAGTGTTTGCCAGACACTTTTCTTTTACTGTTGGTTGCTTCACCTGGCATATGGTCCAATAAAGCATGCATTGACAAAGCTGGACTCTTAACATTAGTGCCTTATCCTGTGCTTTGGAATTAAAAGTAATATTTAGATGTGATACATACATTTAGGGGTTTAATGACAGACTTATGAGCCTACTAGTAACTCAGTGTTGAAGACTAGTGTGTGCTGTCTGGACATATGTGTCCATTAATTCATTTTTATTACCAAATTGAATTTTAAATTGTGGTAATTTCTTACTTTTTAAAATTGATCAAGATAGTAAAAATGAACTAACATCCAGGTAACAGTAAGGCCCAAAGCAGTGTTGACACTTTGTGGTAAGAAAGGTAAATATTTACTTCATGAAAGACCTGCCAACCTCACAATTTCTGTGGAAACTTTAGATTTTAATTAAGTAAGGAACAGACTTACTTTCACAAAAAGAGCGTTCTGGCAACATTTTATTTTCATGGGCACTTTTCAGCAGAATTGCAGCATTCTATTTTACAGAGAAAAGGAATATGTTTGAAGAAGTGCTTGGAATGACTTGTCTCTTTTGATCAGATTGGAAGATAAGCATGTACATTTTTGTCTGTTCTGTAGTTTTTCCAAAGATTACTTCTATTTTTCAAATGTTCCAGGCTTGGCGCATCATTAAGATAACAAGTACTCAGTCTCAACAGCATCACTCCCTGTGTCCTCTGGCACAATATTTCCCTGCAAATGCATCTGAAGCCTTGTTTCTCTGGATAAGGAGGCTAGGCCAAGAAGAAAGGTGCTGCTCTTTTTACACATGTCCGTTGTAAAGAATTGTGCATCATTCAGGTTTGTTTGCTCTTTACCAAAATTCAGGGTGTGAGTTGTCTGGGGACTTTTTTGTGTTTTATGACTTTTACCTCCAGACACAGAATTACTGAATTCCCTTACAGAAGAGAATTGCCATGTTTGAACAGATGTGCTTAAGAAAGTGAACAAAAATACAGAATTCTGTTTTCTTATCCATTCGTGATTGTCTGGGTGAAAATGCCATCTACTTTTTGACAGAATAACACCAACATATAGAGAAAGCCAAGAGTGGTCACACAGAGGTAAAACAGAGCCATTAAGGCAGATTACGGGAGCAGAGGGGGATTTCACTTGTGCATATTCCTAATTTCCTGTTTCAAATGTGGTTTAGTACTTTAAAATTACCAGGCAGACCAACTCTGTAGACTGGTCAGTTCAGAGCCTCTCTGTAAATCTGCTCCTTCGTGACCACAGCAAAAAACCTCACTTCAGCCTAATTCAACAGAAGAAGGTTTGGCAAGTACACGCACAGCCCCTTGCCAAGGGTCTGTGGTTCTCATCAAATCAATCACCACCACTGCTGGCAACGTGAAGACGATCCCACTCACAAGTCGGCTGTGTTTCAGAAGAGCAAAATTTGGGCTGTATACTTAACCCAAGTGAGACAGGTCAGGTTGGAAGTGGAGTAGAAGAGCAGGATGACTTTCCACTGGTGCTTCTGCTGTGGTTTGGGGATTTAAAGAGGACTTCAATCTCTCACCCTCCCTGTGCCACAGTACAGAGTCTAATGTTACCACTAGGAAAGGATAGGAAACATTTTTATGATTTTGGAGTGAGAGTAGAAAGGAAAAAAGAAACTCTGCAGCTCCATGTCTCTGCAAAGCACAGCACCTTCCAGTACTGGTACAAACCGTGGTTACTTTCACCATTCCTCACCAGCCCTGAGGAAGAAGACCTTCCTGTTCCTGTAAAGTGGTACTTTTGTCAGACTAGCCAGGCACATGAAAAAAGCTACATTTGAGCAAGCAGAAGTGCAAACTTCATATTGCACTGGCCACTCAATGGTACCTTAGCTTACCAGCTTGCCAGACCCATGGTAAATGTGAGGTACATGATCCCTTCTTGCCTGAGGAGTAAAACACCACAAATCACAGAGGAGTAGAACAGGTAGTAGGGTACAAAATAGGCAGCTGTGTCCAGGAGCCTGCAGGCTGAGTGCAGAGTATCCTAAAAGCTTTTCTGTGTTTATCTGCTAACACTAGGTCCCTTAAGTGTAGCTGCACACTGCACTGTGAAACATAACGCAGCAGAAAAACAGAACGCTAGCAATGCATATAGAAATTGTTTGGTTTGGTTTCTCCGTCTTTTCTTTACCTACCTCAGTTCAAATTAGATGATCTCTACAGCTATTGTCTTCATTCCATTCCATACTACTGATCAGCTCCCAGGAGATTTAGTTTCCAAACCTCAAGTTATTTCCTTTAAATTTAAAATAAATTAAAGAACCAGAAGAGGAAAAAAAGTGAGTGGTGGTCTCTTAGATAAAAAGTTGTCCACATTCCAAATTTCCCAAGAGGTTGTATTTTAATTAAAGAACAGCAGTTCTGAAGAGAAGAGGGGAGACACATGATGAAAGCCCTTCCCAAAGCCAGTACCTCAATTCTTTTGCCTCTTTATGAATTTGCAATTGTAGAAAAGTCTCTGTTGCATGCTAACTGTCCTGACTAACACCTGCACAGCGGGCTTAGGTTTTTTCCCTCTAGAGCCTGGCTTTTGGAGAGTGATCAGGCTAGCTAAAAGGACAAAGCAACTGAGGAACAGAATTTCACAGAAATTTGGCAAAAAGGTGAGCGCATTCCTGCCAGGTTCCTCGCAAGTTGGATGTCTGCAACAGAGGCAGGGTGAGCCTGGAAAGGCAGTCAGCTCACTCTTTTCAGCCCTGCTCAAAGGTACACTGGGGCTTTTCCCAGGCTTTCTGCCCAAAGTCCTAACTCCATGAGACATCTCAAGAGTGATCCATGAAAGACACCCCCTTTCCCTACCAAAGCACTGAGCAGCATGAAGGTGGAGGCAAGTGAAGGTGGTCAGCTCCTGCCCACCATCACCACATCCAGGACAGGAAGAATGAAGGAAGAGCCTCTCTCCCTGTGCTCTTAATGCACTGCTAAGCAGACAACTTCGATGTCTTTACTTAGTTGCCCACTTCCCTTCTGCTTCTCCCTGGCTTGTTTTGCCATCTGTAATAAATATAAGCCTCAGGAGAAGGACAGCTTGCCATATACGTGTACTTAAACTGCTGTTATCATCTACAGAGCCCTTTCTCTGATTTCATATGTCTCCATAGTTTGGCCCTTTAGTGACTACAGCCTTTATTTTCACTGTGCTTTAATTCCACCCTACAGATCAAACATTTACCATGTAAATGTATTCCAACCACAATTTCCACTGCCCAGTGCATACTGGGAAAATGTCTCCCTCCCTAGCATGTTTTAAGGTCACTTGCATCAGTTCAAACACTGATTATTAATCGTATCAGGTATCTGAGCTGATAGCTGATGACAGCCAGGAAACCATAAGCTGCCTTGAGGCTTGTCTTCCTATCAGTTCCTGCAGCTGGGAGATGAGGTAGTTTTTTTCTGCTATTGAAACTATTAGGTTGCTGCATTTTGTTTGGTTTCAGCTTACCATAATTGCTGCCATTTCCATGGTTGATTTGAGCTATATTTGAAGTTGACGTACAATACAAAGTGTGCTGCATGTGTAGCTGCTCTCCATGTGCCAAGAAACTAGAGAGTGTGTGTATATGTGTGCGTCTGCATACATATAAACATCTGCCATGTAGCTGTATTCTACTTACACATGTCTCTAAGGGGTTTACTCTACCAAAGGCAACTGAGTGTCTTAGCTATTCTCACAGTGATAATCATTCAGGTTCCTGCTACTGGGGAGATTAACTTTGGCTGAGTGGGAGCAGACACTGCAAGGGGAGAAGTGGGATGACTTGCAGGGAGTAATGTATATAGTGCTACAGACCACAAATCTCATTAACTGGGAGCTGTACATGGTTGTAAGGCCATGTTTGTTCATCATCCTTGGGCTCCTGTCCCTCTTTGAGGAACTGTAACTCATTGTAGTTCCAGAGCTAGTCTTTCCATAGGCAGCAAGGCCAATGGATATTTATGGCCCATAGACCTGGAGAGAGCCCTAGCCCAGGAAAGAATAGGCAACAGCTAGCATGGGAGACAGGGCTTCTTTGGAGCTGCTGCCACAAGAGTCCAGAACAATGAGATAAAAACCCTTTCCTGGGTAACTCTTGCTGTGTCTCAGGTTCTCATTTGCAACTGAAGGATAATAAAGGTGCTTCCCACCACCTTCTGACACATTTGTGCCTCAAGTTCCTTCAGGAGAGAACTGTCCTCAACTGTAATGTTGAAGCACTACCCAGTGTGATGGCAAGAAGGCACTGACCACAAGTGTGTTACATAGGCACCAGAAGAGTACCTGATGAAAAGGAGAATAGCAAAACATGTGGGAGTGCATTTTCATTAACAGAAACAAGACAAATAATCGTAAGGTGGACTAGGTTCCTTATTATCCATTAATAAAAATATAAGAGTCTTACTTGCCCTGTGCTGACCTATGCTGACGATAATCAGTTTGTCCCTCTGAATCTCCAGGAAGTACCTATATGAGTTGAAGAGGATGGAGGAAGCCAGGGGCTTTTTTGAAACTGTATGAGGACCAGAGGAGAAGGAAAAAGTGCTCATGGGTGGGAGGACAACTCTTCACTGAATCTCATTCTTTTTTGCAGTCCTTTGCAGCTTGTAGCACACCTGGGATGCATAGTAGCATATCATCAGGCAAAAACAAATACAACTAGGTAGGCAATAGGAGAGAGATGTAGAAACACAATATGTTGAACTAGCTGTAGTAATTATACTAGAAGCGGTGTTTCATGCATGTCTGAAAGCCCTGCCCATGACAGTTAACTGGATGCAGGCTGCCATGTTTTGCTTCACACCCTAGTATTCCTTGATGGTGTTGAGGAATACGTTTAGTGCAGATAGCTCGGTGTGCAACTGGAGTGCAATGTGAAGGCTGAGCCTGAAGCAAAAGGTCATGAACTGGTGCCAACCCTTTGTGTAACAAAGGGCATGGGGACCTGTGGCCCAGTCAGGTGACTGGACACTCAGAGGCACAGCCATGTGACCAGACACTTGGAGACACACCAGGAACCATGGACTTGGGAGGAAGAGACAGAACTTTTACATGCTTAGACTCTGAGGTTATAAAAGCCCAGGGTTTCCTTTGTTTGGGTCCCTTCTTGGAGGCAGCAGCTGAAGCTTCTTCTGTATTACTGCACTGTAAATAAATGGCTTTATGGAACAAGATGTCTGAGACTCTGCCATAGGAAACCTGGGCTCAAACAGGTAAGAAAACCTGGTGTGGCATCAGTGAGAGTAGGATGTGCAGGGTGTCAAGCAGGGTATGCATTGTGTCACTGGAGCCACCTGCTGCAAAGGGGCTTTGGTGCCAGAAGTTAAAATCTCTGGTAGTGGAAGTGTGACTGCTAGAGTGCCTCCTGAATTGTCAGACAAGGAACTTTCCTAAACAGATGGGAAGAAACAGATATTTCAGGGCAAATCTCTTGCTGAAGAAAACAGGGGTTCCACTGTCACAGTGTGTAAGGGGGGTGCTTTTGAATTAGATGATCAATGGAGCATAGAGGCATGAGAAAGGAATCATATCAGGATGTGAAACCAGCTAGAGTATGGTACAATGTAACTTCATGGCACAAGCTAATTGTAAGGTCCATTGTACTTTTTAGCAAGTCAGCTTGATATCTCCTATTATCAGAGCCGAGTTCTTCCTTGGTTTTGCTACATATTGCAAGACAGATACATCTACCCTTGAAAAACAATGGTAGAGGTCATACACAGGGGTGAGAAAGATGATGATGGGAGGAAGATTATGCGGGCAGGGGTCGCTCACCCCTTGCCCCACAGGTAGGGTATGCGCAGACTGTTGCCATTAGGTAATGATTAGGTAGTGTTTGGCTGCCATTGAGGCGTCACCTTCTACTGTGTACTGGCCCTATGTAGTGTAATGTGGAACTGATAAAAATGGGGTATCAGAGCTGCTGAGTCGAGCAATACTCATCCTACCATGAGACTGTGTTGCTCTGCGGGGAAGCCCACTAAGCATGGGTACCAACCAGCTGCTGCAGATCCTGACAGCTCTGGCCGGTCTGTGTGGGTAAGCAGAGTTTATTGATAGGAAGCAACCGAGAGAATAAACTTTTTAATATCCCTTTAGTGTCCCTTTAATTCCCCTTTTATGTTCATAGTATTTTTCTTTTAATTTCCCTTTTTACTAACCAATATCATGTTAATAGTTATCCATAATATTGTGTTAAGATCCCTTTTTGGTATCCCTCTAAACTCCCTTTTTACTAGTTAGCATCGTATTATAAATGCTGTTTGTAGTATTTGTTTTTAAGGCCACACAATAAGGTAGTTATTTTGTATCCTTTTTCAGTTTTTGATTCTCTTTGTTAAGTTTATTATTATTATTATTATCACTATAATAAAAGATATTTTGCGTGTTTGAATATTTCTAGCACTTGTCTTTATTCCGGACATGTATCCAAATGAACTGTTACACAGTGTCACTGGTAGAATATGCTGAGTGCGATTCCTTGTGCCTGGCACCCCCAGCCTCACAGAGTGCACCAAGGCAGGACTTCAGGAGGTGCACATGGCAAGCAACAGACCTCCTTAAGCTGACAGCAGTTGTACATATGTCTCCTCTGTGACTGTAAATTACTTACAAAGACTCAAGGACATATCTCCTGAGTGTGTGTTGAACTAGCCCAACACCCTGCCTCCAGTTCTGTCCAAGAGCAGATGCTAGCAGAGGAGCAGAGGAACAGGACATGAGTACAAGAATCAAATGGTTACAGCTCTGAAGGCTGCTCTTGGGGGTCTCAGTGACCATGGCCACAGAGCTGTGCCTTGATGTGGCTCAGGTAGAAGGAGGTCGGAGGCTGAACCTTAGCTCTGCTCCAGACGTGAGCTATTTTGCCTCCCTTCATCTCTCTTTGGATAATTGGGATAACCGGACCTCAGTACCTCAGTCAAGTGTGTGCTTTCAGATCCATAGTTTCAATACCACATAGGGACTGAACATCAGTGTTTAACATGGTGTAGCATAGTACAGGGATGTGAAAACTCAGCGCCTGGCTTCAGAATAATTCAGGTCTCCCAAATGAATCCATGTGCTCTGTCATCCACCATCTTTTGTGTGCAAGCCTGCAGTCCTGCTCCCACAGACACCGATCCACCTCTCCTGTCCCCTCTCTCACCACCTAGCCCTCTGTCCCTTCTCATCTCCTCCCTGTTTACTGACGTCTGCTTCTCCCAAATGCCCTGCCTCCCTCCTACATAAGCTACCTCTGTCCCTTGTAGCCTGTCTTGTTGTGCTGGTCTGAGACAGCAAGTGAGCTGATTACAGACTGTTTTTTTGTGTATGAAACCTGAACCATGGCTAAGCAGCATCTAATGTAACTTTGCAAGTTTATATTTATTTTCACCTGCACTCTTACTTTCAGGATTCACTGGGTTGAGGAAGTTCCACTGATGAAAAGCTGTCTTTGGTAGAGCAAGAATTTGAACCCTAATCCCCTGGGGTGGGACCAGTGCTCCCTTGCCTGTCTTCCCCGCTCCGAAATCTCTGCTGATACAGCAGGGACCAGCAGCGCCTATCTGTTCAAAAAACACCATGGGAGCCAAATGCAGGTGACAGTTTCAGTTCTGCTGCAAAATCATGGTGGCTAGCTAACACGAACTCTCCTTGCCAGTATCACCTTTACCAGAGCCTCCTTTCCTCCCCACTCAGTAAACGGTTCATGTCAGCGTCTTATGACACACGATCTGTAGCCCTCCCTACCACCACAACTGCAGGGGCAGGTAGGAGTGTGATCCATTGCTAAGGATGTATTTTCAAAGCACAGTAACAAAGTACAGACTATAAAGAGAAAGGATTCAGTCCCTTACTGTGAGCAGTGTTTGCTGAGACAAATGAAAAAGCAGGTTGCAAAGCCTTTTGTTCCTCAGATTGACATTCAGTCATTTTTGCATTTTGATCCGGTAGTCCTCTGTTCAGGCTAACACATTTTTGGAAACTACAGAGGGGCTGCAGACACTTTATTTTCTGACACCCACTATAATCAGGAGCATTTCACATGAACAACTGCTAGCAGCTGCAATGCTGACTGTGGAAAGGGGCTGTGAATGTAAAGAAGTTGCAGTAACAAAAACCAGTTTAAAAAAACGGCTAATGCCCCACACACATATGCAACTGTTTTGGCATTCACATGAGGTTCTGTTTCAAGCAGCCTTTTTCCTTCATCATGTCCTCCCAGAGGACCTTCTGAGCCTCCAGCTTGGGCCTGATATTTCAGCTCAGGACAGGGTGCCCCAGCCAGACCTGCAGTCATATTAAAGAAGGCAAGGAGTGACCACCAGCCTACCATGCAGTTGTCCTGTAACAAGCCATATTACATTTCCTCACATCACAAAGAAACAGTGATCTCCAGAAGCGTGTCATCTGCAGTTTCTGTTTTTTTGCTCCTGCTGCTGCTGTTGTTTGGCCCTGTGCTCATCCATGCCCTGAAATGGAGTGTGTGGACCTTGCTCCTCCAGCAGCACAGCAGATGGTCCTTGGTAGCCATAGCCAGACCAAGCTGAGTAGAGCAACCAGGTCTACAATAGCACAACAGTTTTGATTTCCTGTTTGGTTTTTTTTAAAAAAAAGGAAAGATTTCATCTGTTGGAGAGGGAGGAGATCTTTTCTTTGTCTTAACAGGAAGTGGTTGCAAAATCAAATGAAGATTAAGGAGATTAAACTGGAGTGGATGTCAAGCAACGAAAAGGTGAAATACTTAAGTATGCCTCTGAAATATTTTTTTCCAGAGTGAGTAGAGGATAAGAAAGTCAGTTCCCTGTTTAAATTTATTTCACTGTTCGTGACTCTGAAGTTTCTGTGTTCAGGGGACAAAAAGAAGAAATAACGAAGAGAAATAGACTTTACAAAGTCCTAATCTGAAGAAACCAAAAACCACATGTCAAATGGAGGATAACTCATTTTCACATTCAAATAATTGTTCAAGGGACATATGCTTCTTCCTACATATCCATACATTCACAAAGTGTTCTCTCTAAGCATCAGAAATTACGTAAAATCCACTGAAGCATTAGGATTTTACAGCAAAAGCATGGTTCAGAGCAACAGTCCCAATGACCCATCTCAGAAGGACCTACACATTATTTGTTGATGAACTAATGGGGATTTTTATGAACATCATGTATTTTTACATGCACCTTCATTAAGAAATGGACATAATGGGCTCAAAGGAGTGTAAATATAAAGCAGACTGGAGTGTCATGTTAGGAGCTAAAAGGAAATCTAGAGCTTACCTCAACCTGATAACTCATGTTAAAACTAATTGCAACACTGGCATTATGATGTTGTGTTATCTACAAGTTACATGGTACAGGCAGACCAACCTGGCGTGGCCGGGGGCCGTTCCCGGGGCGGCTGCGGCGCGGTTGAGCCCTTGACCACAGCCGTTCCAGGAGAGAGGTGAAACAGGGGGAGCCTTGCTGGCAGGTACTGCACCTCCATGAAAGAGGAGAAGGAAGATTCGGAGCAGACAGAGGTTTGGCGTTCCAGGGTTGGGGGGGCGGGGTTGGGGGGGGGGGATTACCGTAGTGTGTCAAGCAGGCCGTGGTGGTCCACCGACTAGCAGGAAGGAGAGTGGCACAATCCCATATGTAATGTCGCAAGTGAGTAGTGTGCCTGAAGATATGTGGAAACACAGTGGGGGTAGGATAAGGTCAGGGTGGATAGCAGGTTCTTTTAGAATAATGGGGGGCCCTGCCAGGCTGGGGCCAATAAAAGGCACCCCTGCCTGGATGGGTACTGGGGTCAGAATGTTTGCTTCGTTTGTTCTGTCTGTCTGGTTTTGGTCCTCCTGTGGCTACTGCCCAGGCTCGGTATGTTCTGGATATACTTGCTTTGCTCTGTTACATCCTGAAACGGTGGACAGGACAAAGGGTTGTCCCTGGGTACCTCCTCCAGTTTATTTATAGGTAGGTGATAATAAAGCAGGAAATGAAAGACTTGCTCAAGGCGCTCTAATAGGAACATAGTCTCCGTTCCCCTGTGTGGTTGCAAACTGTATGGTACATGCCTCCAGTAGGGTCGCCCATGCCAGACAGATCAAAACTGTAGGACCAGATTTAATACATTCTTGGGCAGGATGAGCTCTTTAGCCTCCTGGCAGTCATCCTAGGAGAAGGACAACTCCAATCCCAAACCCGGGTAGATGGAGCTCGCTTAGCCCTGTAAGGCCATCCATCTAAGAGAAGGTCACTCTAATCAAACCTACGTCCTGAGGACCTCACTGCCACCGTCCAAGCTCGCTCGGCCCTGGCAGATGAACCTCAGGATTAAAGGGTGGGTTCAGTTCTGCGCACACTGTGTCTCACCTAAAAAATCCACTGCGCAGGCTTGAAGGCTTTACCCACATGCAAAAAGTCCTGTAGCGACAGGTGAGGGTCGAAACGGCAGGTGAAAGGTGCACTGGGAGCCGCAGACTCAACTCCGCATGCAGGCGGTTCAGGATATTGGTCATTTGAGACTGACGGAGATGACAGTCTCTTGGGGCAGCACCCTGAACGACCAAGCAGCCTTTTCAAGGTCAGCACTGCTTGCTCCACTCGGAGAGGGGCCTAGAAAAGGTGGCCTAAACAAAGCTCATCTCCACTTTCACCCAGTTGGTTAACCGCGGCCAACGGGCATCTTCTTCCAATGCGGTCGCACAAAGAGCAAAAGACAAAGGCATGCACCTGCCTCCAAAGGTGTACCTAAATTAACTCTCGCATGCTGGAATATCAGAACCATGCTCGATTCTGCGGGTAGCGGACGTCCTGAGCGTCGGTCTGCCCTAATTGCCCATGAGCTGGCTCGTCTCAACATCGACATCACCGCTCTCAGTGAAGTTCGCCTTCATGAAGAAGGCAGCCTCAGAGAACATGGTGCCGGTTACACACTCTTTTGGTCAGGCAAGCCCAGAACCGAAAAACACCTCTCAGGAGTCGGCTTCATGATCAAAAACTCCATTGTCCCTAAACTCGAAAATCTGCCGACAGGTCACTCTGACCGCATTATCTCCCTACGCCTTCCGCTAAACAACAAGCAATATGTTGTCATCTTTAGTATATATGCCCCAACTCTCCAAGCTGACCCTGCTGAAAAAGATAAATTTTATGCCGACCTGCGCCTCCTTACCCAAAAGGTTCCTGTAGACGATAAGATCATTATCCTTGGTGATTTCAACGCCAGAGTAGGCAAGAATTTTGATGCCTGGAAAGGAATATTAGGCAAGCATGGTGTTGGAAACTGCAACGATAATGGTCGACTTCTGCCAGAATTCTGTGCAGAGCAACAACTCACTGTCACTAATACTATCTTTCAGCAGAAAGATAGTCTGAAGACAACCTGGATGCACCCCCGTTCTAAGCATTGGCACCTCATTGATTATATCTTGGTGCGACAGAGAGATACCCGCAATGTCCTCCATACCCGCGTGATGCCCAGCGCAGAATGCCAAACAGACCATCGGCTTGTGCGCTGTAAACTCAATTTTAAGCTCAAATTCAAACCAAAGAGGGGCAACATCCCAAGGAGAAGACTCCAAGTTAACAATCTCCAATCAGCCACAGTAAGAGACAGTTTCCAGGCAAACCTTCAAAGTAGGCTCGAAAACATTCCCACAGATTCCTCTCCTGAAACAATCTGGCTTCATATTAAAAACAGCATCCTGCATTCCTCTGAAGAATCCTTAGGGTTCTCCCTCAAGAAGAACAAGGACTGGTTTGACGAAAACAACCAAGAAATCCAAGACTTGTTGAGGAAGAAGAGAACCACCCACCAAGCACACCTTGCACTGCCATCCTGTCACGCAAGAAAAACAGCCTTTCGTCTCGCTTGCAGCAGGCTCCAGCAGAAAGTCCGTGGCATCCAGAACAATTGGTGGATCGATCTAGCTGAAAAAACTGAATTATGCGCAGATACAGGTGATCACAAAGGTTTCTATGAGGCCTTGAAAACAGCATACGGGCCTACATACCAGGTACAAAGCCCTCTACTCAGTGTTGATGGTCAAACCCTTCTAACAGATAAAACCTCCATTCTGAATCGATGGTCTGAACACTTTCAGACTCTTTTCAATACCAGCCGTGTAGTCCAAGATTCAGCAATTCAGTCCATCACACAACAACCAGTAAAGTATGAATTGGGTACTGCCCCCACTTTAGAAGAAACCCTCAAGGCCATACAGCAGGTGAAAATCGGCAAGGCAGCTGGGGTTGATGGAATTCCACCCGAAGTCTGGAAACATGGGGGCCTTGCACTCCACACCAAATTTCACGAGTTTGTGGTGCGCTGCTGGGAGCTCGGTGAACTACCTTCAGACCTTCGTGATGTTGTCATCATCACTTTGTATAAGAAGAAAGGTACTAAATCAGATTGCTCAAACTATCGTGGTATTACTCTGCTCTCCATTGCTGGCAAAATCCTGGCAAGAATACTCTTGAACAGACTAATACCCACTATAGCAGAAAGAATTCTACCTGAAAGTCAGTGTGGCTTCAGAGCCAACAGGAGCACCACAGACATGGTATTTGTCCTCAGACAACTGCAAGAGAAGTGTAGGGAACAGAACAAAGGTCTCTATGTAACCTTTGTCGACCTCACCAAGGCTTTTGATACTGTGAGCAGAAAAGGTCTCTGGCAGATTTTGGAACGTTTAGGTTGTCCCCCCAAGTTCCTTAAAATGATCATCTCACTTCATGAGGATCAGCACGGCCAAGTCAGATATGGTAACACACTTTCTGAACCCTTTTTAATTAAGAATGGTGTGAAACAAGGTTGCGTTCTTGCTCCTGCCCTATTCACCGTCTTCTTTAGCATGATGCTCCAAAGGGCCACAGCAGACCTCGATGATCAGGACGGTATCTACATTCGATACCGTACTGATGGAAGTCTATTCAATCTAAGGCGACTGAAGGCCCACACCAAGACCTTAAACCATCTTGTCCGGGAGCTGCTTTATGCTGATGACGCCGCCCTTGTTGCCCACACAGAAGCAGCCCTGCAGCGTTTAACATCCTGCTTTGCAGATGCTGCTGAGCTCTTTGGGCTGGAAGTCAGCTTAAAGAAGACAGAGGTCCTCCATCAACCTGCACCTCAGGAAGTCCCCCATCATCCCCACATCACCATTGGCCAATCAGAGCTCAAATCAGTCCAACAGTTTAACTACCTTGGTAGCCTCATCTCCTCAGATGGTAAGATCGACGGAGAGATAGACAACAGGTTAGCTAAGGCATATAATGCTTTTGGAAAACTCCACAAGAGAGTATGGCGTAATAAACACTTAAAGAAAAGCACCAAGATCAGTGTTTACAAAGCCATAGTGTTGTCTACTCTCCTATACGGCTCCGAATCATGGGTCATCTACCGCCACCACCTGCGTCTCCTAGAACGCTTCCATCAACGCTGCCTCTGTACAATCCTTAACATCCGCTGGTCAGATTATGTGACCAATACATCTGTACTAGAGCAAGCAGCTGTCACTAGTATTGAGGCCATGTTACTGAGAACGCAGCTGCGATGGGCAGGGCGCGTCTCAAGGATGAAGGACCACCGCCTCCCTAAGATCCTGCTCTATGGCAAACTTGCCACTGGCTGCCGCATGACAGGAGCTCCGAAGAAAAGATTCAAGGACTCCCTGAAACAACATCTCAGCCTTGGCCATATTGATCACCATAACTGGTCTACTCTGGCCTGGAGACACACCATCTATAATGCAGCTGTCTCCTTTGAGAACTCACGCAGGATCACTCTCTAGGAAAAAAGGCAACGCAGAAAGAACCGTTTCTTGCAAAATACACCATCTAAGGAGTCTTTCTGCTGCGCCTTTTGCAATCGGATATGTCTGTCACGTATTGGCCTCATAAGCCACCAGCGTGCCTGTAGCAAATGTGGATAGTGCCTTCCCAAATCTTCGTTCGCAAAGCCTAGCCATGATGACATGGTACAGGCAGACCAATCTGGAGCAGAGCACTTTAAATAGGAGCTACTGGGGCTTGTTGACAGAGCTTTAAACTAGCTTGGAAGGAGGAAAGGGACAAAAGCAGGCCTGCCAGGGATGAGTGACAGGATGGTGTGCCAAAACTTGAAGAAAGGAGCACTGATGGGATTTCTCAATCTGCTTCACAAGGTATTGACTACAATGTACCACACCTGAAATATTTTTACACCAGTGCACACAGCATGAAGAACAAGGGGAGCTCAAAGCTTTGGCCCAGCCCCAGAGATTCAACATCATTAGCATAAGGGAAACCTGGCGGGATGAGACCTGTGACTGGAGTGCCCTATTGGATGGTTACAGGCTCTTCAGGAGGGATAGGCAAGGCAGAAGAGGTGGAGGGGTGGCACTGTATGTAATAGAGGGGCTAGAATGTATGGAGCTCACAGTGAGCAATTGCACAGTTGATAGTCTCTGGGTAAGAATCAAGGAGCAAAAAATAATGCAGATGTCATCGTGGGATTCTGCTATAGACCTTCAAGCCAGGACGACTGTGTCAATGAATTATTCTTTGAGGAACTGAGGGACATTTCCAAGCCAACTGCTCCTGTTCTTATGGAGGACTTTACCAGAAATCAACTGGGAGCATCACACAGATGGTACAACTCAGGCCAGAAGATTCCTAAAAACCTGGATGACAACTCTATTGAACAGGTCCTAAGGGAGCTGACTCAGAAAGATGCTCCCTTGATCTGCTGCTTCTCAACAGAGTGGACCTCATGAGCAAAGTGGAGATTAGTGGCTGTCTTGGCCACAGCGTCCAGGAAGTGATAATGCCAGTTGATATAATCTTTTTGGATTTCAGTAAAGCTTTTGACACTTTCTCTCCCAGGATCCTTCTGGACAAAATGCCCAGCACACAGCTGGATAAACACATCATGTGGTGGGTGAGCAATTGCCTCACGGGTCAAGCACAGAGGGTAACAGTGAATGGGGTAACATCAGACTCGTGACCTGTCACTAGTGGGATTCCACAGGGCTCCACTTTGGGCCCTGTGCTCTTCAACATCTTCATAAATGACTTGGACACAGGACTGGAAGGAACACTAAGCAAATTTGCAGATGACACAAAACTGGGAGGAGCTGCTGACTCCCTCGAAGGCAGGAAGGCCCTGCAGAGAGACCTCAACAAATGAGAGGACTGGGCAATCACCAACCAGATGAAGTTCAACAAGGGAAAGTGCCAGATTCTGCACCTGGGATGGGGCAACCCAGTGCCACAGAAAGAGCCCTGGGGGTCCTGGTTGATGGCAAGTTGAATAGGAGTCAGCAGTGCCCTGGCAGCCAGGAGGGCCAACCATGTCCTGGCGGGGAACAGGTAAAGCATCACCAGCCAGTCAAGGAAGGGGATTGTCCCGCTCTTCTCTGCACTGGTGAGGCCTCACCTTGAATATTATGTGCCGTTTTGGGCACTGCAGTATAAGAAAGATACACAATCCAGCAAATAGTTAATAAATTAGGATTAGTAAATTAACCAGTGTGGGCAATGTTGTCATTATTTCAGCTAATTCTGCCTACTAATGAAGAGGCAGATAAGACCTTTTTTTAACAGAAAGAAACCTCTCTTCAGGAAGTTGTCCTCATGGGGAACTTCAACCACTCTAATAATATTTGCAAGACTAGTGCAGTAGGGCACAGACAATCCAGGAGGTTTCTGGAATGTGTTGATGTCAACTTCTTGGCTCGGTGCTGAAAGCTGGAGATACTCTGCTGAACTCATACTTTGAGGAAGGAAGACTTGTTTGGGAATGTGAAGGTCAGCAGCAGCCTAGGCCACAGTAACCATGAGGAGTGAAGTGAGGAATTAAAGGAGATGGACCTCAATAGTGCCTAGAGACAGGATAAGAGGAAATGGATGCAAACTGAAATGAAGGCAATTCCACTTAAAATTAAAAAAAAAAAAAACCAAACAACACAACGCCCTTAAAAAAACCAAACACCCCCACACCTTCTTTAGCATTACAGTGATCAAACACTGTCACAGCTTTCCCACATCTCCATCCTGGGAATACCAAAATCTGTCACAAGGAGGCATGGAGCAGCTTGATGTGCCTGATTCTGTGCCAGCAGAGGGGGTAGGACAAGATAATCTCCATAAATGCCTGCCTAGCCTCAGCTTCTCTGTGACTGTAACACAACGAAGGAAAGTTTTTCTATAGTAAGACAAGACACTTCCTGGAAATCAAAAGTTGCCTTATGCAGACCTGACCTAAATCACTTTAAATATAATTTGTTAAAAGAACACACTTCTTTAGTTTTAAAGGAGAGCAAGAATACAATCTTTACTCACTAAAAACTTCTAATGAATTCCCATAAACCAGCATGGAAAATTGCTTCCTAACAATGACAGAACTATAAATGTATGAAATAATAAGGTTCTCCTCGAGGCACAGTGGTTAAAAATTACTGAGGGAGGGATCCCCTAATGGCTCTACTCCTAATCTCTTCAATTTGTATCTAGGTTGCACATTCTCCCTTGAGTAATGTCTATGGACATAGACTGAACTGTGGAAAAAAAATATATTTTTAGTATGACTGGCTCAACATTAATAGAGTTAAAGGTTTCCGAATTCAGCATGAAAACACATTATGTCAGGAACTAGTGACAAATCCTACTCCAATGTAAGGTGGATTGAGTAATGTCTGGAAAGACTGTACTTCTAAAATGAGCATCTGGACATGTCAAAACAACTTAAATATCCTTTCCAAAGTGTGCAAAATGAAGTTAAGTATTCATTTAAAATATTCTTCATACTCCCATGAAACTATTACTTACCATATTGTAAATATTTCCATTTTATAAATGCTCCCAGCAGCCAAAACTTGTTTAATACAACAAGAACTTAGGGGAAGAGATGTGAAGTAAACACTTTTTTTTTATCTGCTTTCTTAGTGGAATAGAGATTTTTTTTAACATTGAAATCAGGACACTCTTTCTTAATTTTCATTTGTTATATGCTAACAAGAGCATTACTGATTATTGCACAGATCAGTAGAATTTGGATAGCAAATATGGTTTATCTCTCTCAAAGTACGCATACATGGATGAAAGCTAAGTTATCTTTGATCGAGTGGAGCCTAAGCTGAAATAAAGGCAATAAGAATGTATGGAATTTTAGTTCACACAAGTACAAACAACATGGAGAAAACCAATTACAGGCTTCTAGGAGTGCAATTCAATTTCCAGATTTCAAATGTCCTTGTTTGACATATCAGATGTTCAGCACCTTCAGAGATCTCTCTTTTCTCATTTCTGTTTCAAAAAGCAGTGTTGGCATATGCCTGGATGGCTTCACCATGAGTCCAGGAGACCCATGATGCAGCCAGTGCCCTTGGGAGTATGCATCATTCAAATTAACCTTAATATTCACCAAACTGTTAATAACAAAATTTTGAAGCAATCTAAGTTTTTAGTTATTCAGTTCTGTCTTGTTGACTGTTTTTCTTTTGATACTTTTCCAAATTTCTTTGCTCTTCTATCCACTGCAAAGGCATCCTGGGAAAAATTAAAATCTCTAACCTCCCTTCCTCTTCCTGTAACAACAAAAACACATTTTCAAGCCGCAGGAGTTGTAAGCATTGTAATTTAACTGTATGTGGCAGTGACAATTCCTCAAACAGATATGCTTTAAACATCTTGATGCTCTAGAAATAATTTTCAAGTGCATCAAGAACACTTCTGCTGAGTGAAAAGTTCTGCAAACATCTCATTCTCTCTTCACTCTTCCCCGTTCTCTCATGTGTATATTTGGGTAAGGCACGTAAAGCAACCTCCAAGCACATAAAAATGTGCTCCAAGCACTGATTTTGGCTCCCCCACCAAAACTTATTTTTCATTCTGAAAAAATGTGAAAGATCCAATACTAACATTCCTTTTAATGAAATATCAAACATTCTGGTCTACAGTAATCCTTCTCCCCTCCAAAATCAAGTTCTTTTGCATTTTTGACATATGAAACAAAATGTCATTGCTATCAAGTTTTAATCAAGAAGATTTTTACTGCATTGTAAGATTCTCAGGTATGTAAAAACAAAATCCAAGCCAAATTTTTATAATTTTAAGACCGCTACTGAGCAAAGACTCACATTTTTGTAATTCACTTTTACTGATTTAAGCTCTGTTCTAGAAGAATACATAAATATTTGTCTGTGTGCTTCAAATGGTTCAACCCAGTAAAAATATGAGCAATCTTCCCCTCCTGAATCTTCTTTATTTTCTCTTCTAGTTTTAGAGTTCAGAGTGTTCATCTCATAGAAGTGAACAAAAAGTAGGACATTATGAAATGTACATAGAATGCTGGCTTATGGGAAGATATTATGTGAAAAGCTTCTGTTCTTTACCTTCCCTCACAAGAAGGTTTATATGAAACTGAATGAAAATAAGCATTCTGATAAGAAAATTTTCATGCAAGATAGAATTAAACCTTGGGATTTGTTCCCATAGTCAGACCCCAAGGTCATCACAAAGGGCTAGATGCTTATATAAACTTTGAAAACATCAAGGACAAGTATTTTGGAAGATGTATTAAAACATACTCTCCAGAGCTTAAGCAAAACTATAACTATCAGTAATCAAGACAATCCCTTGTCTGCAAGTTTTTTACACTTTGATCTGAAGCAGCTGGCACTGACAGCTCTCAGATGTGGGATGCTAGACTAGATGGATGATGTACATAATCCAGTCTAAGAGTCTCTACATTCCTGTTTCAATGTATAGAGGCAACGAGGGCCTTTTCTCCTCCATGCAGAACTTGAAATTTTCCCTTGCAGCCTTTTGCACTGCCTTGTCCCACAACAGATACAACACAAAGCAGATTTTACCAGCTTAATGTTATGAAAGGTGTGATGCTATCACTTAAGTCAATTATTATGCCCTTTATACATTTTTCTTCTTTAAGAGATTCTCATTATGAAAAGCAACTGTGAAAAGCAAGGGTTAACTAATCATGATTCATTCACCAATACTATGTTAAAAATAATAGAAAAATGAAATTATTTTCTAGAGCTCTTTCTTCTAGAACCTGTGCTTGCAGCAAATGTTCTTTCACAAAAAAATCTTTTTTTCTTTTCTTTTCGTTTAATAATAAATACTTTAAAATCAGCATTTTAACCCAGTATCAATTTCTAAACTTTAGGCTCCAGTTTTAACTGATGTGACTCCACATGTCTGTATCTACTTCACTAGAGCCATCACAAACCCAAAGGATCAGTAGGAAACTCCAAAGGCACCTAGTCCCTGTCTCACCTGAGTGGTAAGAACGACTGAAGGACATTCCCAACATGTGCTTGTCTATGCTCTTCCTAAAGGTGAAATGCCAGCTTGTCACTTCATCCTCACACATCAGCTGTCATGGTGAGTCTTCCATTGCTTCACAGTCTTTGACAGTCCCTTGAATTACAGGAAAGCAGTGTCTGTGAGAGAGCAAAAGTGGATTTTCCTAATCTGTTGAGGTGGCAGTGGAAGCCCCAGGTGGTAAGAAAAGCCCCTTGTGGTGAGCGAAAAAAATCCAGCGTTGACTGAAATCTGTGTGTGGTATTTTATTGGGCTTAGGCTAGGTGGGAATGCCCCTGACACATCCCTTTGGTCTCTCACAGATTCCTTCTGGACAGAATGCCCAGCACACAGCTGGATAAACACATCATGTGGTGGGTGAGCAATTGGCTCACGGGTCAAGCACAGAGGGTAACAGTGAATGGGGTGACATCAGACTCGTGACCTGTCACTAGTGGGGTTCCACAGGGCTCCACTTTGGGCCCTGTGCTCTTCAACATCTTCATAAATGACTTGGACACAGGACTGGAAGGAACACTAAGCAAATTTGCAGATGACACAAAACTGGGAGGAGCTGCTGACTCCCTCGAAGGCAGGGAGGCCCTGCAGAGAGACCTCAACAAATGAGAGGACTGGGCAATCACCAACCAGATGAAGTTCAACAAGGGAAAGTGCCAGATTCTGCACCTGGGATGGGGCAACCCAGGAAGTACGGACAGACTAGGTGTAGCAGGGTGAATTTACGCTGATACTTTTGGTCTGCGTTTGGCCCCAGCCACCTGTAGTAGTTTATATTCTCCCTGTCAAGTTCACTGATAAAACAGTGAATTTGTCCTTGGAGGGAGAACTTCTGTATAAACTATTTTAATTGGTGTTCTACTATTGGTTCATTGTCTGCCAAGGGCATTTGAAGGAGAAATCAAAGAGGAGAGGAGGAAGGCTCAACCCCCAACTCAATTAATAAAGACCCCCAAAGCATACTGCGCGTGCGTCGGGGGATTTCCGATGTCCTCACGCATGCGCAGAAGAGATGCACTTACATAACCGGGAGGTGGGACTGAGGGCCTCGGGCTGGGCAGTGTTGGCCATACCTGGGAGGTTGTGGTCACTCAATTAATTGTATAAAAAGCAGATAGCTCTTTCTTGGAGGGAGTTAACTTCATAGCAAGGACAATGTTGCCTGTGGCAGGGACGCCTGCCAGTTTGTGAACTTACTGACTCTCCAAGGATGCAGCTTCTGCTACTGGTAATTATAGGCATGCTAGGTCGGTAAGATAACTTTATGGGCAACAGCTCGGTAACTGGGGAGGTCGTGCTGGGGTCTTATTTCTCTCCTCCTTCCTCCCTTTTGGGTTTGTTTGTTTTGTTGGCCACCTCTTGGTAATAAATATCTGTTTTGTTGAGCTTTCAACAGTGTTGTGGTTTTCAAGACTCAATATGGTCCGAATCCTCCCTAATACACTGGGGAATGAGATGCTGCAAAGCAGTGCCACAGAAAGAGCCCTGGGGGTCCTGGTTGATGGCAAGTTGAATAGGAGTCAGCAGTGCCCTGGCAGCCAGGAGGGCCAACCATGTCCTGGCGGCGAACAGGTAAAGCATCACCAGCCAGTCGAGGAAGGGGATTGTCCTGCTCTGCTCTGTGCTGGTGAGGCCTCACCTTGAATATTGTGTGCAGTTTTGGGCACTGTAATATAAGAAAGATATTATCTCTTAGAGAGTATCCAAAGGAGGGCAACAAAGATGGTGAAGGGCCTTGAGGGGAAACCGTATGAGGAGAGGCTGAGGTCACTTGGTCTGTTCAGCCTGGAGAAGAGGAGACTGAGGGGAGACTTCATTGCAGCCTACAACTTCCTCCTGAGGGGAAGAGGAGGGACAGGTACTGATCTCTTCTTTGTGGTGACCAGTGACAGGACCCAAGGGAATGTCCTAAACCTCCTGAAGGGGAGGTTTAAGTTAGGTATTAGACTGAAGAAGGCTTTTCACCCAGAGGGTGACTGGGCACAGGAACAGGCTCCCCAGGGAAGTGGTCATAGCACCAACCCTGACAGAGTTCAAGAAGCATTTGGATGACACTCTCAGGCACATGATCTAACTCTTGGAGATGGTTCTGTGCAGTGCTAAAGATTCGATGATCCTTGTGGGTCCATTCCAACTCAGCATACTCTATGATTCCGTGACTTATCTGAGGCTGCAATCCTTTTTGACAGCCTACTAAAGGTTTCCTTGCCTATTTTAATGATGCCAACATTTTCTAATCCCTTAATAGAACTCTTTAAAAAAAGCCCCTTAATATTAAATTTTCTGAAGCACATCTTGTGTGATCCTAAAATTGAAATACGCACTTGGTGAACTTAATTGAAAGCATTGTCTTCTCCACTGACATGCACTTTCTGTCTGCAGCAAAAGAAAAGGTGGAAGTCTCTCACAATACAGTATTATTCAGAGACATCCAGATTTGGCTTATCCTGTCTTTAGTAATATTAGACACATCAGGACACACATCAACTATAAAGCATTCCTTAGGACAATTGCTGAGACAAGCAGCTGCTTTTCAGATAGAAAATTAAGGTTATTCCACACTTTCCCTCAGTCATACAGTAACGAGTTGCTTAGCACTGTGTGGCAGGGAGGCACACAGTTATGTGAGATGCCTGGGAGAGCAAGAGAGCATGCTACAATGCTGGGAATTTTAAAAATGCCTCTGAGATAAGGAGTAGGCTGCATATATACAGAAACAAGCAGTTGTAAAATAAATGTCACTATTTTTCACCAAGGGCAAAACATTTCTCCTCAGGCTCTGGGGATGGGCTCTGCAGCATACGAATGCTAGGATCTTATGGGGGACAGGGTGGCACAGGGATTGCTGTAAGGCATGGACCCCTATGTCCTTGGAACCATTTGCTCACGTCCCATTAAGTTGAACATCTGGTGTCTTTTACATCAGTGCTCTAGGTAGGGCCAGGAAAGCATTGCCACCTCCCACCCATTAATTGTCCATGGTAAGAGGACTCCTAGAGGGCATCAACTGGTTTCTTTGGGGGAAAGACCAACAAAGGCATTCCAGGAAGTCAACTTATGCAGTCCAGCTACTCCTCTACACCTTGTCCCAAAGAAAATCCCTCAAGCATGTAGTCAGTGGGCCTCTGCACTACCACTTTCACTGTGCTGGTCTGCTCTTCCTATGTTGCACTTCTTGCAGCTGATGGAAGCTTGTCACCCTGCAACAGTCCAGGTAGGTAGTATTAATTTACAGAAGACTTGGCTAGTCCTCATTCACCATTATCGGTTCTGATTGCTACATTTTCAGTAGCATCAGCAACCGAGGCACAAAATATATGAGCAATTACTTATTTTTGCTAGTTATGAGTGGTCCATACCTGCTCACTGACTGTCCTCCAAGGGGGGCTTGTGCTGCTCCACAGCCTGCAGTGTCATGCTGTTTAAAACCCAATTTTAGCCACCACCTGAAAATGTACCAAATGAACATGGTGGAGCCTGCTTAGAGCAGAGGCTGCACTGCGTGATAACCTGCAGTCTCCTTACCCTTTCTGCAGGGCAATGCAGAAAGTTTTATTTCTGTTTCTCTCCAGCATCACTTCAGTAGGCCTTGTGCAACAGCATGATGTTGTTGCTATAGTTTCCCAAAATTGCAAGGAGATGTTTAAATTTTAAAACAATGTGGTCATTTATGAAAACAAGTGTTCCTTTTATATTTTGCCATAATATTTTTCACATTTTCTTTTTCACATATGTCCCTTCAAAAACAATCAGTACCAAGCATAAATCAGCTGTCAGTATCCATTTAAAGATATTCTACTTGAGAATATCAGGATGTTTATGGTGCAGCATATTTAGACAAAAAGCATCTTTATCCTTCACACAATATTAATTTTTTCCCTTCTCTTTTTTTTTCTTTTCCTCTTTCATCATAAAATACAGACCAAAAAATGCATATAGGGCTTCAGTTGAAACCAATTGAGGAAAAGCTGAATAAACCAATTACAGCAGAAAATAATAAAGAGGAAACCCACGTTAATTGTAAGGGGGTTGTTTTTAGGAGAGGAAACTGATGAGCTGGATGGAGAGCAGCATGGCAGTGCAGGCAGCTGCCAAGGGCCTGGCCAGCAATCAGCAAAGCCCTACAATCGGAAAGTAGAGTATGGGGAAGGACAGTGACTGATGATGGCACTCCTATTCTTTCCTAACTGTTAATACTGTAGCTCACCACCATCACTATATCCCGATGGCTAGCATGTATACCTCTGGCTTTTGTCAGTAAGGTGCCAAAACACATCTTCCCTTCCAAGGCCTCCCCACCCAGCAGAAAAAGTGATCAGAAATATCTCTTCCACACTTGGACTGATTTATACCTCTCCTTTTCAAACTTGCAGTAAGCCACAGGGATAGAGAGGGCCTTCTGTAATTTTTTACTCTGTATCCTCCAGGAGACAGCGCCACAAGAACCTGTACCAGTCCCCATCTTGCTGCATGATGGTCACCCACTCTGTACAGAGCTGGTGCTTGGTGCCAGATGAAGGCACCAGCAGGTGCATGAACACCAAGGAAGCGGGCAGAGAGAGACTAATTCCAATTCCAGCTGACCCACGCCTGGCTGAAAGGAGACAATAATAAAAATGGAGCTGAGACCCAGCCCAAATCACTGTCAGGGAAAAATGCAGTCCAGATGGTGCATCTTGCTGTAACAGGATGAGGATGGTGTGCTCTTTCTTCGATCAGCACTGTGAAACCATTCAACCCAAAATGAGAAGAATCTTTACTCTCCTTTAACAGATCTGTGTTTCCATGGTTGCATCTTTTAAACTATAAACATTTCATGCTTTAAAGATTTAAGGAATGATCGTGTTACACGGACAGTTTTCTTTTACAGAAACCCCATAAAATAGCAACATGTTTAGTTCTGCCTAGCTGTCCTGCTGCTACTTTGAAATAGCCAGTAATCTCCACTAAACAGTCATCTTCTCTCCCACAGGGTCTGACATAAAAATGGGCTCATCAGAAAAATAAATTACAGATTATTTTTGCAGAAAAAAATGTTAGTTATGTATCCTTGCAATCAGCTCCATTAGGTTTTCACACTCCCTCTACCCTCTTGCTTTCTCCCTGCCTCTCTCCCTCTTTTCAAGAGCAATTTTTAAAGCAGCAAATGGCAGGATTCCAGGGGTTATGTTACTGCCAAAAATTAATTTAAAAAACAAGAGGGAGGCTGTGAGCTGAAAAAAAAAGGAGTGGGAAATGCATTCTCCCTGCATGTGAGACCTTCGATCTTGGCCACATAACTGGCATTTTACCTTGGAAATGGCTCCCCATCCTCTGTCTCCCCTGTCCACCAGACATGGCTGATTGCACTAAGATTCTCACTTTTTCTGCTACAGGGGACATAAAACTTCACTTCTGCAATGCAGCTTGCTGGTTTGCATGGAGGTGATGAAGTCTAGTTTAAAAGGTGGTTCACAAACTATTCCTAGGTTTTACATGCTATTTTTTTACAGTAGTGAGACTATGGCTGGGAAGGATGTGGAAAACTAGCTTTTAAAAAAAAGATTTTGGAAAAAAAGAAACTAGATGTGTTTACAAAAGAGTTGATTCTGCCACTACGTAGTGGAGTGGATACTTTCAACAAAATTACTCCTGTTTATTTTTACAGCTTTGTCCTCACGTCCACTAAAAATGAGTGCCTTTCATGGCAGCTCTCTGGGACAAATCTGAAATTAGGCAGAAGTTAGCCCCAGTCATAGCCTCAGCAGACCCTGGGAAAGGCCTGGCACATCACTCCACTGACCTCGTAGGGTGTCCCTGACATCATTAGTGACAACTCATTAGGAAGATGCTCTGTACCCTTGCTGACCTTCTCTGGCTCTTTTGCAGTTCTGCTGCACCCTGCATAATAAAAAAGAACTAAAATATTGACAAACTTACGGTTGGTTTTTCTCCAGTAATAACTGCCACCATTTTATATGCTTCCTCGATCTGTGTTGAGCTGATATTGTCTTGGATATGCTGTATCCACGATCTTAATCCTGAGTTGTAACGGTCAGCTCAGAAATTGCTGTTTAACAGATTAATTTAAGACCATTTCCCCCCTATTTGTATCACCTTATTTTTATCTACCTTGAATACCATCCTGTAGATCCATCTACAACTCTTCACAGAGGTGCCTCAGCTGGTTTTAGTAATTCTGCTTCATGAGCAAATTTTCTTATGTTGTTGTTCACTGAACATAAAAGGTCCCACCACAGATCACCATTCAATCCACCTGCTGACATGACCGTGCTCCAAGAATTGGTGATTTATTCATACATCCCATTTTTTACCCTTTACCAAGTATTTATCCATTCAAGGATCTTCTTTGTCATGTTATGTTCCTTACAAGTTTTTGGTGAAAACAGTCTGTCAAGAGTCTCTGGAAAAACTAACATTAGTTGGTAAATGGAATGCCTCTTATACACGTGCCTCTAAGCCTCTTTTGAGAGTGTTGTCAGGTTTGCACAGATGAGCTTCCTTTCACAAAGGCAATGTTGAACCTCGCTAGAATGGGCATTATTCAAGCATCCACCAGTTTTATTGAGTGTGCCCCACTTGCAAATCTTTCTATGCTCTTGACAGGCTAAGAAATCAACAGGTCTTTGAACACAAGTTCAGTAAATTAGTCTTCCAAATCCAGAGTTTGGAACAAGGACCAAAGTTGGTATCCTAATGGCAAAGTACTTTTAGTTTAATGTCTTTTGTACTTCCAGATGAGTCTTAAAACCCTTCCTACCTCTGCCATGGCGCTCCAGAACAGAAAGGAGGTATGGCTGGTCAAGAGACAGGTCCCAGACAGTGTAAAGGATAAACTCTACCCAGCAACCTGCAGAATGAACTGCAAGTATTTACATCATGAGCTCCTTAAGAAATGCAGCTTGGAAAAAAAACCAAAACCAAGCTGCCAAATGTGACATTGGTACTTTCCAGATAAGTTTAGGATGTAGCCTCATGTTGCATTATCGAAATAGTATTGCAACAGTCTAATCACCAGTGACACTTGCAAAGGTTGCAGCACAATACCCTCATTGTAACTTAGCGATAATTAAATGCAAAACAGGGAACCTGGCTTTCCACTTGAACTTTTTGGAGCACAACCAGATGTCTAGATTGACCACAGATGGCCAGCAAATCTTCTCTGAAGTCAGATTTCTGTGCAAAGTTCTTCACATAGCAACAAGTAAATATTTTTCTGTCAGGAAGAAAGATGGATACAAGATGGATACAAAATGAATGAAAGCTGAGCCCTGAGTCCACCAACATGAGGATTTCTTCCCTCAATCTACCCACTAACAAGAAAGAACCAGAGTAGTTTGCTGCCTCCGAAGAGACAAATGGCTCCAAACAGCACTAGCTGAACTACGGAATTTTAGTAAGATTGAGCTTTTCCAAAGGGTGTGTCTGATGATAAACTTTTAATGTTTGAGGTCATTGTAGCAACTCTAACCTTTTAGCACTTCTGAAAATCAGATGCTTTTCTAGATAACAAAATACAGAAAAGTGGCATAAACTGTAGATACTCATTTGAATTCTTTCTTTTTTCTTGAATTGTCTATGCTGTTTCTTTTCTCCTCTATATCCATCACACCCCTTCCCTTTCCCCTGGAGAGCTGAATCTGTGAGCCAGGAGATCTGTGCTGCAGAGTGCAAGGTCCCATCATTTCCTAAGCTTCCCACCTGAGATTCAGGACATCTCAAAAGCCACAAAGGCCCCACTCTCCAAATCACTTTCACTCTCAGCCTCCAAAGTGACATCCTCATGATTTCTGGGATAAGCAGCTCTTCCAGGACATCACTCCCATGAGAGAGGCGCTGCCTCAGCTGACACTGCCAAGTCCTGAGGATCCTGGAGATTAGCACTGAGACCTTGAATACAACTTCGTATTTCACAGGGAGCCAATGTAACAAGTAACAAATCACGATGACAGTTACTTGGCAAAAGGGACACTTACTTGGCCCAAATGGAGGGCTGCTCCACACAAAAGCTTCCTCCATGCAGCAATGCTTATTTCTAGGTGTAATTCATACTGCTACCTGGGGGTGCAGACCTGATGCACAGCACCAATCTCTGGGTAAAAGGAGGTACCAGCAATCACAACTGGAGGAAATACTGGAGAAATTTCCTGCTGTTGCTGTCCTGAGTCCCTTAGGAGGTGACTGTGTCTCAAAGACAGAAATTGGGGCAAAAAATGTAAATAAGGTCATAGCATCTGGAATGTCTTCACAGTGTTCTCTTTTTTCCATCCGTGTTACCTTCCTTTCTCCACTGTAACTAACAGCCAGGTGCTAGTTCCAACTGTGGGAGAGGAAATGGTAGGAACTCATGTGTCCTCTATTTTAAGAACATGGTTGGCCAGACATGGCAAAGCATTTTCCTAAATGTAACTGTAATGGAGCACACTGGATTTTAGCTATTCCTCCACTTCCTTTTGAAGAGCATTTGGGCTACAATTTGTGCTCTAACTACTGATTACTGAGTATTTTAAGAGATAGTGATTACATTACACAGCATTTTCTGTATAAATGCCCAGGCTTACAGTGAAAGGACCCTTGAAAATTACTTTTCTTACCATCCTCCCTTGAATTTGCAGCATTCTTCTTTAAAACAAGTGACTAACCTATTTATTCATGTCACACTGATAGAGGGGGGAGGAAAATTAGGCACAGCATAACTGTTTTTCTTTGAAACTTATTTCAGTGGTACTGAAATACCACTGTCCTGTTACATGTACCTGTACCTAAGAACATTATAAAATCGGGAACTCACAGGATTCCTAACAAAATTTTTCTAGTATAAATCAAGCCAGAATTGTGGACTTTTACATCATTTTCTTTTAAACAACAAACAAACAAACAAACAAAAAATCACAAAGGCATAAAGGGAAGATGGATAATGAAGTATACAAAAAAGTGAAAAAGAACATGTACAAATAGTGATGTCACCCACATCCATGACAAAGAAAAGTATGTCTGTAACCCTGAAGAACAAATGCCGCACACTTTTGTTTTCAGATCTGGTCTGTTCCTGTATAGGAGTGTGCAGAATTCTCAGAAATAAGCAAAAAAAAAAAAAATAGAAATTAACCACAGCAGACATCAGCACCTAGAAAAAAAAAGAGAGCAGACAGACTGACAGTCTAAAAAGCCACATCAGGACTGGCTCTCTGTCCCGAACACAATAAGACTGAAAGGGAGAAGTGGTCCTAGAGAAGGTGACCTGGGATGACTCATGTTTCATTTTATACGCCTTATGCCCCAGGCATTTCAAAACAACTCAGACACTGCTAGCAGCATGTCTTTAATCCTGCCAGCAATAGTTTTGCCTGCTTACTATTTGCTTTAATAGAAAATTAAGTATGTTACTAATGCCCCTCTCCATGTTTGCTCCTGTGAGGTTTTTTCTAATGCCACAAAAGCCTCCTGCAGATCTGTAGCACAAGGAGATAGAAGTAGCAAAAAGGTGTGGTGTAACCATCTTAAAAGCACTTTCTTTTTATACAGTTTTTTATTTTCCTGTGATATTGCCAACCAAGCATCAAAGAGCAGAGAGAAATACTTATGCTCCTTGAATTCCCAGCATGTTCCTCCCTGCCATTACAGACATTGTTGAAGGACATGATAAAGCTGAGCTGACCTGCTTCAATGTCATCCATCAGCACAGGCACAACTGGAAACAAGCCCTTCTGGAGTAATGTCAGTACTTTCATTGACAGCAAATGTAAACTACACAAGGGCAGAAGGTAAAACACCAGAAAATCCTATTTGGTGTACAAGAAAACCCTATTTGGTACCCAAGAAACCCCTCTGTCTCTCTCTTCCGGCCCCCTTTACCACATGTGATGTAGTTGTTAGCAGTGCACATCAGTGCACACTGAAAACTGGACTTGCCCATACACCCATTACAGCAGGAACGCGTAATTGCAAACAGTGTTTGCAGAAAAGTTATTTTATGCACTGGTGCTGGAAATGCACAAAAGGTTTGAGAGCTGGGTTGGATTCTTAGCTGGCATTAGTGTTTGAGGTCAATAGGAAGGCACTGCTGAGCATCAACTGAGTCCAGGATGTAGCAGTACTTCAGATGAGGGATGTCAATAGCAATGCTGTCTTTCCTACACACATGCAAATATACAGAAGCACTCATGCCTTTAATTTTCACCTGTTTAATACTCTTTCTTAAAAGCCATAACATCCATCCTATACAGCCCTTCACAGCAAGCCAAGTCTCAAGAGAAAAGGGTTTTTAGCAGAGGTTTTGACACCCTGCACAGGCTTTTCTGAGGCACAGGAAACCATGCGGGGACCCAGAAGCTGGGATCCCAAAGGCATTGATCTGCAGCCAAGCAGTAAGGATTAAAGCAGAAAGAAAGCAAAACTAAAGGACACATTTGAGGCTTTGGAGGTTCAGGCTTCTCAGAACAGGTTTTGTCCCTGTAACCCATGAACCCTGATGCAGGATCCAAATCATAACATCTCCACTGTCCTTGTCCAGATGAATTTGTGAGGGGGCTAGGTGTGTGAGGGGTAGATATGGGTTTTTCACCATGGTTTTTTCCAGGCATAGTCCCCAGGTTGGCTGGGAAACCCACAGCACCAGAGTCAGCCCTGTACCAAGATCTGGAAGAGGACGCCATCACGCACATTGCATCCTCCTGTGGAATGAGGCAGAAGAAAACTACCCACTGAGAGGCAGATTTCCTTTGGTGTAAAATCTTCATTGTATTTGTCTTAATGGACACCATTTCATTCCAGATGAAATTTCTGCCTTTATGTTCAATCATGATACGGTGTGATCAATAGAAATTAGCTGCATAGATCTTCTTAAATCTCATCACCAGCATGTATAAAAATTAATTAGGGCAAAGCTAGGTTGTTTTCACCTGATATGAACTGATAACTCAGCAAGTTTTCAATGTCAGCTTTGAGGCCCTGTAGAGGGCCTTGGCCAGATTTCCAAACACTATCATTTGGAAGCACACAGTGCATTTTTCAGCTGGGTGAGGCTGACAGCAAGGCAAATGTCAGCAGAAATTATGAAGATGTCCAGTTGCAACCGTGGCTGTGCTGCATAGTATCTATACGTCATAGATAGCAAAATACATACAAAACCAGCATGCAAACACATAGAAAGCATGCGAAAGTGTACACTTCAAAGGCGTATGCTCTGGGTAGGCAACCAGTGTAACCAATAAGTGACTCCTGAATTTGGTAAACAAAATGAACCACAAGCGATAAATGGGGAAAAATCCACAATTTTATTTAATCACACTCAACAGTATTCAGAGTCTGTTACTATGACTCCATCCCTTTTAATTCTGACAGCCATGTTTTATTTATTATAGGCACTGACTGCAGATTTGAATGGAGGACTATTTCTGACTTTGGGAGATATAATGAGTTGCAACTGTTTCACTAAAATCATAGCCACTTGCATGGCAATTCTAATCCCAGGGAGAGGGCAGTACTTAAACCAGTGTGTGCATGCTTGTAAACAGCAAATCCAGTGCAAATTACACAGTGAAGTTTGCAGAGGGGCATAATTTGGTTCACAAGTAAATAAACAAACAACATTTGGTTCTCTCTGTGGCTACTAGTTATTATGAAAGTCCAAAACCAACAGTAATGCTTTTTATCATAAAATCATAAGGCAAGAAAAAGGATTTAGATAATAGTAAGGGTCTTAATTGTATGTTTGTAAACTTACAGGCAAGCTTTTCTTTATTTACAGCTTTAGTTTAAATACTATAACTCATATAAAGCCCATATTCTCTTTTCCCTTGTCTCCTTCCATTCCTCCCCCGGTGACATACCATCAGATAATGCTGTGCTTGCCAGAAGGGCTGAAACACATGGCAAAGTTTTACAAAAGCCATCACTCCACACTGAATTTCAACACTTGGGTCATTTACTAGGATGATAATGTGTCAAAGTACCATGGCAGTACTCCAGCACTGTCCTCATACAGTCACAAGACTTCCAATAACAGTTTCCTCCAACTTCTCCTTTAAGAAGGAACCTTAAAAAAGAGATAACAAAAAAGGTAATTTGGGTGAACAATTGTAAATTCCATCTCATATACTAAAGTAATTTCTGTCTTTTAAAGATCTTTTTACAACTGTTTACCTATGGGAAACCTAACAGATCTTTTTCACCTTCTCCAGGCCACTCTATCAGTTCAAAAGAAGATGAAATTTGTCTGGCTCATGAAAAAAAAAAAAAAAAAGGATCAAAAATTCCTTCATCTTGGCATTTTGTATAAATATTACCAGTCCCTGTTCTCTGTTAACCTGCATTTTAGGTCGAAAAAATCTTCAATTCCTTTGGAAACTTCAGTAGAACCAGAAGTTGACCATCAACTGCTGAGTGCATGTTTATTTTCCAAGTGTTTGTTGCATAGCACCTGGCTATTGACAATATGTTTCCTCTGTGATACTTTTCAACTACACAGATTTTCATAAATCAAGCACCGAGACATTCAAGAGAGCAGCATGACTTACAATGAAAGAAAGCCTCTCTGAATGTGAGCAGACTATGGAAGGTAGAAAGTTGATGTTAGTTGATATTAGATCTCAATGTTTAGTTTGATTCAAGCTGTCTTCCACAATTTAGGTGAAAACAGGTAATATTAAAGTGCCTGTGTTGGACACCAGCAGCTTAGCAATGATAAAGAAACATTTCATCTATCTGCATGATAAAAAAATGAAGGTGAAAAGATAATGACATGGGGAAAAATAAGAGAGGAAAAGTCAGAAATGGGAATAGAGGATTCATCTTCACAATCAGATTAAATAATATCAGACCATGGTGGGAACTCTTTTATCCCATCAGGCATCAAAAGTGTCTTTTTCCATTAAGGTAGTGGATGGTAGATCTTATCAAAGATTTGGAGAGGACACAGGAGTCCCATATGTTTCCAGAAGGCTCACATGTGTATTCTCAAATAATAAAAGATAGTCTCCAAGATCATCATCGCAAGTCCTATCAAAGAAAATTACTATTCATCACCTTAAGAGCAATGGCTACCCAGACAAAGGGTGATGGCTGGTATCCAGAATAATATGGTGTTTTGCATAGCTGCAAAATGCTCTTTCAGAGCTTCATCTCCTAGAAGGACTGGGAGGTACCTTCATTTTTCTGCAGGTAAATGTCTGGAAACATATGGTTGGTGGGCATGAAAGCAAGATTCGGGTGCAAATTTCATAGTCAAAGGAGAATGGTACTTTGAGTTTGCAACTCAGTAAAGCACTTTGAAATTTTACATTATTTATGATTGAAAAGTAACTCAGGGAATTTCCTATTCCTGATAAGGTAAAGGATCTGCAAAAAAAAGAGAGAACATGGCTGTCTCAGTTTGAAGAGACTGGAAAGTTTGCTAAAGAGGATGAGTTATAAGACAAACCAAACTCCTCTCTCTCAGCAATTGTAAATTCAAAATTAAGGGGCTTTAATCGAGGAAGCGTCGGAAAAAACAGAAGAAATAACAACCCTTTATTAAAAGATATATTTATGTTGGTAAGAACAGCAACAGAACACAAAAAAACCCTAGGCAATAGTCCCGTACCCAAAGAAAAAGTCCCCTTCAAACAATAGGAAAAAAAAAAACCAAACAAAAAAAGTCTGAATGAATACTTCTCTGTCTTTAGCACAGCTCTGATCACGGTCGGCAGGGGGCGCTGTTGGATCGCTGGAGGAGCAGAGCCTGCAGTGCTCTGTGTTGACCTGCAGGGGGCGCTGTTGGGCTCTGGCGGTCACCGCGCGGGAAGGGAAGGGGGGCTGGGGGGGGTTGGTCTCGGATTGCGGCAGAAGCCGAAAAGAAACAACGGGGGGGCCCTTCCCCCAATGGAAGAAGGGCAGAAGGAAAAGCAGTCCACCCGCACAGGACTCACTGTTGTTCTCAGATGATGGTGCCCCAAAGCTCCTCCTTTTCTCCCAGCAAGCACAGAGACTCTCCGATGAAAGCCCAGTAGGTCCTGGCTGGAGTCATGAGGCAGTGTGCAAGCCGACCGAAGCTGCTGGCCAGGCCTCACCAGAACAGAAAGCCAGAAAGACTGGCTTCCAGGCCCCCTCTCCAAAAATGCCCAGACACAGCCCCTGCCTCTGTCCCAGAGAGAGAACTCCCGAGTCTGATCTCTCCCCTCCCAGAAGAGCCAGCCACCCCCTCCCAAAACTCCTCCCCTCTCCCCCCAGCCTCTGATGGGCCATTCGGTAGGAATGCAGCTTGGCCAGCTAGATTCTTTTGTAAGGCTAATTGACTTTTTTTCCATTCAGACTCCATCTTTCTTACAGTGGGGGGCAGGGGGAAGAAAATTCTCCTGGATTTCTAACCTATAACCATGGCCTACATCCATGTTTTACTTGGATGACAGCATTTTCTGGGAGTAACTGATAAACAAGACAGCTAAATATGATGTGTACTTGTGGTATTTTATGCTTCCCATGGCTGATGATAACCTGGAAATTGAGAAAGCCAGCCAACCTAGACAAACAAGCAAAATTTTAGACAAAAGTAATAGAAATACTTTGCTCCACAACACTGAAATGCAAATGCCACAAGTCTGAGTTTTTTCACAGCATCCTAGATGTTGCCTACTGCCATTTTTAACTGTGTGTGAAACTCCAAAACAGTCTGAGCCCACATCACTTTATGGTAATACTTGGTCCCATCCATCTCTAACTCTGAAAACTACCAATTGCTCACTGCTGCTCCTGGCTACTTGGTGCAAGGGAAGAACCAACTTCTCTCTGATTACTCCTGGTCTTGGATCCAGGCTCTGAGTGCAGCCTGGGAGGGGCAAATGGGCTGTGAGGGGCAAATGGGCTGTGAGGGACAGATCTAGATCCAGGTTCTCATCTCATTTTCACAATTTTTTGTAACTACCAACACACACAGAGATACACATACACCCCCAAAAAACCACAAGCATAAATACAGTGGCACAACTGCAAAGAGCATCTCCTAATTATCATCAGCCAGTATGGTAACATGTGCTTTTGTTAATAGTATACTCAAAGCTATGACCTAACCACTGGGAAATTTGGGGTCTCCCTTCCTACAGGAAAGAAGATCACTTGAGCCAAGGAGGTCTGAATAGCTAATCTCAGGACAATGCTTTAAGCAAAACAATTCAGTTCTTCAAAATCATGATTTTTTCCCCCACCTCATGGCAACATCTGACCTCATGTCTGGAGGTGACAGATGAGGTGAGACAGAGCCATGAGAGAAGATCTGAGGATAGTTGCTGTCATGCTACAGCTAGCAGTCATTAACAGGCAAGTTTTACTCATAGGGAAATAAGAATTATTTCAAATCAAGAAAAATAAACACCAGAAGAATCAGTTATGCAGAGCGGCTCACATAAAATATGAATGTGATCAAGGTTTGCAAGTCTGAAGGGAATCCAACCTTGTGAGCTTACTGCAGAAGAATGCAGGCCCCAGCCCCGAGGTCTTATAAAATCGCTGAAAGGAAAGAGTAAAGTCCTTTCCAAACATAGAGAGAACATTGCATCAAGGATTGCAGCCCACAACTTTTCAGGCAGTCCTCCAGTACCAACATGCTCACTGATTGTTGCTATCTGCAGTGCTCTTTATTTGTCCACTACAGGCAGAAGACTGGAGAAGTGAAAAGTGTTCCCTGGCAAGTACTAAAGTGAGACTTCAGTATACGGAAAAGAAATCTCTCCTGGTGTTTGTTTTGGCAGGAATAGTTTCAGCAGACACTATTACAGTCCTGCCTGCTTGCAAAGCAAAGCTACAGCTCACATATTATTAAAAACTCCAGGATTGATTGCTTTCCACCCAGCAGTGTTATTGGAGCTAACAGAACGCAAGCAAACCTGTTTGGTCAGCAAAGACTTTTTTCATTAAAAGATACAATAACATTTTCTTTGAATAGAGCAAGCTGGTTGGCTAAAAGCAAGGGGGAGAACAGGGTCTCTCTGAATGACAGTGCTGGGCATCAAAGTTGAAGCCCCATATCTATCCTTTCCAGCACTGGAATTTCCAGCAGCGGCACTGCCTCATTGCCAGACCTTGCACAAGTGAGTAGGGAGCCTGGGAGAGGCAGATGATCCCAGTATACCATGCACTTCATGGTAAGGCTGCTTCAAAATGTTGCTGAACCACGGCACATCCAGGGGAGCTACAGGGGTTGAGAGTATCTTATACACTCTAACCCAGTTTTGTACCTATTAGAGTGAAGTGGCAACAGAGGCCCATGTTTCTGCAGCTTCCTAGTGGCTGGAATCTCTGGTTATCCATCCTACTTCCAGTCCTAAGTAGCAGGTCATGGATGCTGATGTAGGATACCCCAATGCAGGCCTGCCTAGTTCTTGGCAAATCTCTCTGGGATCTCACCCTGGACCTCTAAGCTTCCCCATGCTCTGATGGAGATGGGGCAGAGAAGTTTCTAGGAATGGAGGAAAGTGTCCTTTCAGTTTTGCACAAGACACCTGCCCCATGCCTCCTCTCAGACACAGGTAGCCATCTTAGGAGACAGTTTTCCCTCCAAGTCCTCCAGCATGCAGCATCCTCTGCTCATGGACTAAGCTGCTGAGCTTAGGATCCAGAAATAGGCATTCCACGTAAAGCATACAGCTCTTGTATATACCATACCATACCAGTTCTTGTATATACACTGCTACATTGCCTTTATTTCGCATCAGTTAAAATATGCCTCACTGGCCGATTATCCTGGAGTATCATACAGGGTGTAGTGTTAGTGAAACAATGACATAAAAGAATAATATTCATCACATGTGAATGAAAAAATCACAGTCTTTCTTGATCAAACTTATCACAATGTTTATTTACCAATGTCAAATACTGAAGTGCTGCCTTTCTCCTGAAACATGTTCTTCACTCTGTGGCCTTGAAGCCAGAGCATGTTGTGTTATTTTACTTTTCAATAGTCTGTAGAGCTAAAGTGAGAGTAAATAATTGGTTTCCATTAGTCAGTATATCCTCAGAGAGATCAGTCTTTCTCTTATGAATGCAAAGGTCAAAATCAGAACCAGTGACCCAGAGTTTTTTTACACTTTAGGCCTATAACTGGTAAGAACTCAAAACATCCATCTCTCACTTGTGCAAATAAAAGCCACTTCTGGAAAATGTATTTACCCATGTCTGTTCCAAACAGTTTTCTATGCAGGGATCAGATTCAGCAGTTTTTCAGACTGCATTACTGGACCATTACTTGCTTCCGAGATTTCTCCCTTTCTTGTGCACCAATAGCTGCCTCACTTTAGGAAATATTTTGCAGGTGTCACTGAAAGCCAAGATCCTCTTTCAACAGAAAGTCTGGGAGTAGCTGTATAAATCTGATAAAAACATCTCTTTGCACTCAGTGTATGCTGTGATTTACTGTCATTTTCTTGCCTATGAGAACTTCAAAAGACATAGTAAGAAAAGGCTGACTGTTTGATATTAATCATTGAACAGAACCAAATCTTTTAAAAATCATACCACTACAAAACTGTGAACTTTTTTGATGAACTAGTGGAAAAGTTGCTGAAGAGTTATTTGCATTGATGGTTTAAACTCAGTACACCTCCCAGTCCTCTATTAATAAAAAAACCCAAACCCCAAGAAAACCAAACAGAACCCAGCAAGTCAAGTGATCTCGAGTCCCTGAAGTCGAGGAACAGGGATGCAAAGACTTATAGGCATGTTAGAAACAATTATACAAGCACTACTTCAGCCCAGTATTTCTTTTTTTCCAGTACAATTACAGAGTTTCCAAATGAATACAGCAACAAAAATATTTACATATATTAGGATTCACAGAAGTACAAATTTCCTGTTCTACCTACCCACATTAAAAGTAAAACCAGACAATTTCTTTGTAGGTGGCAAATGAACTGGTTTATGCTTATACAAACCTGCTAAAATACATGTTGTAAATATTTATTTAAAAATATCAATAATTTTCATTTTTAATTGGCCCTTCCTACTCCCATGTGTTTATGCAAAGGCATTCCCTCTAAGAGAAGAAAATTTTTTTCTTTCCCACCAGTGTTCCTCCTGTAATACTTTTAATAAAAGACATGGCACCCATATGACCTCACTTCAAGCTACATAGAAGCATTTGGAAAGCTTTATGTCTTTAACTCTCCTGAGATGCAAAGAGGGGCCCACGTGAGAAAAAGAATTCTTTTTACAAATTTAAAATTAGAACGGTTTTGTACTTTAGAGAGCTAAAGAAAGCAGAGCTGTTCATTTCCATATTTCTCACTTTAAAAAAAGCCTTAAATGGATCACGTATTTTACAAAGAAGTTGGTCTGATCATAAAGTGGCTGAACCTGTAAGAATATTTCATAATACAATTAAAATAGCCAGGTTGGAAGAATATAGAGCTTTCCCCAACCAAAAATTAAACAGGGACACATCCAAGAATTTTTATTTTCCACTTCTGCATATGCCAAAACAAATAATGATAGGACACTACTAATCTTTCTTGTTGAGCTGTCCCTATTCCAGGGGAAGTGCCCCTATTCCAGTTCTCAACAAAAAAAGATGCAATTAACCTGTGCTTAATAACAACACCTTCCAATGTATGGCTCCCAGGATAGCCTATGCTGTTGTACAGTGGCACAGGGAATGAAACTGCCAGAGGCACTTTCTGGTAAATCACCGCACATCCTGACCCCAGCATGGGCTCTCCTTACACAGAGACCCTCCAAGATTAGCATACCAGAAAGACGACCAGGGCTAATCATGTCTACATCTCCTAGAGGGCTTCTTGAGGCCTTGTTTCCTGACAGGGCTTCCCAGTATTTGGATTTCTCCTTGATACTACCTCAGCCCTGCAAAGTGCCACTCATCTACATTGCCTACCTACGTGAAGATCTTCTAAATGAAATCACAATTCACAGGGAGGATGGCCACTGCTGTCACAGTGTAGATTTTTTGAGCCTTGTGCCATGATGGCACTACATATGCCCCCCATAAGGACAACTTTAGGCAAGTAGAAACCTGTACCAATTACAATAGGACTGAAAATGAAGAAATTAAATGAGAGGAGTTTATTATGGAAAGAAAATGTAGAAATTACAGCAAAGGAAGCTAGGAGGAGGGAAGAAGAATAGAGGTCAAATACCTCCATGTACCAAGCACATTCAAGATAAGGAAGTGAAGTAATACCCAAGGCGATAAGAAGAGTATGTAAACATCATAGGAAAATCAAGTCTGCTGACTCTGGACTTCCAGAAAGTATTGGTGTAACCTGGAAATGATGTATGAGAGAAGCAACCATCAGGCATGATACTTCAAGAAACAGAGAGAGCTCAGCAAATGGAATATTCCATCTTCTAGGGCAGACCTTCCTGATCTCCCTGCCAACCCAGAAGCTGCTCAGCAAAGCTCCCCTCACAAAGGTTCTCTGATGGCTTTGCTGGAAAACACAAGGCTGCCGAGCCTCTGCATACATAGGGTTGTCATGTCAGGAGTGGAGTCCCTTGTGGACACCAGCAATAAAGTACTGAGCCTGCAGCAAATTGACTGAATGCTAATCCCCATTCTGGGGCACGTTCTCAGTGCTAGATGCTTTTAAGACCTCCAGTTCATTAAGAAGAAGATTTTTTTACTCAACTTGTGCTTTTACTCTCCTTGTGCTCCAGAAGGCAGCATGTCATTGTCATGAGGACAGTTTTTGTGGGATGAAGAGAACAGGGAAAGGGTCTAGTGATGTACTGCCTGTATCAGGTAAAAAAGGACAGAGCAGGAGGAAGAACCTTCTCTCTGAAGCCTGAGTAGACACTGACTGTCACAGCACAAAGACAGTCATCTTGAGTGCTGTGGATATTGAGTCCACATTAAGACACTGCCTTACAGTACAGAAGTTGACACATCTGCATGACCATGGTCTCTCTAAAGTCCTTGGGAGATTTGCTGTGAGGGTCAAGAATTTACTGTGTCATTTCCAAATGCCCAGATTGCCTCTTCACTGTCAGGGAATGATTAATGTAGAATAACCATTACCCTTCCTAGTGTTGTCCAGAGGTTAAAAATGAAGTAAAACACAAGCCAAGCGGAGTCATCAGCCACTGAACAATACAAAAGTTTGCATAAAATTTACTCCTTGGGGCTGTGGTGTCTCAAATAGTTCTGGGTTAAGCCACAGCAAACAGACATCCCTGAATCATCATTTTTCTTAATGGCTTCCCAAGTAGCTTTATTAAACTTCTTCTACAAAATGACATATATTGCACAAGTTTTTCCAAATCTTGATACCCTTATTTCAAAAAACAGAACCTAGCATCTCTGCTGATAAAGCAAATTGAAAGCTGTGAACCTTCCTAAAAAGGAATTTCTGGGCCAATTTCTACTGTCAAAGATTTGTAGTACATTAACCGTTGCCCAGCTATGCAAACATTCTCAAAAATAATGTCAAAAGTAAAATGTTCAAAAGTATTTAGTTTTCTCTGAAGTCAATGGCCAATCTTCTAATCCTACAGCTCTCAAATATTCACTTCCCCATAATTTATTTAATCTTCTCATTTATAGATGAACAAGTTATGTGAAAAGACTCTTCACAAAACACACTGTATGTAATTTTGCAATTAACACCCCTCATCAGTATTAAATGGTCCAAACAGGCCAAATTGGGTCCAAAATCTCTTTCACTAGAAACACAGTACTCCCAAGTCTGCATTTCAAACAGTGGAGCCACTTATGTCTTTGCAGAGAAATAACTAAATATTACCCATGATGGATGATCAGTCCAGAAGGAATACAAAAGCAGACTTTTTCCTATTAACCATGTGTCATTTGTCTGTCATTCAGTATACTCCCTACTGTAACACACACAAAAACATAAGAACTTATATTTTCAATTAAAAATATTAATTACACATAACTTTTGTGATAAGATATTAAATAATTCTAGCCTGTCTGGCATGATGAATGATTGAACTTCAAACAAAAAAATTGAGTTTATCAATGCAATTATATAGTAAACTGAAGAACATAAATAGCCAGTGAAAGTTGTTCCATTTAAAGAGAAATGAGCATGCTTAAAATGGTTGAGTTTGCAGGGCATGTATTACTCCAAAATAACTTTCAGAGTCACTACAGACTACCTGCAAAATGGACAAAAGACGGGCAACAGCTTTAACATTTTGCAAAGTTTCACAAGTAAATTAAACCAACAAAAAATGCAGAGCAGCACACAGAGGAAATGAAGGAGGGAAATATTAAAGCATACCAAATGGAAAGCTGGAATTTGAAGAAAGGCAGAGAAATCCAGAAAGGGAGAAAAAAAACCCCAGTTGTCCCAATGCTATCTGAGCCAAAAAAATCCATACAGGCAGAAATCAGAATATCGAGTTGGAACGAGAAATTTCAGTAAAGACAAAACATCCAAAGCACTGTATGAAGATATGTCTCAAAAAAACCACTAGCCTCACTATTAAAAAAAAAAAAAAGTAATGAGCTCGGAATGCTGAACAACCCAAAACCAAGCCATGGGACCAAATGTAATAACAAAATCTTCCCCACTATAGAAAATCCACAACCTATACAGTGTCTTACACCAAAAAATGCTATAGATTTCATTAAAGAAGGCCTTTCTTCCCTAGGAATAACCAAACACAGGTTAAGCATCTTGAACTAAAGTAGACACATCACTCATGCAAGTCAAACAGCTGTTTAACATTGAGTTTTAACAGAAAAGAAGGCAGAACAAAGACCAAAGCATAGTAAAATTATTCAATTCACTTGTGTGAAACTGAAGAATAACTCATATCACAGTTTCCATATCTCTTAGATTATTTGCAAGGGCAGAAGGAGAAAAACAAAATGCCAGCTGAAAAAGTTTATTCATAAAATAACAAAAAAATACCCACATGGACAGCTAAGAGCACATCAGAACTTTATGGCACCAACATTCCTGCGAAGCAAATTAGACTTTACTAACTTGATTTCTACACACAGAAAAACAAAATTCCTCCAGCTGATTGGCCTTTTCCTCTGGGGAAGAAATTCATTTCAATTAATACCAATTCATCTTAAAGGGTCTCATAGTTTAACTTGTTTTTTGGAATACAGAAGATGTCTCTGTGAAAAAAACTGTTTCTCTTTTATTTGAAATCTCCCCAAATGAAATGGAGATGCAGGCAACATGTAATGTCTGGGAAGATTCCACTGAAAATTACAGGAAGAACTTGAAAGTCATCACTCTCAGTAGCAAGAGGTGAAGCTGAGCAGCCTGAAGACTTGAAGATTTCAGGAAAGGAAAGGATGGATGAAAGAAGGCAGCTGTCTCTACCATGAAGACTCTCAGTATAACATCATGCCTATGAAGATAGTCACCCTACTATGGGGAACCGGTCTTCATAAGAAATCTCTCAGCCTTTTACTTATCATTGGCATGAGCAGCCTTATTACAGACTTTCTCTAGGCAGTAATACGAGAAAAATTCCAGGGAGAAAGCAGAAAAAGAAGGAGGGTAACCCCAGAGCTCTAAGAAGCATCTCAGGGAAGCAAAGGGTTTCATTTTAAACAAACCACATTTAATAAAGCCAGATTTTCAAAAACAGATGCATAAAGACCATGTCTGAGAACTGAGATGTGTAGCCCAGTTTTCAAAAGAGTTGAGAGTCCTCTAGTAGGCATTAACACAAAAGCGGACATACTGGGTGTTCGGTCATTCAGAAATTTGATCAATGTTGGATATTCACCTAACCCTACAGGCTGGCAGATAGTTGGTATTCTGTTTAATGATACTGGTTGTCCTTTCTTGTTTCTGTATCACAATGCCAGAATAGGTAGGTTGGGTTAACTACACGTGCACAAGTACACTGCAGAGCTTGCACCTGAACATGCAGTTTATGCTTGGAAATACTTTGTGAACAGCCAAGCAACAGGACAACGATGCCAGCTCAGGCAAACACAACTCGTCTTCCTTCGGAGTATTCTGGTTTGTGCATTTGAACAAGGAAAAAAGGGGTATTGTGGACCTATCACAGCAGATAAACTTATGATTATTGCAAATACCAGCAGTGTCAAGGCTGTTATCTCTTCATATATAGGTGGGACAAGAAGCAGAGAAAAGATCCTCCACTTTCAGACACCATGGCCAGATAGTATATCAGGGCAGTTGGTCACATTGAACCTGATTGTAGAATTATCACTTTTGACTAAATTACACACACTCAGTGGCATCCCTAGGCACAGAATGGGAATGAACAGCCCTCTTCTGCAACAGTCAAGCTCATATGAACAGCCTATTAGAAATGATCCCTGGGCCTTTTGATCTGCCAAGTTTTGTCCAGGAACAGGTTGGCTAGAACCCTAGTTGGAGTGGGCAAAATCCACAGCAAGGAAGGCTCTAAGACTCTCAACACAAGCAACCCCCCTCAGTAGCTGATGCTCCAGCTGAATTTCATAGCTTAGCTATAACTACAGTCATTCTAGGTGCTCTTTGAGTAGGACAATTTGGTAAGAGCAGGTATGCATGGACACAAAAGCTCATATAGGCTGTAAAGGCAGCTTATGGCTCAGGAACAGTAAGCAAGTTCATTTGGAGTCAGACAGAATGACAATTCTTGTCCACCTTCATCAGTAATAAGAGAAACCTACAGACACTTCAGTTGCCTCTTTGTACTCTCTCCCTTTTGGCCTTATCCTTAAAAAATCTTCTTAATACTTTTGAGAAAAAAATGTCTAGTGTTACAGGCAAGTCAAAGACTCTCCTGAAGGAAATCTGTCTTGATCATAATCTGTGGCACAAAATCATGCTGAACATATTATTCACATCAATCAAAGACATCATTAAAACTAGAAATAACAGCATGGTCAACAAAGTATTCTCATTTGCTGCTGATAAAAAGTGTGTGTTACATGGTAGCAAAAAGGTAGAGCATAACAGTGATTAAAAATAAAAAGGACTCAAACTTGTGCAAATGGGCTTTGATGACTGGAAAATCCCCGTTTCATACTGAAAAATGCTCCCTGCACTGAGCCCACAACCTAACATCCAGGGTAAATACTGTCTGAAGTAAATCATCTTTTAGGATGCTCCATCTGCCCAAGACTACAAACAGTGCTCTCAGCTCTCTTCCTAATACTAATGACTGTTATGCAGACTGCCCTGAGCACACATTGGCAATGGCACATGTGAGAGATAGAGGTAGTTCTCCACTAACGACACAAGGATGTCTCATTTATTATTTGTTAATCAACTTGTAGGGAAAGATTTGGAATCCCACACAGTTTCCACAGCTCTCTATAGATATTCCTCAGGAGAATGAATAGTAGACATGGTACCATATTTTCCTTCTCAGGGTCTGTGCCTCTATGATATGTGGTATACTTTTTTCGAAGTCAGGTAAGAGATTTGTTAGAGATAAAGGGATAGATGTATCAAGCAGACTTGTAAAGATGATTCATGAGAATGTTTTCAAATGTCAATCCAAGTTGACAAAGAGAGAAATAACTCTCACAAATGCATTTTCTCTGCCTGAACTTTGTAAATAAGATTTTAGCCCTGTTGTTCTGTGAGTACACTCACCACACATAAACATGCTTAATATTGTCACTACAATCAATTCTATTCTATTTCAATATTTATCAGCATTTAAATTGTCATCTAATTCCAAACTACTTTGTTTTTATGATTGATATTGATAAAGCAGGCAGAAAAAATACTACAGGCTCTCCAGCAATCTGCTTGCGTTGGTAGGGCTTCCAGTACAGGAGAAACTCTTCTCGAGTCATTGAGATCTGTGACCCAGCCATTGTCAGAGATTCCAGTTTTTTAATTCCATGATAAGGAAGGCTTTCAGACTATTAAACACACTCTAAGAGTTGTCAAACATTTGTGCTGGAAGACGGTTGCTCTGGACTACACGACCTCCTCCAGCAACATTAAAAACCTTAGTTTCCTCACACAGACGAAGCCACTCTGACCCCTTTCAATCTAAGCCTAGGCTTCACAACCCACACTTTTTGTACAACCAGAAATGCAAACCTCTTCTGATATTGGAAGTTAAACCTCAGTAATCAATATGGAGTTAGAGGGAAGCAGGAGACCACTTCCAAAATAAACTAATATTTATTGGCTCTTTGGATACTAAAAGTCAACTCTGGAGTCAGCTGCCCGACATTTCCAAAATCTGAAGCATGTCCTAGGTGTCCATTCAGTTGAGCCATGGTATTCACTGGTGATTGAGAAAATCAGAATGCAAAGATTATATGAATTTAGACATAATCTCTTTTATCATACCCACCTCAATGAAGGGTCATCAAATTGCAAGAAACAAAAGAAGATTCAGATTATAATCATTACCATTGAAGCGAAACACCATGAGTCTAACTGCCTGCCTGAGAGGCCAATTTGCACATGGCCACGAGAGTGCGGCAATGCAGGAGTCTGGCCCTACATATAATAACAACAACAACAAAACACCAAAAAAATGTTTCTTTTCTATCAAACAGATAAATATTTTGGATATCAAAACTGATAAGACCTACAGAAACATCTTTAACCATAAGTATATTGTTCTATGACATACTGCAGCCATACCCCATATCCACAAAAGCCTAAAGATTGCTTCAAAGAGAAGAGATTCAAAAATGATGAGGTGAACAAAGGCAATGGTTGCTTAGCTGAGTACCCCTTGCCCATAAGCTACCCTCCCCTGCATGTTGGAGATGATGGTGGTGCAGCACTGAAAAGTAAAAAGGACCTATCTCCTATTTGTGACATGTATTCCTTATATTAAAAAATCTTGTCTCCTGTGAAAGCCTGGGGAAAGATGACCTCTCATTGATCTACTCAGTTGCCCACTATTAAGTGGCTTTTCTCCAGCTGCAGCTTTTGCCTTGCTCTTTATCTCCTCTCGCAGAGCCTTTCTACTTAGAAGAACCCAGTCTCCAGGTTTGGTTGGATTATTGACAAATTATCCACCACACTGGGAGGAGTTGATGAATGAATAGGATCATATTCACTCATGTATAAGATCTTATGAGTGAAGAAACAGTACTCAAAATCTGTATCTTAAATCGTCCTTAAACTGGCTTGCATTCTTAACTGACTTAAGCATTTATACACACACACAACAGACAGAATGCACCATGGTAAGGACTTTAGCAGTAAATGACTACATTCATAACTCGATAGGTCTTTGCTCTGCTTGATCTAGTAAAATAATCAGATTTGGATATTTGCCTGTGCAGAATCCAGAGACAAATGCTTTACTGTCATCTCTGTTACCAAGGCACAGCTGTCAGGGATTCAGCTTCTGAATAACATCATCTAGAAGAATGAATTTATATGCCCACTGTTGCCATAAGTACCCCATTTAACCTTTCCTGTGCAGAATGTAGCACTTTATATAGCAATGATTTTAGTCAACAACTGGGCTATGGGTTAGCATAGATATGCATTTACTCATCTTTTAGACTTTTCCCCATTGGGCTAGAAAGTCACAAATGCCTATGTCATTAATGTTTTTGACAAAGCCAAGATACTATGGCATTTTTCTTATTTCTATCAATATAAAACATTTCCTTAGAACTGCAAAGGGACATGGTACATTACAGTCCTAGAAAAAAACCTGTTCTCTGCTCTGGGAGAACTAGAAATTGAAGTCATGCACGAAACATTTTGACAAGTATTGGACAACTTCTCAGAGCACTCCAGAAACTCTGTTTATCAGTTCTCTGATTACTTCTTTAAACATCTTCTCAGGCAGCAGCAAGACTTAATTCAAGACTCAGAGACCACATTCATCTCTACAGCAAAGTCTTCCTATGTCTGTGGCTTTCAGTCATCAGAACAAAGTCACACATCCTCTGGTCATGAAATAATAGTTTCAGGATCATGTGAGTACATGCTATCCAACTACACTGGAGCACCCATCTCAGTCTTATGTATTTTAGATTTTAAGATTCTTCTCCTCAGTTCTACCCTTCTGGTACCAGAAGACTAACCTATAATATGGAAGACAAACAATTGGGCTACTTCTTTCCTATTTATTTTCAGAATCTAAGTTTTTGCTTTTGACTTACAGGATGGATTCTTCAGACTATGAAATGGCTGCCAAATTTAACATGAATGGCATTTAGCTGGCAAAGAGTGTATTACTGCCAAATGCCTAACACACTGGGCATATTGTATTTATACCATCTGTGAGAGTAAACAGTGACAGGAAATAACCACAAACAGGTGTTAATGTTAGCCCCTTAAGGGTCATTAATGAAGTATGGCAACTGACAGCATTGAAAGAGCCCACACACAAGTCCTGACAACTGGAGAAAGTGGGATTCCAGGGACTGTAAGAGTGTATTAATTTGTCACACATGAAAAATCTGTTCTTGATTGCATCTCCTCTACATGACCTCCTTTATCCTCTTGCCATACGACATCCTTCAGCTGAGCTCCTGTTGAATACTCCTTCCTTTTTCCTTTTTAGACACCAAGCTCTATCCTTACCCCAGCCAGCCAAGACAAACACAGTCCTGAAACACTGATCTTTCTCGGAAGCCTATCATCCTCTGAAGACAACTGCATGCTTTCATGCCTTCTTCAGAAAAGAAATACTGTCTCAATTCCCCTTTAGACATTCTCAGAGACATTTCCACCTTCGCTAAAATAAAAGGCCTCTGGCTTCTACAAAGTGTGACCCAAATCGTACATCAGTATTTCCCCAGTGCATCTCCAAGGCTAATTCCCCTGTCTCAGAAGAGACCTGAAAAAGGATGTGTGACAGTGACACCACCTGCCTCTACAACAGTATCATACAAATCCAGAGTAGAGAAGGTCCAGACTACCACAGGGGAATGCAATGGGTACTATGAGACAGTCTCATAGGTGAATTGAGCCTGATTAACATAACTAATCAAATTCTTCTGAAAACTTCAAAGCAGAATATATGGAGTATTGCCCTTCATCTTCACAGAAGCTTACTAGATTTCCAAAGCAAATGTTAATACTTAGGCAAAGTCATCAAAAAAAAAAAAATTAACATTTTATAATAAACTATGAAGCAAAACAGACTAATCTCCACCCAGTTCCCTACTCTCTGTCCCATCCTATGCAAAAAGATGAACTTTCCCAAAACGACTCTGTTTTTAGACAAACATTACCTGGCTAATATGAAGTGTTAATGCTGCCTCAAGGGAACCTGAGAGACAGAAAAGACACACAAGGAAGGAGAGGCCATGGAGCCTTTCTCTTTAGAAGGTGGACACTAAACCATGATTTTCACATCGCAAAAAACTTCAGACTCTCTCTAATTCAAGTCACTAGTGTTACAAAGAATACTGGTGGGCATGTGAATTTAGCCATTCACTAATAACAAAGCCTAACTGCTGAATAGATTAAATGTTTCCAAAGATACTCTCATTGATTCTGGCTAGAATTTAGGAATGGGAAAGAACAATATTTTAAAGGCCAGAAAATAGTTTCCTTTCTTTACATCTTTGTTAAAAGACTACATGAAATACAGTTATAGATACACTTACCAATTCAAGAGGTGACCATAAAATTAAGAAATGTAACAACTGCTAAGAGAGAATTACCGTCACTGTTTAACTCTGCACAGCTGTGTACAATACTCCCCACCTGCAATCCTGGGGTTTTTTCCACCAGTATGTGTCAGAGCCCTGCAGGATCAGAGATGCAGCCATGCCAAATTCCATTTTGAAAGAAAAGAAAGTAAAAACAGTTGGAATGTATTTGGGCTTATTCAGGGGAGTCAATGGAGTTGTGTCTGCAAAGACCGTACCCCCAGGAACTGGCCAGTGCCAAATACCTTGTTGTCACTTGAACTGAAACAGATGCACACTTTTTTGCACTGGTCATTTTCTAAACCTAGGTACTTACAAAAATTAGGTCCTTACCTTTCTGTAAAATTGCAGTTCACCTTTCAGTTCTCCATGAATTATAACCAGAGAGGAAAGGAAACAAAATGGAATTTAAAGGATATTGGATAAACATTTAAAGGGAGAAACCTGCTCAAATTTCACTATTCCTTTAGTTCTGATACTTCCTTTACTTCCACTTCAAACAGGATGATAATTATATTGTATCACTACTTTGGTTTTCTTCAGTTAATCCTACAACCTCTTCTTCATCTCTCAACCTACATTAAACTAAGGAAAAACAAACACTCTGCAGTATAAAACTTCAGATAGAAGCTAAGAATACTAAGGTTGTTGAAACTTGGCCCCTTTGTGCATATGCTATTCTGCTGTTTTAAAGTACATGCATGCATTCTGTTTTTCCAAACAGCCTCTGCAAAATTCTGGGAAGAGGAAAGAAAGTTTGGGAATGTAGGAAAGCTATCCAATAAATAAAGCTGCTCTCTTCAGAATCCCTGAATTATCTGTTGTAGAATCTGGAAGATTCATAGAAAATAAGGCAAGAGGAAGAATCACTAATCTGTAGTGCTTAACTTTGGAGTGTTATATTTCTTTTAATGTTATTAACTTCGCTCTTTTGCTGCAAAAATAGAATACCAGACCACATAGATTCTAATTCTGGGCTAAAAGAGCACTTGATTACGCACATGAATTGTTAACCTTAAACTAGATAAATCAGTGGAAGAAAATGCAAAACATATTTTGCCCGTGTATTTCAAGGTTGTTTTCTGGCCATGAAGAAAGGCAGAGATTGGAAATCCCACATTCAGCTCTTAAGTTCTGGCAGAAAGCATTTTCTGCCTGGGGAAATGGTCCTCCAACAAGCTCTTTATGCTGCTTTGAACAATAGTGGTGAGAGCTTTTCTGCCCCAGTCTACTACCTGTTCTAGTATCTAATCTGGAAGAGGCCCTCCACATATCCAGTGAGAGCAAGTACTGAACAATGCTCATCTTGGAAGTAAGCACAGTCTGCCATTTTGTGGGCCTGGTACTGGTATACAGGGCAGCTGAAAAGAAGTGACAGAGGATGCAGCACCCTCATTGCAAGTTGAAATCTCTAGGCTAAATTTAGCCCTGGGCTCTGAAAAAGGTTTTATTGAAAAACCAGGAGTTTAAGGGCATCAGAACCAAAATATTCTCTTATTCTCACAGAGTTACACTGTCAAGGCAGAATTTAGGTAAGAGCATGTGGTGGCATATGTAGAGGAATTTGACCCAGTATCAACTGTGTTATTTCTGCACAGTCAGGAAGTAGAGAACAGAGAACAGCAATGACTATCACATACAACTTTGGCGAGCAAGAGGTGTTACCCTGGCTTCTGCACTTGGCTTCCCTGCGTGCAGAACCTCACACTGAAGGAAGCCCTTCCAGACTGCAGAGTCCCCAGCTGTCATCTAAAACCCTCAGGTCACGTCATTTCATACACTGAGCAACAAAAGACACGACAAGGACAGACAGACCTCTCCAGTCCTGCACTGTGTCGAAGAACACTAACTTCACTTATAAACAACAATAATATGACATAAGCATGGTGGAAAAAAACAAAAACTGATCTGGATACATGGAATTGCAATTAGAAAAGAACCATTATTTTTCAGAGAGACTGAGTGCATGGAGAAGTAAAGTATTTTGTTTAAATTCTGTCCTTAGTTACAATGCCACCTGGACAAAAGTTTAGCTAAATTAAACAGTCTTAAGACATTTCTATATTCTGCTGCAGTACATCCAGAATACACCAACAGCACCACTCTGTGGATTAACAGTGAATGTTCTGTAAACTCACAAGTTGGCTTCCCAAGCCTCAGACCAATCATACTAAAGAAAAATACAAATACATTTTTAAATATATTCTTAAATTAGACTAAATTACTGTATTAGTGGGATAAACCTGGCACCACCAGAATTTAATGAACTACCTTACCTTTACAGTAGTATAATTGAGAATATAAATTGGCTTGCTTAGTTCATGTAGGTAGTATGCCTTCTAGTCGTTCACATAACTTAGTATCAGTGAGAGAGGCTGCATGTGCTGAATTCATAACAGATGCTATACACTGCACCAAAATGAGAACTTGACTCTCTGAATCACATCCTAGATTTACACTTGTAGCTCTCATTAGTGGTAGCTGCAGCACAATCCCCGAGAGGTAGATCAAAGTACTATAATTTAAATACTTTAGCTAATCTTCAACTTAATTCCTTGAGTCTGCAAAAATGGCCTAGAAGGAGCTTTGCTTCCTTCTCTGGGAAGAAATCAGGGCTGAGGTAGGGAGAAGAAACTGCAACATGAGCAACTACAAAATTTTCCATGCAGACTGACTGTCCCCCAATTGGACACTTCAGCCTGACAGTCAGCTGCCAATTCAATATTGAGTTGAGCTGCAGATGTCAGCCAGTAATCCCTGATGGAGCTCAGTGGGATATAAGAAATATCTCCTACTTTGCCATCTCCAGCTACAGCAGCTTCAAGTGGTGAGTCCACACACCAAGTGGTGGTGTGGCAGATCACTGCAGGACTGCATGCTGGCCTCCTGCAGTCCTTGTGAATCCCATGGAGGCTTTCACACATAAAAAAGGGGGTGGTTACAGGCATTACAAGGCCGTGCTTTTGCACATAAATCTTACCACTTGTGCCATGCAAAACTCAAGTTCATAGAATCGTAGAATATCCTGAGTTGGAAGGGACTCACAAGGATCATCGAGTCCAACTCCTGGCCCTACACAGGACAGCCACAAGAGTCACACCATGTGCCCAAAAGCATTGTCCAAATGCTTCTTGTACTCCATCAGGCTTGGTGCTGTGACCACTTCCCTGGGGAATTACCAGCCATGCTCTGGGTGTAGAACCTTTTTCTACTATCCAGTCTAAATCTCCTCTGACGCAGCTTCATGCTATTCCCTTGGGTTGTGTTGCTGGTCACCAGAGCAGTTCAAGTCCTTTGAGAAACCAGGGCAAAAATAAGGGTTCTTGAGGATCTCAAAATTCCTGTTATCAAGTGCAAGGTATAGTCATATCATTTGAGGAGCAGTTACCTTCTGAGGTCCCAAAATCATAGATAAAAATGACAAGATGGAAAAGCCGTTGTACCACTAGGTTGTATGTGGCATATTAATTTCTGTCTGTAAGTCTGAAGGAAATAGGAAAACAAACAAACAAAACACCCCAAACCATGTTTGAGTCTAGTTTCGGTTTGGATGAGAGTGGCCACCTGTATTTCAGCTTGTCTCTGCTCCTCCAATACAAAAGCATCCAACACATAAGCATCTCTCCTGCTGTTATGTATCTGAAAGCTTGGGCGTTATATTAGAGACAATATGCCTTTCTTTGACTGAGTGGACGCACGGAATATGAATAACTCATCAAGGTTAGCATTTTTATCAGTCAAGCAGATAATTCTGCTACCTGGTCTGTTTACTATTTTCCAAAGTGTAAATACAAGGCTCAACTTTCAGGAAAACCTGAAGGCAGCATCTTTTACATTGGAATAGAGTGGACTTTTTTCTGCTCCAAGATGCACTACAGTGCAAAGGCAGTGTACAGCCCCCACCACTGCCAAGGGAGCAGTTTGAGAGCACACGTGTTTTTTAGAGGCCGGGCCAAACTCGGTCACCGATTCTGAGCCGGTACTTGGTTGAAATTGTTAATAACTATTCTCTCGGCTGCGCCTTTCCCCGACACAAACGAGATTCCCCAGCTGGCTCTGCCACCCGCTGCTCCGGGTGGAGAGGGGGGGAAGACTGCAATGGCCGCATGTCCCTGCTCTCCCCCCTTCGCGCCCCTCCGCATTGAGGTGGGTGCTTGGCAGCTACTCAGCTCCCCCCTTCACGTCAACGCAGTCTACATCCGGGCCGGGAGGGTCCGTGGGCGCCCATGCAAGGACAACTCCCACCCTCCTCGCAGCTCGCCCGTCGCCATTCTAAGGCCCCTGAGGAGCTGAGGAAAGCCGCCGCCGCGCCCTCGCCCTCACAGGGAGAGCGGAAGCGTCACCGGCTGTGATGGCCGGCTTTTTGTTCCCGCGTTGTGTCATGGTTGTTAAAATTAAAGAGTTGTTTCTTGTAGTGGAGCCTCTCCTGAGTCAGTGGCTGGTCTGAAAGCAGCAGTGAGCTCCTCACGGCAGGTTGCCTGAGGAGGGCAGCACACCCTTCCCAAGTGCTGCTGTCGTCTTTGCCGTTCCCTTCAGGTTTTGCCGTTTCTTAATAAAACAGTCACCAAGAGGAAGAGCACAGGGAAGTAGCAGCTTTCTGAATTTCTCCATGTAAATGACTCTCTAGGTTATTTTCTGGGTCTCCTTTGAACTCCTGGTTCAAGATCAGAACAAGATCAGTACTATTCGGTTTCAAGACAGAAAAAAAAAATGTACAAATGTAGCCGGATGCTATTTACCTTTTTGTCCTTCCATGAAATGGACAACTCAAAACTGAACATATGTTTCTGCATATTTGTTGTAATACAGCAATGTGTACAGTTATGTTTGGAGATATCTGTGAAGCACAGTGCTGCAGAGGGCCCCCCCAAGCTCCTGAGGTAAATGGATTTTTTTAAGGGGGCTTCCTCATATTGACAAGCAATTTTTCATTAACTTGGCCAACTCTAAATGCAGTGGCTAGCTGTTCTTTGGTATCTAAGGAAGGAGGGCTAATAAATCTGTGAAACTCGTCTAAGATTTTTTTTTCCTGGGGAGTTTTAGGCTCTTTACATATATATATGTACACATATCTGAGTTGCAAACTTAATGAATTATGACTCCTGAACTTAACATTGCTAATAAAGTTTGACATCTCTTAGCCATTAGCAAAGTACCTCTTGCGCTTAACAAATACCTGGAAATACAATTTCCTTTTAACACACAACTTACAATGCCTGGGCTAGAAATGTTGAGCAGGCTGTATAAAGATCAGTTTCGGTGAATGACTGAATCAAGTCATCTTGAAAACTCATCTGTGATTTCCTACTCATATCCCTCTTCTGTTATCTTGCCTTAGTGTTCAAGTTCCTCCTTTGCTTTCAGTATCGTAACCCCAAGTGTATTCTATGCAGCTTTCCACACCACCGTTTCCTTACAGCTGCTAATTAAAGATCCCTCTGAATAAAGCCCTCTGCTTGAACAGTTGGAGTGCCCCTCTGAAAGGCCCCTTTTGTGGGAGACCATCTTATGGATCACAACAAAGACAAGGCACTGCAGAAAAGAAACTCTTTTACTTTGTAGCCACTTCTCTGTCTCAAATTAATTAGCACTACTCTGTTTTCAAGTGTAATAACACTCTGGAGAGGTGAATGGAACCTTTCAGGAAGTAAACTACAGCACACCCTCCCACCAGCCTTGAGCAACAAAGCAGACTATAAAGAGTGGTCATAAGAGGTGATAGCTGATTAGGAGTGAGGTGGAACTCAGGTGACTGGGACTGTAATTCACACACACCACACACACCCCAACCTCCTAAAGTATTAGCATTTCTATTACACCCGATTAAAAAAGAGGCCCAGACTGATCCTCACGTTGGCAATTTGTAAACAAAATAAAATTAAAGTTATTTTGCCTGAAAAAATCCCACATTCTAATCCATGTGTTTTCTTGACTTGATAATCACTTCCTGATGACTGTTTCTTGTCCTACCTGTGCTTAAAATTTACCCTGTATCCCTGGACACCTTAGCATGTGAACATATGTATCACTAGTGAAGAGGCTACATTCATCTGAGTCCATATGCTCGTGTCCATATTAGAGCTGCTGAATTTTCTCCATGAATTAAATGCTCTTCAAAACAGTGCTACAGCAGTGTACAGTCAGAACCTATACTGAAAGACTGCCAAAATCCAAGGCCTACATCCATAGGGTTGTACAGGTCAATACTTTATGCTTGTGGGATAAGCGTCATAGAGACAAGTTGCCCTGAAGATACCCCAGCTTCTCTGACGAGCATTCACCCATGAAGCAGCTCTTTTGGAACCCTCCTGAGAACAATTCTCTTCTTTCTGTTACCATCATTCTTCATGTCTTGCTCACAGAAGTTAACGTGTGTATAGCACAGTGAGTACTGCAGCTTTCATTCATACCAAAGGCAATCATCTCTGTATTCTCTTTGAGTAAATCTCCAGAGATGCATAAATTCACCATAATTTGCATTTGCTCATGAACAGCATCCCTGTAGGGTTATTGAAATTGCATGTTGTGTTATTTGAATCGTTTTAGCTTAGCTGAAGGCCACAAAACCTGAAGGGTGGTTTGTTATTGGTTCTTGGCCTTCCTGCCTTGTGTCAAATTTTCCTGTTAAATATATGAATGTGAAACAACTATTGGCTACAAGTGAATTATACTTCTCATACTCAGATCTAACAAAGAAAAGGAATTGACCTATGCATTTTGTTGTCATGTCCTCCATGTATATGTAACCTTTTGGACAGGAAAATTCATGCATGTGGATTATAAACTCCTCTGAGGCTTTGTTTTTATTTTCAGTGTGAGTACCTGTGCTGCAGTGATTTGATTTGAGCATATGACTGCAGGATATTATTTCATATCATTCAAGTCAAGGGGGATCCTGGAGAAAATTCAATTGCAATAGGACCAGTCTTTGAAGAATGTCACTCTCCGTGTAAGGTGACAGAAAACAGGTATGTTTTTATGGTCACAAGTAAACAGTGCAGCTGGTCAGTTTGCATAGTGAATGCTCACTCTGTCCCCACTGATGGCAAACAACCTCACTGGCAGAAACCAACCTGGATCTTTTTTTTCCCTCAGAAAATTAACAGGAAAATAATAAGCCTGCTGTGAGACAATCTATAGAGAATGAGAATAGTGAAGCATATCATATTAATTATTCAATATAAACTGTTCACTCTGCTCTTCCAGGAGGCACTGTCTTCTCCTACTCCTTTTTTGTTCAGCCTGCATCTGCCTAAAGTTCTTACTGGACAATGTTGCAACTCACCCCAGTGAAACATTTTCCAGCCACCCCTGTTTGTTGCATTCATGATTTAGTATTCAGCATACTCAGTTCTGCCTTTTTTTTTTTTTTTTTTTTTTTTTTTTTTTTTTTGTGCTTGTCTAGTGTCTATGAAGGCAAGATGCTGAGAAATGTGGAAAATAGAGGAGCACAACTGCGGGGAGTGAAGAGCGGCGTGGAGCTGCTTCAGCTGTGGCAAGATGCAGCTGGCAAAGAGTCATGGAGCCTGATCAAGCAGTCCATTCAACTCGTACATGTGTCCCAAGAACTTCAGGGGGATAGCCTTTGTGATTTTTTTTTTCACATAATTAAGATTGTATTGGGTTCTTAAACCTTTGTATAATTCAACAAAGAAAAAAATTAAAAGTTCGTTAAATCCCCTGCATTAAAAGAAATCCTGCAACCTAGCTGTTTACTTCAAAAAGCTCTTTGTAGTGCCTGATGCTCATGTTTTGTAAGTGTTCCTGAAGACCATTATTCATCAGCAAAGAGTTCAGCACAGTCAAATGAGAGACTCACGGTTTGGAACTGTATTTCTGAAAAATCTTGCATGTCCATTTCTTCCCTTGGCCAATTAATATAACTGACCCAGACATCTCTCTGTTGCTGCCTGTTCTTGCCTCCTTACCCTTATCATGCATAATGTGAAACAGTATACGAGCTGACAACAAATCTAGATGTTTATGTCTTCAGTAGCATTATTTAAATGAGCTACTCTGACCAAGAGACTTCTGTTTGTCTTCCAGGGACAGATATTTCCATGCTCTTACTGCACTTCATGCTGCAATTTCATGGTTCTATTTCTAAAAATAATTTGCTTTAATTTCTCTCTGTGAAGCCAGTCTAAGGCCTCAGTTGTAAGTTTGCGTGTTGCAAGAGAAACTCTGCCTTGATTTTGATTGTTACTTGCACCAGGAGAGAGATACCAGTGTACACCACAACTGTGAAAGTGACAGATCATGCTTGTTTAACAAAGACCCATCTGCAAGTTGCTAGTTGCACCAGATGTGTTTAAAATTATTAGAAATAGGTTTGTTTGTTTTGTTGGGGTTTTTTATCTCAGAGATTCTAAATCTTTGAATAAAACCAAAGTGGGTGTATTGATTTCTCAACTATTACCACACTTTCACAAACGGATTTCTCCAACTATTTCCCTGTTTCCAAGCAACCTTGCTGAGGAGAAAGACAAATTGAACATTGTGCTAACAGATTGACATAAAACTTTGACAGCTATTTTTAATGAATGTGAATCTAAATTACTGCACCAACCAGCTTCATTCAAAATCTAGATGCTCAGCTAATATAATACCTCTAGTTTATTTCTTTTCACTTTTATCCAAGACACGCAATCCACAGAAATCAATCCAGATCTATAATTACTGGCAGGGTGATATGGGCAGCCATGGTACTTATGCCTCTGACAGCTCCTTTCACAAATTGAGGATAATCTGAACTGAAAAGACAAATTGATTATGCAAGTGAAGATAGACAAATGAAGGCAAGAGTGGATTCAGTCTGGAGAGAACAGAAACATTGAAATTTAGTTCCTTTTCTCTTTTGTAGACACTTGTAAGCTCAGTATCTACAGAAGTGTGATCAGTCATAGATAGAGATAGGGGAACAGCAGTAAGTGTCGAGATCAAACAAAAGTCCTGCTTCCCTCAACACAGGAGAACAAGCCTCAGTAGATGGTTCACTACATCCACATAATTTTGTTCCCTGGGGAGCCCACTTACTCTTTCCTGCTGTTTCCTTCTGCCTGCTGGCATCTTCCCTACAGTTTTTTGCTGTACACATAAAACTTGCCAAATTATCCTGTAAGGCCTTTATAATGAGAAAGCCCTTCTGTCTGTTGTTGCCTTAGATGGTGGTCCTGTTGTTTCAGCTCTGACCTTGTCACTGTGTAATGTCCAGTAATTGTTCTTTGTGCTGAAGTGGAAATATGAATGCTTAACATATGTTGTAACTACATCTGTGATTATGAGTTGACATAGGTCCTCGTTAACACTGGCCAGAAGGATGCTTTCACTTGAGACCCAACGGGCAATTGTTTGTTGTTATCTGAGTGCGACCCCAGTCAGCCAGCACCAGTTCTTGACCTGTACAAGGAGCCAGGCAGGGCGAAGTAGGGATTAGGAGCCCTAACTGAGGCTAGGTTTCTCCCAGTTTTGTGATAACTAGAGCATTGTCTCAAACAAAAGTATTAGCTAGTATAGTATACTATCCTATATTAAAAATATAATAATGAAACATAATACAATATTTTATTCTGATGAACATTTGCTTCAAAATGTCAGTAGAATATTATGTATTGTACCTCAGAATGGGTCTGTGGTGCAAACAGCTCAGAACAGATGATCACCATCGAAACCAGTAAGTCTTATTCTCTTCCTTCTGTACGAGCTATCTAGCAAGAAAAGATCAGCAGTACTTTTCATGCTATTTAAGAGTACTGTCCCTATAATGATCAGAACATGAATTCAGGAATGAGCACTCTTGCTTAGGTGGTAAGGCAGTATGAGCATCTGATGTCCATGAGTTATCTGGACGTGTGATACAGAAGGGGCTGTAATTAATCCTAGCAGAATATTAGATGTTCTTTATAAAAAGCCATGCTTTCATGTGAACATGGAATTATGAGGTAGCATATTAATGCCTTATATTAAATAAAAATCAGTGATGATTATGTTCTTTCCCAGGTTAAAATAGAAACTGTGGATCTGCTAATTGCTTTTAATACAGGGGGAAAGGTTTTATGTTTTTCTGTAAAACCATAGAAGTTTTCCAAAACATTTTAAGTGCACAATAGGCCTGTTTGAGTAGTATCATTTTCATTTTCAAAACAAAAAAATAATTTGTCAGGAATGGAATTGCAAAAATAAGCTTTGGTACTTAACGTTAGTGCTCCCACGGACAAGACAACATGCAAAGTCTGTTACATGCAAAGCACAGCCTTAAGACATTAACATCGAAATTGGAAAGGCAAGAGAGACATTTCCAGCCTGTGGAAATTCCTTTTCCCACATTTGGTATAAACTCATATAGGCAGGTAAGTAGAACCTAAGGCCTCCCATGTCTAAGTTTTGATTTTAGAATATGCAGCCTCACTTTAGATAGCTATGTGGTCACAATTAAATACGTAATGGTCTTAGCCATCTAAGGCATGGGTCATTCATAGCTTCCTTTTAATGCCAGTGGAAAAAACTCATCTCTTTTAAATATGAGTCAAAGTGCATGGTAAGTTCAGCAGCCCCGTGGTACTCAGGATAGGTGTGACCCAGCTAGGTTGAGTGTTGGATGGCCTCTTAACCACTCCTTAAGCAACACTTAGTTTAGACAAACTTCTTCATTTTGGAAAAGTACAGATGTCTCATTGAAATAATGTTTTGTTTGCTGTAAATATGCTTCATGTGGGCCTGTTTCAAATAATCAATTTAATGTAGGTAGGAAAATCATTTTGGTCTTGCACTACGCAGTCTCTGCACTTTATTCCTTCTCAGAAATAAAGAGGCCGGTGGGTGGCAGAGCAGCACATCACAGGCCAGGAATCAAGTAGCACTGGTGAAGAATGGTGAGCTCAGGCTGCAGCAGAAAGTCTCACATGAAACATGATTCTTAATGCATCTGTGTGTTTGGGATTGAGAAAAAATGGTACTTTGCACTGAGCGTCCAGGTTGTTTCCTCATTATTCTGAATTGGTTGTCCTATTTTTAAGTAAATTAAATTTTTTTAAACATAACTTATGATTTTCAAAGAATTTTCTTCTCTCCATGTCTTACCTGGTCAATGTGACAAAGACACAGGCATAATAGTAGGTTTCCTGACAATCTAAGGCAGAAAAATACTCTGAGATACCATTTAGGCTTCTGAGGAGTTGTTGTATTCAGCATAGCATGAAGACCTCTCTCCAGACAGTGTAGCAGTCTTGGTTTTTTGTGCTGAGCAGAGTAGATTAAAGGTTTTCACAGATATTTTCTGTCACCGGAGCATTAGATACAGATATTAAGTACTGATTCCCCTGAAGTAAATTCAATCTTTTTGTTAAACACTGAAAATACTAGTTTTTAGACACTCATCTGTGTATCTGCAGGAGGAATGTTTTTAGTGGAAATCCATATTTTTCCTTGGTAAAACAAACAAACAAACAAACAAAACAAACCTGTTCTAACCTCAAACCTTAATATATAAGGGCTTCTTTCTTATCTTTACCACGGGCAGCTGACTTTCTTCACCTCCCAAGTTCCATGGAAAATGTTACCTTTGATCATGATTTGTCTTTTTCTTTCCTTTTCTTTCTTAAAGACTCTTTAAGTTATTCTTCCTAGTATTCTTTATCCTGAAAAAAATGTGGTACCCGACAGGCTGCTTTAGTTGCAGAGAGGAATAAGTTCAATGGAAAGACTGAACTGGACGCATGTACCAGTCTAAAATGCTTTGTAAATGCATTTAAGTGGAAAAAAAGCACCTTTTATTTCCACAAATAAGATAATTAACTGAGTCTGTTCTTTTTTGAAGGAAAATCAGTATTTAAGGAAGGAACAGAACTGTATTTCTGTGGGGTGGAGCGCTGATATTGCCCTGCACTCTTCTGTGCAAAAAAGTGCTTTGAGAACAGTATCTTTATGCTATCCCTGGAGTCAATTGCAGTAGACAGGGTGCAGCCCTCAAAGCGAAGCTGTCTGGATGCAAGTGGAAAATGCTACAGAAATTCCATTTGTCAACATAAATCTTCAGTGAATACATGTCCTAGTAAAAAAATCTCAGTAATATTAAGTGACTTTTACCTAAGGTTTGTTTCTCAAGGTTGTTTCAGAAGGGATTAAACAAGGGTACTGGTTTTTAACTTCCAGTGCCAGAATATGTACATTTCCAGTAATCTATACATTGAGAAATCTACTTACAGAGATCAGTGGGAGCAAAATACGCAGAATCATGGAATTGCTTGACAGCTGGCCTGCAGCACTTGCTGGCAGCAATTTCCTCAACCTTCATAATCTGAATAGAGTGAGCAAGGGCATGGTGATGGGCTCTCATATCATGGTAGCGTTGAGTGACAGCACCAGCCATGGTCAAATCTCTGTACTCCCTGTACACGGAAAGCAGCTGTATCCGTGCTGTATATTAGGTCAAACTGTAGTAGAAATTTCTAATTTCTCTGAAGTTCTAAGGAATCATCATGAAATGTGGAAACAGATTTTCTTGGTTTGAGATAAACAAAAATTATATATTAGAAAGGAGCCAACAAAATAATAAGAAAGAAGATTATTAAAACCCTAGACATATTAAGAAAAAATGTGTATGTAATACATCACATATTGTGTCATATCATATTTATTATATTAATTACCTGAAGGAAGACTCCAGATTATATGACCTCATCAGCTGCCCACAGTTCAAGATGCAATCACTCAACTCTGAGAGCAGAATTGCTGTGGGAGATCCTGAAAAAAGTAATATATATAAATTATAAAAAAAGGGGACCGTTTAAAAAGATACTTTGATATTCTTGCCTGGGCGGAAGTCCCATTGTCACTCTGACTAATAAATCAAATGCACTAAGGCTGACTCATATCTAGGAGGAGGATACAGTTTTAGAGATACACAGCAAAGCTTGTATTTCAAAACCAAGAATTCCCAAGTTTGTGTAGCTACAGCTAACTAATTCAGTAACCTGAATCTTACTTATCAGAATTCCCATGCTTTTCACTTTAAAAAAGTTGCAATTAATGAAGCAAGACTTTGACCTTTGATGTTTCACTTAATTAAGGATTCCTCAAAGTCCTATGAGGAGGGAGGTACAACTTATTTGTTAAAAAGCTACCTGGTCTGATCTGCAGTTCACCTAAAGTATTTTATGCCACCTGCTTTCACACTCTTAACAGCACAATTAACATACCTTACAATGGAGCATGTAAAGAAATAAAGAGTACAACATGAAGCCAGAGAAAACAACCATACTGTCTCAAAATATGTGTTTATTGAGTAGTGCAAGCTTATTGAAAAGATTGGCATAATAGAAATGTGCCCCTCTAGTATTCTTGTGGTTTAAAAATTGCTTGCATATCGTCAGCCACTATTGCCAATGGCAAAGATATGTTGCCATGGCATTTCAGTTGTCCTTTTTCATTATCTTATTGCTTTTTGGCCACTTAAAGGGCCTTCAGTAAAACATTAAACAAAAAGCTTTGGACCATAACACACTACACTCTGTAAATGTTGCACAAATATTCTTTGATTAAACCATACATCATATTTCAGAGGCAAGTAATTACTTGTATCATTTGCTATTCCAAATGTGTGGAATCTGAGCAGAACATATTAAGTAGTAGTTGAGGCCTTTGGTCTCGAGTTCACAGTATATCCAATTGTTGTATATCCAATTTATCAAGGCTGGAGATGCTTATACAAAAATTCTACACATTATATATCATAAACTTAAGAATTTTTGCATGTAATGCACCAAATGAGTGTGGAAAGCTGCCTATGATTTGCTCTAATTCTAGGTTATGAAAGCCCTCAGAGTTCCTATAGCATTCTGTGCGTATTTCATTATCTTTCTGAACTAACAAGAATTTTAACCTGTATTTTGCAAATTGAAAAAAAAGAGCTCTGTTTCTAAAAGGGGAAAGATATCCGCTATAAATAGTCTAAAGCGCTCATACCCTTCAATCGTAACCATTATAATTGGCTCATACGGCTCTTCTTTTAACCTTCCCTTTACTCTTTCATGTGAAGTGTGGAGGATAAACAAAAGTGCCTTTATATTACGTTTCAGGAAATTTGCAGTAAGTTTCCCCAAGGCTGTAGGCTAGCCAGTCTGGAATATTGAAAACAAACTACTATGTAACACAGAGAACAGATTACATAGCTTTTGTCAGCTGTAGAACAGTCTGTGACTGAAGTCTGCTTCAGAGTTCCTGCTGAAGGACTGGCAGAAAGTTATTACTTGGAGCTGGGCAGCAGAACAACTCTGAGAGAGCAGTCTACTATTTTGGTAACTGTTTCAAACCTGAGCTGGGTTTTATTTTGTCAAACCAAGCCTTGTTTACATTTGTAGTAGTACATAAAATTGGCCAGGAACCATTCTCTGGCCTTGAGGACAGCAGGCATGGCTTGACTTAAATCCATGTAACTAATCTTTTTTATCCTCCCAGGTTGTTTATGTTCACCTGTGCATCCCCTTTAGAGAAGTTAATGTCCTATGGTTATTCCAAGGCAATGCAAAATATTGCTTTGGAGAGGACTAGCTGGTGGCAGACAAGTCAGGCCAATATGCAGACACACCTGCCCCAGCCTTATTCTCTGTACTTAATTTGGGGCAATTTTTCACTCAGGTCCCACTCTATAAGTGAATATAGTATATAGAGTGGATGCAGTATAGATAGTTCTTTCTTTTTTCCACTTGTTTAAATTTTTTTAAAGTGTAAGCCAAAAGACTATGCTGAAAAAGAAGCAACACCTACTAATCTTTCAATTTCTAATCTTTATAGTCAGAATGAATGTCACAAAACTGGCAAAAAGAGCTTTTCAAAATACTTCCCCAGAGTAGGAACTATTTGGCCTTAAAGAACAAGAGTGGATAACTTTCCCTCTTAAAATAACTCAAGGTAATCTTGCACAATTTTGATGTATTAAACCAGAATTTTATGAAAACATATACAAGATTTCAGATGGGGATAGGGGGTCCTGTGTATTAAATTCCAGCCCTCTGACAATGGATACATTTCCCTCACCTTTGTAAATCCTTAGAAATAGTCCCTAAATCTTCAAGACTAAAATACTCAGGCTAGGCTAGGCTAGGCTATAAAATGATCATCTAGTCCCACTGCTTGACCAATTCAGGGCTGACCAAAAGTTAAGCAAATTATGAAGGGCATTGTCCAAATGCCTCCTAAACACTGACAGGTTTGGGATATCAACCACCAGGGAAGCCTGTTCCTGTGTTTGACCAACCTCTTGGTAAAGAAATGTTTCCTAATGTCCAGTCTGAACCTCCAATCTATGCAGATCTTTGCACTTGTCCCTCAAGCACCTCTCAGTCAACAGCACCTCTCAGTTTGGTATTGTCACCGTACTTGCTAATGGTCCATTCAAGTCCTGTCTCCAGACCATGGATAAACATGCTGAACACAACTGGCCCAAAATCTGAGCCCCGAGGAACACTGCTGGTGACTGCTCACCAGCCAGATGTAGCCCAACACACTACAAGCCCTGGAGCCCTGCTGTTCAACCAGTTCTTCATCCAACACAGTGTCTTCTCACAGCTGGACAACTTGTCCAGAAGCATACTGTGAGGAAGAGTATCTAAAGCTTTACTACAGTCTAGAAAATCTACATCCACCAATTACGATGAAACACTTATAATCAAATCATCTAGAGGCTTAGGGATATGTGGCTACATTGTACTGACTTTTCAAACACATTTTTCTGAATTAGCAAAACAAAGAAACTCATAGGAATTCATTACTCATTATGCTTTGTTAGCATTTTTTTCTGATGTTGTGCTGCAAGGAGCATCTGGCAATATTTTTACCCAGGTGCTTAGCTTTCATGCTTTTTTTTTTCTCAAGGAGCTATTTATTATATGACTTCTTTCTTGATTTTTCATCTGTCTTACTGACCAATCAAATACTCTCAGCTAATCTAAAGACTCAGAGAAAGATCTTTTGTTGGTGTTGGTGCTGAGAGGGGAAATCGTCTATACATGTGTGATTCAAGAATGAACAGGACTTGATTTGATCTCAGACATTAACTGTAATAACTACCGAGAAACAGAACATCTCTCTGTAGGAAATAAAAAAGTCTTCACCATGAAGCCGTGAAAGTGAAACGGCTTTTCAGCGTTAGAGTGGAATTCCTTCACTGGCACTGTTCTCTATTCTTCCCTTACATTTCTGACCAAGCTGTCACAAACTTGCAGGTTTCTTTCATATTTTCCCTTCAGATAAGATTCCTGTACGTACTCTTCCTCTGTAAAATAAATACCCTGATTAAAAGTAGGAGGTGATTAAGCTACTGATGAAAGAAGGGCTTGAAAGTATAAATAGCTGCTTTTGTTATGTCTCTCTGACCAACACACTAGAAACTTCTGGCAATGTAAGTTTCAATAACATACCATAGCACCTGGTATATTCCGTCATATTTAAAAGAGTCATTCTCCACAGTGAAGCAGACATGTAAAAATTTGTTTCATTAAAGAAGTGTAAGATATTTTTCAATGTTTTTGGGGTCCACTCCACAGTCCCATTGCAAAGATTATGCTAAATCGTCCTCGTAAAATCCTGAGAAAGAGAACCCAAGACAAAAGTTAGTGTTGATACAGAAGGTAACAGCAGCCCTGTATCAGTGAAAGAAACTATGCATGCAGTTAAAACAAAGCATTCCCTAAGTTTGGTCTGTTTCAGATCTGTTTTCCATCTTCGCTAGGACTAGTCTAATAGAAGCTCATGATTGCTTGAAATATTACTCTTTGACTATTTTCTCTCCAGCTTTTTTTTTTTAACATAGGTTCTTCTGGTATCTGGATCCCCTCTCAACGAGATATGCCACATGCCTGGAAAGGAAAAGTTACTTTCTAGTGGGGCCTGGTGAGCATAGCTCTTGGTAGGCCTGCCACAACTGCACGGTAATGTGTTGCAGTTTTCCGTTGCCCTGGCTGGCCAGGCTGTCCTGTTAATATCTACTGCATTTGATAGCATCCACAGAACAGGAAAGAGGATGTGGCCCTGCGAGTACCAGGATGACTCTGGGCAAGGCTGCAAATATTTCTATCTGTAGCTTTCAAGAAATTAAATAGTATTCATGTGGGGTACAGGGAACCTGTCAATCAAAAAAAGGCCAGGTCCTGGAAGTGAAGAAACAATGTATGATGGGTCCAACTTCAGCAGTACAGAAAATGGAACGGGAAATACAGAAAATGGAGAAAGAGGAACATACATTGTATTGGAGTCACGGTTTAGAGCAAGGCAGGAGACCTTAAGGGTGGGGAGTCTGAGAGCAAAGTCTTAGTTTGGGAAGATGCACCATATGTAGCTAGGGCTTATAGATAGTGTTTACTTTTTTCCACAAATATTTGTGCAAGTTACACGGCTTAGCAGCAAGGTTTACTTGTCAGCAAGGAAGTAGCTCTTCAAACGATTTTTCTTTCATGAAGTCTTGTCTAACTTTTTTCTCATTGTTGTGACCCAAATTAGGAGATGATGAGCACTTCAGCATGAAGTCCTGTAAAATCATAGCTATTTCATGAGAAAGTCATCTCTGAAATGCAAAAATAGAACAGAGACAGGACAAGTAGAAAGTAAGACTGTGTCCTTCTGTCTAGATATGACTTCATGCTCAAGCTACATGTTCAGCCAAAAAAGCAATTTGTACCATGTAGAGCAGAAGCACTTGTGATGAAGGCAAATTATTTGTGTGGCTTTCATCTCCCTATAATGTCAGACCTTTCTTGAACTTACATTACCTTACTCTTCGAATTGCTTTCTGTCCAGCAGGGTTTTTCCATAGTAGATCTGCCATGATAACATTTTGTATTGATGTGTACAAAGAATTTAGTTCAAGTGATAATATCTCTTGAAGGCAAAGCTGGTTTTTTTCCATTTGCCAGTATGAGACTGGTAGGTCTTTAAAGGAGAAATCCGTAACCCAGTGAATATCTTAGCCCTTGCATCTGTCTAGTAAACAATGAATTACGATATGAGAGGTAGGATATTGTTGCAATTATATGTAGAAGAAAACCTCTTGTAGAATACTACAAAGGAATATCCAGGTAAAAAAGGAGCCTGTAACTCCAAAAATAATTTTTTTAGTCAAACAGGATGAAATGCCTAGCCAAGAGGTGTGCCTGAGCCAAGTGGTCATTCTAAACTTGGAAAAGCTAAAAATGGGCCAGAATACAAAGTTAAGTGTTGATAAAATGCAGCCACAGTTAATGGTGCCATGGTTTCTGCTCTCATGACAAATGCCTACAAGGCTTTCTTACCTCCAGGCATGCTATGTCAGGATGATCGGAGAACAGCTACAACGTTTAGGATGTTGCCAGACAGAAGCCTCTGCTACCTTGGTTTCTGCTCTGTGTCACTCATCTTGTGAAATGACACATTTCTGTAAGTTCTGCTGCTGCTGCTGCTATCATTAAGCCAGAAGAACTGCCATCCTTGAAAGTGCCACATGATGGCCGAAAATGTGGTTCACCTTCTGTCATTGTTTTGTGTACATCTTCTGTGCTTTACAAAGCTAAATGGTTCCCACAGCAGTTTGCAGTAACCCTAGCCAGGATATGTTGCCTAGAATTGAAGAAATAGTTCTCTGGACAATAGAAAGGCAAAAAGCAGTTCTTTAATTGAGGTGCTGTAGGTGCACAAAATATATTGCACACACTGACAGCATAGGCCTGTGCAATTTTATAATACTATATAATGACAATATCTGGAGGTTACCTCATTGGTTACACCCATCCCCAAAACCATCCCTCCTATTAGACCATCCTTGCCATGCCTCCCAAATTTGAGTCAGTGGTCTCAAAACAAACATCACTTCCTCTCAACCCTAGTCCTCCTCCTTATCTATGTCTTCCTTGGAATGGCTTCAAGGGCTCTGAGTAGTTTTGACTGGTCACATGAAGTGGTGTGACCCTGTTATGTCTTATTCTGAGTACATTTCTGCAGATAAGGTGTTTTTCACCTTGCTAAAACCTTTTTCCATTTAAATTCTTGACAAGAAACGTTAAACAGCATTTTAGGAATCTAATACGAAAGTGCGTAGCAAACTAAAAGTACTAGCAAGTTATACTACAGTTTTATATAATATAAATTTTAAGACATCATGTACAACAGCAAAGACATGATTAAAAACAAGAGCAGATCTCACCTAGTCTTCCAGGATGAAAAGACACAGACTTTAATTACTCAGGTAAAGCTTAATCCCTGCTTCGTGAGCTGGGTGAGTAGGGACAGAGCCTGGTGAGGATTCCCTGTGCTAGCAAAGACCCATGCAAGGACATCCACCCAGCCAAGAACTTTTAATGGGCTTGAGAAGCACATTGCAAAAGTTTGTTCATGTGCCAGTGAACAGCATGGCACAGGAGAAGCTGGACATCCATCGTGGTTTATAGACAACCTGCTCAGATCTCTGCACTGCCCTCCCCGTGGCTCAGGAAGGTGGAAGTAGGTTGTGGCTTCCCTGTGGTACTCCCCACTCCCTGATACATGCACAAACTTTCTTTTTACTAGGCTGTGTTCTCGGTTTTCCTCTTTGTCATTTTCACTTTTTGGCCTTCCAGAAAAAAGGCTGGAAGATCTGAGATGTTGTGAAGTTATTTAATCCTTCTGAGTTTTTAAGAAAAGGTTATTTTTACCTGCTATTTCTCTCATCGGAGTTTTTTTCTGGAGTCAGCAGTCTCTGTCAACATTAATAAAGTGAATACACTTCTTCTCCCACACATTACTAAAGTATGACATCAAAGTACAGCCTTGCTACAATCAGATGAAAGCTGCTAGCAACACACATTAATCAGTCAGGCCAGTTTTTAGAGCCAGTGTTCTCAAACTTTGATTCATGTGGGACTGCTTCCTGGTTACTATGCAGAGTGTGTATTGTATAACAGAATAATTTTTAGCACAGCTCCAATTATTTAATGGTATGCTTCAATGGAAGTGTTCATTAGCAAGCCACATGTAAATGCTTCTTTGGATTCAAGTGAAGGGCTGAGGTTATGAGAAGAATTCACCTGTGAAGGCAGATGGAGTTTACCTAATTAAATCATGGAATCTTAGAGTACCAGGTTTGGAGGGGACCTCAAGGTCCAGCTTTTGGCAAATGCATGGTGTAGACAAGATAGTCCAGTACCTTGACCAGCTAAATCTTAAAAGTGTTCAATGCTGAGTAATCCAACATTTCCCTGGGGAGATTATATCAATGGCTGACTGTTCTCATTGTGAAAAATTTTCCTCTTGTGTCTAATTGGAACTTCCCCAGGGCTGACTTGTACCCATTACCCCTTGTCTTTTCCATGTGACTCCTTGTAAAAATGGGAGTCTCCATTTTCTTTATAGCCAATCCTTGAAATATTGGAACAATCCCTAATGCTGTTGCATCTCCAGAAATAGATGGAACTGCACTATCTCTTTCATGGCTATTTCTGAAGCATGTCAGGAGACAAGGGATCTTCTCTTATGGTATTGACATGTGAGATTGTGTAGTTTCATTGCAAGGCAACTTTTTTTTTTAATCACACCATGCTTACTTACAATTTTCCAGGTTGGTTGTTTTGGGGTTTTTTTCTCAGCATCCTGCATGTAAGATAAATTTACCCAGTATCTGTGACAAAACAGATACTCCATTATGAAATGAAATACAGAAAGGAAGTGTTTCTCTACACTCTTACTGACACCAATACTCTTCTCAACATGGCACCTTCTCTCTTAAAGACAAGGAATGTTAGTAAAGGAATACATTACTTGATATCCTCTGATAACTCTGAAGACTGCAGGTCGGTGTTTGAGGAAGCAGGACATGGGACAGTGATAAATACAGCAAGAATTCTTGGAAGAGAAGGATGGCAATGTTAGGAGTGCTGGTCCTGTCCTATGCAATTACATGCTATGTTTACCAGCATACATTGCTGTACCAGTGGTATCTTATGCAGACATAAGCTGCTGACATACTTCTCATACGGAGAGCAAACTTGCCTCTTGAAATTCTGTGAGAGTAAGAAAAGTGTGTCTGTCTGCTTTAAATGTGTTTCTGAAAACAAGCTGATCATCTCTTTTATGACAGTACAGGATATTGTTTCCAGGAGGAAGAAAATAAAATATCTTGCCTATTTTAAAACTGAAGGTGTGTGATAAGAAGGAATTACAAAAAACTCTAAATAAGCCCCACTCCACTATCACTTTTTGGAAAAAACATCTGTAAGGAAATTTACTACCATTCTAATTGCAGGAAACTGTTTTTCCTGAGAGATCAAAAAATAAGCATGTTTTATGGGGAAAAGATGCTATCAGCTTCACTTTTCTTGAAAAGTTATCTTACCTCAACAGAAGAAGAAAGTATATTGTCTCTCAAATATTTCACTATTTGTTGTAAAACTGTGCTGAAAAATCTCACTGGACAATACTTGAACCTATATAAAATACCCGTACTAATGAATTTAAAAAACTGTAACTTGTGCTTTCCTGTATATATGTGCCACTCATTTTCTCAAAAAAACGGAAATAAAAAAGTATGCCTAAATACTAGCTCACATACAGTACTATTCTGTTTCTTGTGACAGTTAGTGTGCCAGAATTTAAGCATTTACTTAATTTGATAGGGATATTGACTATCAGTGTAGAGTGCACAACATAGAAAACAGAAAAAAAGGATTAAACAATAAGTCAGAAGAGATTATAAATTGTCTAAATGTAAATTAACTCAGCCTCAATCTCTTTTAAGTTTTGGAAACAAGATTGACACAATTAATTGAATATTCATTCTCCAAAGCAAGGATTTGTGAAGGGAGTTGAAAGAATGCATGTTCATGAACACTAACGGAATTCCAGGCATCTTCTCTGATAGAGACTGATAATCCTGCCATCTTCAATGGCAGAGTTACTTACAGAGGTAGAGTTGCACAGCTGGCTCCTTATAATAACAGCCTAAATGAATGGCGAGGGATCAAATAATCTCAATCTGCAGGAGAGGGACCTGAAAGTGAAGAAGAGTGTCTGGTGTCTTTCATGCTTGCAACAAGAAGCTTTACGGTTGATGGTTGCGCAGACTCTTTGTCTCAAAAGAGAATGAGTGGAGGGTTGATTCTCCGCATTACTTTCTTCCCTCCAGCAAAGAGGAAATGTCCACAAGACAGATAGGAACCAAAGGAGCAAAGGGCTCATTTTGTCCAGGCAGCAAGAACTCTTTATTGTGAGCAAACAGAAGGAGGCGGAGTGAGCAGAAAATACAGTAGGTTTAGACAGAAATAACTCCTCCTTGGTTGACAGAGTAGTTAAAAACATGGGATTAGGAGTATTATAGTCTCCTAATCTTCTGCATTTTTCTCATTTTTTAATGCGCAGAGGTTAGAGCACTGTATTTTTAAAAGCAAATCCTCCATCTCCAGTGAGTTCTGATTCAGGCTTACTCTCAGAATCTTACTAATAAAAGGACTTTCTGAATTCAAACAGTATAAAATAAATCTGTGCTTATGTAAGAGTTTTCCACTATTACATTAGGCTTATTAATTAAATGCTCTATTTACCAAATGCAACAATTATAGGACAATAATTTACCACTTACTAGGGATTGACCTGCCTTTGTCCTTATGTTTCTTTTCTATTCATTTATTCTGACTTCCACTAAGGAAAAAGTGTTGAAACTATCTTATTTCATGTACTTATTTTCTTCAAATTAAATATTTATGTAATGAAATGCATAGAAATACAGTATTTGAAAATTTAGCTACTCAAAAATAACACTCAGGATCTTTAGGAAGAGCCCAGGTAAGCACATAATAACAACTGATAATAATGATCTAGATGATTGCTTTAATCTACTAAATAGTCATTCTACTCTGACAGTAGGCAGAATATTGTATCAATTGATTTTCAGTATGTAGAAGTATGTCTGAAATCACCCGAATTGAATCCTGTTTCATTTTGAACTAATTCTGTCATTTTTGTAGAGCCTTGCTTTAGATTTTGGAAATAAATATTCAGTATGACATAGATTAAATAGTCACACAATAGTTGCCACTTCATAATAGTCCAATGACTGTTTTCTGACCTTTGTATCAACAGTATTGTAGGAAGTGTTTTGGACTTATATTCGTTCTTCGTGTATTTTTTCTACTTTAAAAATAGTCAAACAGCATTAGCATGTACTTTTTCTTAATACTGCACAGTAAGACAGAGAAGACAATAACAGCTCTGAATCTCTAAGATAAATCATCACTCAAGAAGGTCAGGGACTTGTCATGGACAGTTTGTCTATATATTTTGCTATCCAGGTATCTTTTTTTTGTGCCTGTTAAATCTCCAGTGGGATCCACAACTACCTTGCACAGCAGAAATCATTTACTAAGAGAGCTGAAACTTTCTGAGACTTGATCATATAGCCAGCCTTAAAACTACTGTCAGATTTCAACTCGTGAAAGATGATTTTCTCTCTTGTCACTGGCAAGACCTATAAGGAAGGGGAACATTAGCTACACTGCTGTGCTTTACTTTCAGGGCACTTTTGGAATAGCAAATACCTCCTTACCACGACTGGACGTGCAGGGCAGCAGCCTTGTTCTTTGAGGCAGATACTGCTATCCCTTCCCTCCAGAGAGACTCAGAAGTGCCTTTTTGTAAGCATCAAGGAAAACACACAGGCCAGACTTTTCACAGGTGTCTTCACTAACCTAGCAGTGCAGGTAAGGGTTAACCATAGATGATCAAATACAGAACAATTTGCCAAATGCAAGTCTTAACCCACCTTAATTTGTGTCCTGAGCTACTAAACAAGAACACATGCAGAGTTCTTTTAGAAGCAGGGAACAGTTTCTCATAGAAGGCATGCCTCTTTTTGTCAGAAGATCTTAGCAAACAGTAGGGAAGCAGTTTATTTTTGCCTGCCTACATAAAAGATCTTCATTTGATGCTATGCTTTACATTCTTTCAGACCTGTACAACGACAGTGGGTTCTGGTTTTTTTTTTTCTTATCAAAGAAAGCATGAATTCAACATCAGTCTTTAAGCCATGACAATTTTTGAAACATACTGTAAATTGCAACAACAAAAAAGATACACCTGTTCCTCCTGCAAACCTGAGTTCAAATCCCTTCCTAGGCTACAAGCAAACACAAACATGTGACTCTGATCCTGGTTTTCCTCTTTTGCATACATCACAGGAGCTGTTACAAACCAGTATGACTTGCAACTTCTCTATTAAAGCAGCCAAATGATAGAAAAGAAGGGCAGTTTATAAAGGGCAAGATGCAGCTGTGGTAAAATGCCTGGGAATGGGAAAGTAAGTGGGCAAGGAGAGTGGTGCTACAGTGGGAGTGACGTAGAAAGTAGGTGGATATTTTTTGCCTTCCATAGGAAACATTTAGTCCTTTTCATCAATTAATGATCAGTTTTACATAGCTTGTATTTTTTAATCCTTCAGTCAACATCCAGACCTGAACAATCTGTGCTGGCAGCAAATGCTGCAAACTGTTTTGAATTACAGGAATTATAGAGAATTTCCTTTCAATTTCTGCCTGGTAGCATTTAACTACTGTAAACATGAAGTCATGTGACCTTCCTGCATATAGACACTAAAACAAACTTGTTAGCAATTTGCCTGAGAGCATTGGTGTTTTACCTTGCTTCCTGATATCCTGGGCAAGGATTAAGACTTGTCTGGCCATCCAGAAGGTACATATTCATCAAAGTGGATGTGCACTGCTTTATAAGTGACTGTAGCATATTAATAAAAATAAAGGGAAAAAGCTGCTAGATTCCGTATTCTATAATTTGATTGACTTTTGGTTTCATGTTCTGGAAAGAACTAAACTTGGGACCTATTAGGCCCAATAGCACCTGAAATACATTGGAATGGGAATCTGGAACCCACAAGAGCAGAATAGTTCTACAGACAAATAAATGCTATTTGCTAAGGAGCAAATGGTACTTTATGGGAAGTTTAGAGGGAAGAAAAATGAGCAATTTTTAGCCATTTGCCCACCACCAAAACTTTCTCAGAATCTTATATTCACTGGTGGAGAGCAGGCTGACCTCGTTGAAACGGCTCTTCTCCTTACTTCTTACCCACCAAGGTGAATTAAATGCTGCTAGAAATATGTTTCATTCCTTTATAATGTTAAGTTTCCTTGTAAGTAATCCCCACAAGTGTGGTATACAATGGTGAACAAAGAGATCTTTAGGTTCAGGAAGTAAAACGTCTTAGTAACACAAAATGAGCAAGTCTGAAGACCAGGTTGCACCTTTTCCATTGCTGCCACTTTTCTCTCTTTTGTATAAAAATGCAAAGCAAATTCAGGATTGTGTCTTGTGTCAACAACTAATGGTGAAGATAGAATATAATAAATTTTTTCTTTAACAAGCTGTTATCCTGGACCAAGTAAACAAATCTAATAATATAACACTAAGATTGACTCAGAAGCAAGATATGAGAGCAGGATGCCATGGTTTCTGGAGAAGCAATCACCCTACTCATATTGCACATTGCACAATCTGATCAAGACATATTTGGGGTATAGTTTCTTGGAAGTTAAACCAACTCATGATAGTCCCATGGGCTGGGTGGGAGTCATATGCCCCAAAACAGCGCTGACAAACCTTTGTTAGCCTGGAGGCCAGTGCCATGCACAAATATGTTAACTGGGGATCTCTCCTTCTGCTGCTATTAGGTCTTCCAACTGTATTGCCACCTTAGGATATTTAACCTGGAAAAATATATGAATAACTCATTCATGGAACACAGCAGCATCTAGCAATACTCAAATGTATCTCTGGAAATGTTCAAGCCAGGGTTGGATGCGGCTTTGAGCAACCTGGTGTGGTGGGAGGTGTCTCTGTTCATGGCAGGGGTTGAAAATAAGTGATCTTTAAGGTCCCTTTCAACCCAAACCATTCTTGGATCTATGATACAGAGAGACATAGAGGTCCTGGAGAGAGTTCAGTGGAGGAATACAAAGATGGTTAGGGAACTAGAGCATCTCTCTTCTGAGAGAGCTGGGCCTGTTCAGCCTCAAGAAAAGACAACAGAGACGGTACCTCCTGAATATCTATAAGTGTCTGAAGGGAGGGTGCCAAGATGATGGAGCCAGGCTCTTCTCAGTGGTGCCAAGCAATAGGACAACAGGCAACAAGTAGAAACTGATGCACAGGAAATTCCACCCGGACATGAGGAAGAACTTCTTCACTGTGCGGTTGACTGCACACTGGAACAGACTTCCCAGAAAGGTTGTGGAGTTTCCCTCACTGGAGATATTCCAGAAGTGCTTGGATGCAATCCTGTGCTATGTGCTCTAGGATAACCCTGCTTGAGCAGGGAGGTTGGACCAGATGACCCACTATGATCCCTTCCAACCTGATCCATTCTGTAAGTCTATGATATGCAGTGTTGAACAAACCTCTAAATGAAGTTGATAGATCCCACTGTCACTACAGCCTGAGCAACTGATTGTTTTCTGGTTCTCAGTCTTGTTTTTCATTGCACACATTTAAATAGGTTTTATGCTTCCCTGTAGCAGAGGTGTAGGCGCTCCTTAATCACTGATAATTTTCCCAGCAGGAAGCAAAGCTTTTTTGGCATACACAGTTATCTATGTTTACACAGTCATTCTATTTAATTATTGACCATGACAGCATTTCTTTCAAGGTATTACCTTTCTTAGATGGATTCCCCTTCTCCAGCAGGATGATGTTATGCTGTGTATTAAGAGGTGTTCAACTAATCTGGAACATAGGACTTTTTGAGTTTGGATAGTGAGAGGATAATGAATGGCCCATTGCTTCTTATGGCTTCAGAGTCCTTTTCACCTCCTTACAAGAAAATGTGTGTCCTGAACATCTCTATGCAAGAGTATTCCATTGCCCCTTCCCACCTCGCTGCTTCCTGTATCACATAATTTTCTTCTTAAGTTCTTTCTAACACAGAAGGGTACGGTGCCATCCCCTGTGATTCTGTTAAGTTCAGATCTCTCATAAGACAACAGAGTGTAGGAAGTTTGCTGTAAATAGAAAGGCACTGAGTTCACTGCTAGTGAATAATTGCAGTTGTAAGGTATTTGTCCCAAAACAACAACTAAGATTAGCTTTCACAGGAGGGAAGAATAGCGTGACTCACCACTAGAAGGCAAAGGTACTAATCAAAGGCAACTTTAGCAGCCCTGAAATGCAGCTTCCTCAGTGAGAAATGTTCTCTCATGCTGAGGCAGAAGTATAGAGCCTAACATAACCTACCTCATTTGGAAGTTTACTGCATCTCCCAGTCTGAACTGCACAGAAAGTAGAAGAAAATACGATGTAGAAAGTGTAGTCTAACTGAAGGGAGAAGAAAGCAGGAGTTGCGTGTTGGACTAAATGATTTAAACTGTATAATTGAGCTACCATGGTTGTGGTTCCCCCTCACTTCTAAGTTTCCTTCTAATATGAAAATATTCAAGCCTAACTACAAGGAGAGGTGCTGGCTTCCTGCAGCCCTACGAACAGGCATCAGAGGTCTTTTATCAGCATACTTTCTCTAGTAGGCTAACAGGCCTTATGGACTTCCAGGTCTGGAAACAGGCAACAAATAGACTAATCCTGGACAAGAAAGACCTTTCCAGCTCCATCCTTTCTGCTCCTTCACCCTGCCTAATGAGTGAAAGGAAAGCATTTGTTTTGGTGAGGGAACAGTTGTCAACTCTTTTCATAAGTGTCGAAACAAAATTAATTATTTCTGTTACTACAGCCATTATCTACACTCTACAGCAGCCAGTCACAATAGTCAAGAAGGCCAAATGTCTGAGTAGGAAAGAACTTGAAATGGACATTACTGTCCTCCTTTCCTCACAGAAGGTCCACTGGGTCCTTTTAAGACCTGTGTAGGAGACTTTGCTGAGAAGCATGATGGCTAAAGGAGTCAAGAGGTAAACTGTGGCAACTATGGGTACAACTTCTGTTATCCTGTTCTTCTATCCAGAAACTACATAAAAAGGCCTCCTCTCTTTTATGGTTTACAACTGACACCATGTTGTAGGAACACCAGAAGTAATCTCTTATGTCAAGAACATGGTATTAATCATTTATCTTTTCTATTCTTCTATTGGAGGCACCAAATTCATTCTTGTAATAACGCTCACGTGAAAATCTGATGCTCCATGTTTTGATTAATCTGCAAATGCTGAACTGAGGTTGCTCTTTGTATCCTTTACAACTACATCTGAGGCAAGAGATTCTCCAGAAGTTCTTTTGCTGTCAAAACACATATAACATATATTACACATATATAACATATATAACCACAATGGAAATCTGACTCATTTGATAGATTTGGTTTTGTTATCAACTTCCTGGATGCTATCTACTTTATTTATGAGGCATCAATTTTTTTCCATGGTCTCATCATCATTAAAAACACCTGTTTTTCTCATTCCCATTTATCTGTCAGTGGCATTGCTCCTGTGTTTCCCTTTAGATTCATAAAGAGCCGGGTGCTACAGTGTGCCCTCATTTTGTGATCAAGGACACCAGCTTCCTATGAGGCAAATAGGTTTTCACAAGCTGTAAACAGATTACACCTTCAGAGTGACTGATAAATGTCAGGAAGAAGAAAGGTCAGGTGTCTGGTACTGCAAGGTTGCTCTAATGAGCTCTGTTAACAGAGAAAATCAGAGATCAGGAATTCATCATTGTCTTCTAGAAATAGTGTGTGAAAAGCAGAATTAAAATAGGAAAGGGCTTAACACGTTTTGTATTAGGATTTTCACAGAAAATCCAGACAGATGCTGTCAGTGTATTGTCTGATTTCTAGGATTACTGAAAAGGGGAAGAGGATCACAGGCCACAGTTCCAAGTTCCTTGTTCCCAGATCTGATAGACCAAGAGCAGTTCATAACTCATGGTCTAAGGCTAGAGGAAGAAAGCACAGGGCTGTACTAGGCTGCAGCTCTGGCCCTGGTCTATGTGATCAGGCAGTGCACTGAATCCTAGCTGCCTGAGACAGAGCTCAGATGCTGGAAAGTGGTCAAGGCAGAAAGATCCTCTAGCAACCAAAAATAGGAAGGTATGGGATAGGAAACCAAGCCAGATGAAGAAATACACAGGAAATAAACTGGGTGAAAGGGAGATAAAAACAATATACTATAGAAATAAAAGAACAAATTTCAAAATAAAAGAGTTACACAGCATTGACTCTAGATAGCGCACCTGTAATTCCAGAGTGGAGAAATCCCAGTGGAGTCACCAAGGGCACACACTGGTCCGTGGAAGATTTCTGTCACCTCTGTCATTTCCTCAGGATGCCCCTACCTTGTCGAGAACCAATAAATGTAGTTCAGACTGTAAGGAACTGTGACTTACATGCCGCAACTCTCTAAAATATTTCATAAACGTAATTGATGCAGCAGATATAAAAGACACACCCATGTAGATAAAATTGCATGAGAAAAGTGTTTATTTTACCAGTTTCACACTGGGGTGAAGGGGAAAGAACTGCTTAAAAAATCTGGAGCTATGACCACACCAGAATGCTCAGCAGTAAATTATGTTAGCGTTTCCTTGGAAGCAAAACACTTGGTTCAGGCATGATCACAGCATCTGACCTCTCTGTTAACAACAAAAATGAAAGTGTGAAGTGTGGATGTGGCTTGCACACTGTAGAATGCCTGGTCTAAAGTTTAACTACCCATAGCCCAGCTGACCTGAAATTCTGGAACTGAAGTTAATGTATGCATGTGTGGAGCCACCACGTATCTCTGCACAAGAATGCATAGGGTCATCTTTCTTGTAGCACTGACAAGAACATTTACATTTTTTCCCAGGTTCTGTAGTTATGATCTGAAATGTCAGAATCGGTAACTTCAATTTAAAAAGGCTCTACCCTCTTATGAAAATATATGAGGTATTTAATGTAATACTCCCTCTGTTTTATTTTACAAAAGTCAGTATGTTTTTGTTGCCCTACACAGAAGACAAAGATTTTAATGTATGTTCTTCCTTTTCAGGCCAATACTGTCCAAACACAGTGGCTTTAAGAACTGGTGTCCTGGCTCTGGCCCAGATCAGAAGGAGAGGGTGTGACCAAGCCACATTACTCTTTCCAGTAGATTGTTGTTTCCACTAAATTTCTGTTACCAGTAAATTATTCTTATTTCAACCCATGATTTTCACCCTTTTGTGCCTTCAAGTCTCAACTTCATCCCTAGATCAGGAAGGGGGAAGGGGACTTGGGGGGGAGCAAGTGAGTGTCTTCTGGCTTGGGACAGTCTTCTTGGGGGCACTGAATTAGGGAGTACTATCCCTAAACCACAACAGCTGGTTATTTTACACATTGAGCAAATGAATGAACTAATACCAGTGACTGCAGAGAAAATGAAATAAATAGAAATTTATGGCTAGCCAGTCTTGTCCTGCTTGGTCTCCTCTCCATGAAATAGTTGACATTGTGGTAGATTATCATTTTATAGGGAAACTGTTGATGAAAGTCTTTTCTCTTGCACAGAAGTTTCAGGGCCAAATGGAACCAGTAGTTTAAGCAAAAGTTTTAAGACCAAGGACTCTAGAAGGGCACTACGATTATTCTTCTACAGAGCATTGTTTTCCTGTGTTCCTACATAAGACCAAATTCCAGCATCATCATCTTTGTGTTTACCTGCCAAAGAGGGGGTAAAAAAAGCCTCACTACATCAATCTCACCCCTTTGCTTGCTTGGTAGTCCTGATTTAAAGTCGTGTCTCTGTTCCCTAATCCTACTGCACTTGGGAGGGAGGAAGTGAATCTCAGTGAGGAGTGTGTAGAACTGAGGTTCCCTTCTCCAACCTCAGAAGCAGCACACGAGCATAAACAAAGTGAATAGCTCACTGAAGGAGTTTACCTTCTCCTGAGTTACATTCTCCTGACCGGTGAACGCAGTGTGAGCAGTGAATGCAGTGTGACCTGGTGAGCACAAAGACTAGCTATATAGCATTACTGTGTGCAAGCACAATAACTCCTTAAATTCCTTCATATTCCTAGGAGAGGTCATTTGGGAAGTACTGTTTTAAGTGATGTTTCTTTATTTTCTGTACCATTGCAAAACTAAGCCTTTTCATTATTAAAACTCTGTGGGTGTTCATGGCTGTACAGACACCTAGCACAAAGTGGTTCCCGCCACAAAGAACTGCCCTATGGCTCATGCTGAAGATAGTGGGACCACTTCTGCAGTCTTTCTGGTGAAGAAACCACTAGCAGTGGTTTTTAGATAAACAAGTCTCAGAAACAAAGATCATTACTCATGGATGTTGCTGTGATACTAGGATCGCATGGACCCTAGTCATTCATGGGAGTGCAATCCCTGAATGTACACTGGAGTTTCCTTCTGCAGCCCACAGGTAAACACAATTCCAGCACTCACACCACAATATTTATTAAAACGCACCAATTTAATAGTATGTTCATTTGCTGAACCCTGAACAGTACCCAATGCTGAAGTAGCGTAGCTGCACCATATAATGTGGGTCATACTACTGATTTGGAGTTAAAGATTAGAGTGAACATCCATCCTATTTCTCTTCTTTCTACCAGGGTAAAGCTGTAGCTACACACCCACCCACTCCTTCCCCACCTTCCCCCTCCCCATTACAGTGGTGCTGCTGGGTAAGTGCACAACCATAATTCTGGGTTCGAATTGTTTTGTGGTCCCAGAAGAATGACACCTATGTAAGGCAGACTAAATGATAACTTCTAATAGTCTAATAAAATGATAATACTTCCTAATGCTTAGAGTCTACTTCCAGTCCAGCATTTAGGAGAAATTCCTATGGAGTTTAGTAGGGAAGGACAAGCTTTCTATAGAATGCTTAGAACAACCCAGAGAGCACTGCAACAGAGATGTAATTCTCCTTTCATAGCTATTAGATGCTAAATTTCTATGGAATCTTACTGATTTTTTCCTTGTTCAATTCAATAAGACTTTTCCATAGGAAAAACCTGCGCTTTTACTGCAGCCTACACAGATACAAGGCAGAGTAAATCTGTATTGTTTAACAGGAAGTAAAATTGCTACTGTTCTGTTACATACAAGGTGGGAGGTCTCTGCTGCATAAATTCCAAGCCTTGATACTCAACAAAAATCAGTTCATACTAAACACAGCTGGTTTCAAAGAAATATCATTATAAGTTAGGCTTAACTAACAGCGACCTAAAAGTACTCCATGGTATTCACAGAGGTCTCTCTGATAACTGTCAGCCTTGATTAGTAAAAAAAAAAAAAAAAGACAACTCTGAAAAAAACAGTGTGAAGTTACTGTACAAACACATAGGAGAGCCATGCTCATTTTAAGCTCCATTAGCAACACAAAGGAATAGAAGCTGATACTCCACTTGACACTAGCAGCAGTGCCAAGGCTTCCTCACATCAGAGGGTCCGGGGCTCCTGCCAGAGGGCCTGCCAGCAGGAAAACTGGTAGTGACGTTGTGAGAACAAGAAGAGCAAATAAATATTAAAAGCAGATACCAGGCCAAAAAAGCACATGGGGCTGTCCTTGTTCTTTGTGCAGCAAGAACTCTGAGACCAATATGCATTTCTTCTGTGTCGTGGAAATATAATTTAGTCACTCTCCATCCAGATACAACTGTTGCAATTACTGTGAGCAGTAATTATGTGGCAGAATCTTTGTCTGCGGGACAGAGTCCTATGATTGCAAATTCATAATTTATAGGCAAGACACTTGAAGAGAGAGAAAAAATTGGTCTCAGAAAAATTTCTCAGCAGCACTGATCCTTACAGATGGTTTTGCCAGCCAAAGACTGACAGATCTATATACGCCTTAAGAAGACTTCCCTCTTTGTCCTATCTTCTCATCTCAGGACACTCCACACATGCTAAGGTTTGTTTGCAGCCTTGCTTGCGAACAAAGGTGAGGAAGTGTGTGCTCCAGAGCCTCTGAGTAAGGTCGATGTCAACCACAGATTCTTATATACAATACAGGTCCCAAACAGCTTTCCAAAATGGTCCAAAGATGAGCGATGACTGGCAATCTGATTTACTATATATGTAAGATAAATGTAATGAAAAGATGGTACATCAGTATTTCAGCACCTCCCAGCCTGGTAGGTGCTTCTAAACTGAATTTTAAACAGAACGGCATCCTTTCTTTTCCTATTGGCACATTGGAGGAAAAAACCCTTAGGATCCCATTGCTGTGTTTAGTTTTGTCTCCTCTCGAATTCAGTCCCTGGTTCTCATTTGTTTCTTCTCTGTTTCTTGGTTTGATTTTGGGTTTGGTTTGTTTGTGTTTTGTACAAACTAGTCATACAGAGAGAAATTGCTTTGTTTGTCTCTTGCTGTAGGCATGCTGCCTTTCTTTACTAAATTTGTATTTTGACTATCAATATTATTGATGGTCCCAGAGGTTTTTGTGCATGGAGTTCAGGGTATCTCACAACAGCAGATATCTCTATATCTCTTTTTCAAGTTCTATGTAAGAAGAAAGATGTGGAAAAAGATCATTTTCATATCATACAAAAAACAGATATTGCAAAATACATAATCAATATAATAAAAAATATAATTATGCCTGGTATAGAGTTAAAATAGTGTAAACATGAGTGTGCAATGGAAATTAACATCATATCTCAGCAAAGAAACAGCAAATGTGATTCCCATAGTGCAGACATTAGGAAAATGGTGGGATGAAGCCTAAAATCATGAAATGAAGATCTCTTCAAGGGGAAACAGGGAGCACATCTGCAGTGCAGGCTAATCCTTGGCTCATCTAGCTAGTATCTCACAATGCTCATTTAAACCCTGAAGAGGGAAAGAACTGGTCACTCTTCCTTGTACCAGAAGCTTCTCTCCAGCAGACACAGAGTGGTTATTCCAGGGTTTTGGCAGGCAGTTCCAGCACAGAGCCATGCAGTATTCATCTGGCCTTCTGACAAAAGACTTTAATTCTTCCTGTAGAGGGGTGATTAGCACTGCTCCTTCGGTTAATGTTACTGCAAATCTTTAACCTTTCTCACACAGAAAATGTAGAAAATTGCCTCTCCAAGCACCTATTCACCAGCCCAAGGTGCTGCAATTCCTGAAGTGAAATGCTGCTGCCAGAGTGTCCTGTAATGGCCATGAAAAGCTACTTCGGTAGCTTTAAGCAAAAGTAATTGTTCCGGCTTCATCTATATAAAACAGAAAATGGTGCAGGCCCAATTCTGATCTCAGGTACATTTTTTTAAATCTGAAGGAACACTTCAATAGCTGTAAAAGGAATGTAAACTGCAAGTGGTCAGTAGCCTGAACAGGGTTTTTACTGGGACTTCACACTAAGTCAATAAAGCTAACACAACAGTACTTTATTTCATTTAGGAGAAATGTTAGTGGCCACAAACATTTATTTTTCATGCTTACAAATATTTCAGTAACAATACGCTTGAATAAAATACAAGCAAAAACAAGAAAAGGTTTCTTAGAAATCTTATTTCTGCTTTTGTGATAATTTTGTATTGAACCCTATTTAAAAAAAAAGAAAGAAAGAAAGAAAGAAAGAAAAATCTCTCCTTTGTTGCCATAGCAATAGATTCCCAGGGTGAAATTATACCATACTGCTTTTCTTCTAGGTTTCTGCTATGTGCAATCACCACCCACTCTCGTTCATTGCAGTCAATAATCAGCAAAATCTCCCCACCCCCAGCCTCTATTAATCTGCATGTTTTGGGGTGGAGGATGTAATAGTTATTGTTTTGACATGTGTAGAGAAGCCAAGTGAACTCCCAGTGTGCTGAGGAAGCACAGGGTGTGCTACCTGAAATGTTTCCAGTCAGGTCCCCTCTGACAATGCCTGTGAGCACCCGTCCCTCTGCAGTCCCCATCTCTTCTGCATATGCACTAACTGCTGGTGTCAGCTCTACAGCACTGCGCTGTGTCTGTTTGGAGGGGTGGGAACAAGAACCTACGCTAGCCTGGCACTGCCAAAGCAATGTCAAATTTGAAGTAGAACCCTGATTTTCTTAGGTAAAGTACTATTGCATTAACTCAGTGTGTCACTTCTCCCTTGCACCACAGCAACTTCAAAATTGACACCTCCATAGCAGATCAGCAGGCCAAGCAGAGCTTGCAGAACACACATCACGGTCTGAACACTGGAACACAATGTAATCTAATTTAACAGGCTTGTACCAGGGGAGAAAAAAATAAATCCTGGCTTCCATGCAATTATTCTGAAACAGTGTTCAGTTATCACTCTCACACTGAGTATCTGGCCCCGCATTTGGCTGTATGGCTATTTCTCCAAGGTTGGATTCACACATGGTTTTTTAAACAGTAAATTCCCAAGTCATAGTAAGAGGTAAAGTTGAAGAATTAATTCATATTAAATACTGATCTTGTTTAAGTTACCCTGATTCCATTACTTTTGGGGGACCAAACCAATTTATCATGTTGATTCACATCAGCTGAAGAACTAGCCCTGGATAACTTTCTGACATTTAATATTACAGAATAGTTTTCACTTCATTTGGAATAGAGGTTAATGTTCTCTAGTGTTTCTTAATGTTCTCACTACTCATAAAAAGCAATGCAGCTGCAGACTTAGCAAGAGCATTGAAGGGACATGAGTTTCCTCCGTCCTCCTCCTCCAATTCCAGTCCTTTTCCATTACCATTGCTTTTGCTCCAGAGTCAGAGGTCCTGGCTGTATAGCTGAGACACCAACCCACCCACCTCCCTCACTTGGATTCAGGACTGCCTCTCCCCTTGAGCAATATTCACCAGATTTTAATAGTAATTTTGTATATTTAATCTGAATTTCCTGGTATGTCTTTGTTGTTTCTTTCATGTATCCTGACTATATTTTTCTCTCATTGGACAGCTTCTAAAATACTTTTGTTTTGTAAATATTGATGTGTACTGTTAAAAAAAAAGGTGCTTTAAAAGTGTTTTGCATAGTATTATGCATTAGATCTTTGCAACAGCATGATAGCTGAAGGTCAAAAAGAAAAAAAGAACTGCATGGCAGAACTCTCTCTTTGCTTGTTGGTCAAATTAGTTGCTAAATACGGTTTCAGGTATAAGATACATCATTGTTAATGCATGTCTTTGTTAATTCAGGAATAAGATATTTTTAGTGCTTATTTCCCATTTAGTAATTCTCTGTGGATACAACGGTCTCTATTTAAGCAATATGCATATAAATAAAGTATAATTTTTGTAATGTAATTAGGAATGAAACATGTCTGAGAATACTAGAATAACATTCGGTATTTTAATGGTGGGCCCATGCTACTCCCTATGTCTTGACGTCACGAGTCTGGATTTGAAAAAGAGTCTCTTTATTTAAACACATAAGTAAGAATTTCACCCATCATCCATCAGGATGTTGCATGCTTATATGCTAACCCAGCAGAGTGATTGCAAACTCTCCAGCCTGTAAGCAGTAGTTTACTCCACCAGACTAGGAGTTCACAATGCTGTGTCTAGCAGCTAGAACTCCAGATCTGCTTTGGTGAATCTCAGCTACAGATTCCTGAAAGAAGTTTTCATCCTAATGGGGGACTGTGACAATCGCTAATAAACAATATACTGTTTTTTGCAATACAGCAGTAGCCCCACTTGTCACGCTTGTTCTATTTATAGCTGACAAGCCTCTAGGGTATTTGGAGAAGGAAGGTCCTTGACTCAGGATGTAAAATCCTACTGGGACCATTGAGTGTGTAGGTATATGAACCCTGCTTTTCCTTTGAAAATTGCACAGAAAGAAAATAATCACTAGTACATATAACAAATAACCCATCATCCTAGAAGCTGAATTCATTAAGACACTTGTTCAGCTTTATCTGTGATACAACAATAAATCAATTTAAGAGATAGAGCAGTAATTAAGAGATGCTGCGAAGGATTAATTAAGCTGAGAAAAATGGCTTCTGACCTCCTTTTAACACACCTTGAATCACATGACATGGGAAGTGCTCACTACTGGTCCTCAACACCACAGGTGCACTCTGTCTTACTTCGGAAATTATTGTTTTGCCCAAGAGTCTGGCCTCCACCATTTTTACTCCCAGCTTACCCCTAGCAAAGAGGCGCTATCAGATAAACTGTCATGACCCTCTGATCCTAGGCAGGTTGTTGTAGCCATCCATAGCAAGGTCAAACTTGGTTAGGTTGTGTTACCTTGAGCTAACAATGCAGCTAAGGAAAATAAAGTGGGTGGGGAGGGCCAGGGAAACAAAATTCAGGAGGTGATGGCTCAGCATCACAGCCAGTACTCTTAATGCCACATAAACTTAGAGATCAACCTCAGAAATTGGAATTTCATTAGGACAGATATTTTTCTATACCGTAGGTAACTTAACTGACTGGAATACAGTACTTCAACAATATGCAGTATATCAGCTCACCAAGATTATGTGTCATTTACATAACAGAAGCCTCTTGTATTTTTTTTTCCATATCCTTTTTCTTGATGAATCCACCAGTTTACAAAAGTTTTGTTGTGCTTCTGCCTAGCTCTCTGCATGGCACGCATGCGCGCACACACACACACACAAAAGCACTCTGCAGTGTCAGAGTATGTCATGGGCAGTACCTTGGCAAAGGAATCACACACAAAGGAAACTGAGTGCAAACTTTCAATTTCTCTCATCAGAAATTAGAGCACAATTGTTTCATTGCCTACTGTAAGCAAGACAGGCAGATGGAATGTATGGGCATAAGGCATGCCAAACATGATTATCTCCCTAACATCTAGATGACAATTCCATGCAACTCCTGTTTGTTGTACATTCATGCTTAGAGTTGTTTTGTTTTCAGAAATGCCCAAACACACTGAGCAAATGCTGCAAAACAGTTAAACATACACCTTTTTTTGTATGACAATTATTTCACACATAGGCATTTCATGAATAGATGGAGAATGCTACTCTTTTAATACTCCACCTATAAGTAGTCAGGGTGCCAAGCAGCTGATACATTCAGCACATTTCATGATTTTTAAACTGCTGCCCTTGGTTCCCCACTATATTGAGGAACCTGGATCATATACTCCAACAAAAGAAATCTCCCAGACTTTTACTTTTAAATATCACCTGCTATATCTGTTCTGTCAAGTCTTGCATTATGAGCTATTCTCCAACAAAAATTGTGACAGGTACATGCAAGCACCAGTGTGAAGACAGAGTTTTGGATTAGTGTACAGATTTTGAGATTCTCTTGGCAAATGTTCTTTCAAAATAGAAGACATAATAATGCTAGCTGTAGTAACAAGGTATTTAATGTGGACTCCACAGCAGTATATCTGTCATGCCATACCTACTGAGACAAGAAAAATCTGGGGCAGCATTAAAAGCATTAATTTAATTAAAAGCATTAATGGTTTTACATCCAGATTTTCACAGTGCATCCTCAAAGGAAAGAAACATCATCATGTAGGTGTCTTGGCTCATAAGCTAACAGAGGCACTCTTAGAGTCTAACTGGAATAAGAAGTTAAGTGTTAAGATAACATCTTTTTTCAGTCATCATCACTTATTTCAAGTCCGATACTGTGCAAGTCAGACAGATCCTAGAGACATTCTGCATGTACACTTTAGTCACGTTTAGCTGACATGAAAAGAAAAAATACTTTCTACCATTAAATACTATCCTTGGCTTTGGAGTTAAACCTCATGTGCAGCCTGCACTTCCAATGCCTTATCTGTAAAATGATTGCGTTAAATACTACTCAGCATTTGTTTCTCAGGATAGGGTTATAACAACCATATTAGCATACTATGCCAAAGGAATTTGAACCCACAGGTGGCTTTGGTAGGCAGTGAGCCAAGGCCAAGTGTCAGCAAGCACATTTCCCTTCTAACAGCTAACATCAGCAGGAAAGTGGTGAGAGAAGTTTGAATGATTACAGCACCAAAAGATACTGCCACAGGCACTATCCTACCAACCTATCTCTGCCCTCCACGTGGCTTTCTCTAAAGCTGGTTCTAGTCTCTGATGAGAGCATTGAGTATCTATGCAGTATCTACTAGCATAATTACTTAATACCTCACTGTTACAGAGATGTAGCAAAGGATAATTAAAGAAAACAATGTTGGCAAAGCATTGGGGAGCATTGAGTGAAAGTCATTAAATATATTTAATTAGCCTTCTTTTTTCTTCTGTATATATATACTTTGACATTTTTATTTGCCTTGTGATTGGGATTGTAGAGCCTTCCTTAGAAAAATAAAAAAAAATTAAATTGGCTTAAAGACAGGACAGCAAGTGCCACCTCATGCTGTCATCCATTACCCCTGGATACCTACTGATCTGAGTAAATATGGGGTTTTTGTATCATATATTACTGATAGGTCTGATGAACTTCTAAATTTCAAAGCTGAGTGGCAGGAAATCCAATGCATATTGCACAAAAGCTTATTGTTTTATTGTAGCAAATGTTATAAAATATTATTATTATACATACATATCACAATACTGAGATGTCAATCAAGTTATAGTGCAATATACTGAACAAATATGTCCTTCAATTTCCCTGTAAAATTCTTGAAGTAGCGTGGGAATTATAAAGGATTTCCAGCAAGAACTTTCCTGATTTCTTTCTAATGTGGATGTAGAATATACTTTGGTTTGACTGAAGAAAATTTACCAAACATTCAGTTACATATTTGGTTGGCTTTGTTTTTGTAGGAAATCAAACTTTTTGAGCTCAAAATTAAAAAGCCAAAAAACCAAAGAACTTACTCATGCTACTTCAAAACATATATTTTTGCCCCATGGGATATGCAATCCTATATGCAACAAAAAGATATACTATTAAAAGTAATATTGTAACTAAATGTAACAAAATTTACCTTACTGAAATTACACATTAATACAGTCTTTGTCAAAATGTTTTGACTTGAAGTAAACCTTCTTTTCAGAAGGAAACAGTTCTGCCAAAAATTTAATCATTTGCACTTTGTTATTTATTAAATAAACATACAATAACATGTATTTGCTATTTAGCCCTGATTTTGTCTAATGATTATTCTTGGGTCATTTGTCAGAGGCTTTCATAATCATAGTTCAGCTTCAGGAAAAGACCCATCCTCTGTAGACATGAATTTTCCTTTTTCCATTGACAGCTTGCATACTCCAGTAGAGAAGAGCTTCCCTGTGGAGGCATCATCACAGAAGGAATGGCGTACATCTTTGTAACACAGACTGTGTAAGTGCTTTCGCCCATTACTCCAGGCTTGGGCTTAGTTTCAGAAAGATGCTCGAATATATGCATTTAAGCAGTCAAGTAGTTAATCTACTATTCACTGGTCCAAGATAAACATTCAGTTAATCAACTTGCCAAATAGGGGCTTCACTGGGTTATGTACATGGAGTCCCTGATCAATAAACAAATGAATTGACAGATCCTAGATTAGCTGTAAGTTTCTTGGAAGATGAAACACCTTTTCTTTTTTTTCTTTTTCTTTTTTTTTTTTTAATGATGAACTGACATTAATACCTAGAGAATAAAGAAGCACTAATTATTCCAAGATGCTTTCAGAAGAGTGATGTTGATAATTTTCTATGAACTTGACTTCTATGTGTCTTCCAAAATACAGCAATCAAATGAGTTTTTGCAATTTTAAACAAAATAGTGTTTTGTTTATTGATTGAAAGGCTAGAAAACTATTTTTCTAGCCTGCAAAATTTACTCTCCACCACTTAGTTGAGTCTGGTTAGAGTGCTAGAAGTATTGCCCTGAGAAGCCACACGTCCCACCTTTTCAGCACCTTCAGGTCTTTGTGAGAGGAATTGACATATTCAGTCTACTTTCTGAAGGATGCCTGACCTAATCGCAAAAGTCACCGGCACATCTGGAGCTCCTTTTGCAGGAAAAGTGCTTTGAGTTTACAAAAACTGAATGGCTCTGTGACACTAATGGTGGCCTTCCAATTCTGGTGTCGTCTCTGATGTCTTTGATGGATAAGGAAGAGCAACTTTCAGGGGCAGTACTAGACTGCCTTGTGAGAAATTAAAATAGGGATGAAAAACCTATGAATCAGCACAGAGAACATCACACACAACCCAGGAAATTGCTTCTATAGTCACGTAGAAAACAAATGCTGGTCTCTTAAAGAGAAAACTATACACAGAAGAAATAATAGGCAGTCTAAGTAATTTATATTTGTTGCCATATTAGTGTCTTACGTTATTAGGAGAGACATCTTACCTGGATGTCAGAAACTAATCAGACAGTGATTTTGAAAAGATTTATCCTGAAACAATGCACTTAGTATTCTTCCTTGTCTGTTAACTTCACATAGAAAAGGCCGTTGAGATTCAGGAGCAAAGTGGATGAAGAGTGCTACGAACCATTTGACTTGAAGAAACAATGTAGCTTTCTTTTCACTTAACATTGGTTGCGGATACAGATACTCTCTGCAGATTTGAATTTTTTGTAATATTTGCTAATGAACAAAATGCTTTTCTACACAAAAAAATGTGTAGCCACTTGACGTAGTAAGCTGACAGGCACAAATCACTCCTTTGAAAACACATTTGTTGTTATAAGTCTTGCTCCTAAGCCTCTTTCACATTGAAATAATTGGTATCACTCCTGATTTACAATGATGTAAGTAAGGAGTTAATCTCACTTTTATTATTTCTGTTCTATTAAAATAAGCGAAAAATACATATTAGCTTGAAATCCTGGAACCATGAAACCATAGAGATTTTGCTACTGAGTTTATTAGGGTTGGATTTCATCCATTCTGCTATTAAACCTGTAAGAGTAAACCACAACCACAATTGCTGTATTCCATTGGACAGAAATTTAAAATTATTTATCCCATTTACTACATGTATAATCCAATATAATTCTCATGAAAGTCTATGAGCATTTTGAAGGCATAGCAATAGCACTGGGTTTTCACCTAGGCTAAGCGTTCCCAGACTGCAATATGAGTGCCAACAGGAATCAGCAAGCCCTTCAAAAGTTGACTGCATCATACACAATGAGCTGAGTATTCCCCTGCTTCATCTGGCAAACCTCTTCTTTTGTACCTGTGTACCATGGCACAGACATGCCATTCCAGCTGTCTTCACTGGAATGGGCCATGACTCGTCCTCGTGCATACAAAATGGTGATGTGTTCTGTTGCTGCTGCCACAAGAGTATTTGAACATAACTCTCAGGTCCACTGAGGAGCCTGAACAACAGAATTCAGGCATCCCAGACCTAGATGGACAGGTGACAGCTGCAAGTTTTCCCCCTTCAGATATGGTTATTAAATAAAAGGGAAAAGAGAAACATTTTAAGCAATTAATTTTTCTGTTGTTCCTTTGCATCTTGGTAATTATCTCAGTTATAGTGTATTGATTCCAATGTGCACCTGCTTTACTTGAATCAATAGCAAAATTTCAGTTCCTTCAGTTGCTTCAGAAGCAGGCCTGGGACATAAGGTGTAATACTGAATTGCATGTATGAGCAATGCTTGCAATGCAAAAGACATAAAAGGTACAGAAAATTTTATTCTTGTATGAGGTCAGGACCACCATAAAATGTACCAAAACAAAGAAGTGAAAAACATCTGAAGATCAAGCAAGGCTAGAGTGCTGGAAATTCCATGGGCTGGCTACAGTGGTTGTCCTCATTTTCAACAAAGGAACGATCTCCAAAACCAAAATGAACTTCTGAGTCTATATCCACTGTTTGTTAAAAGCCTTGAGCTGTGTTGAAAATCCAACGGCCTAAAGTGTGTGAGTCATGACTTTGAAAACCTATTAGCAATAAATGTGTAGAAGATGGGCTAAAGGAAAAGCAGAACATCATAATCTTGCATGTCGGGCTATAAATGAAAGAGGGGTGCATAGTTCTTGATCTAAACTCAGCCTGAAGAGATGCCACTTTACTGCCCTCTTTGCAGGTAGCTTTATGTAACTTCGCATCTAGCAATCCACCCAAATACTCTCCATTTTACAGATGACCTCAGTGGAGGCAAAACAAAATTTTGACATTTGCCCAAGATCTGTGACTCACTCAGAAAATACTGGGGATTCTGTTCTTGTTGCCCTGTACCTGAAGAAGGCCAGGTTCTGTGAAGTGCTAAGTCAAGTAAGTGTAAAATCATATGAGTGCATTGAACTTTTCACCTTAGATGAGCAATTCTTTTCCTGAGAGGCCTCAAGAGTTCAAGTGGAACTTAAAAGCTGCCCTGTTACCTGACATCATGTACTCTTTCAAGACTGAACAAAATGGATGGGAGAAAAATAGAGCAACCAGGAAAAAACTTGTCTCCAGAATGTAATCAGTACTCAAAGCTACAACTTGGCATGGGTCCAGTACACTACAGAAAACATCATACGCTGAGAAAGCTGAGCTGAGAAAGCTGAGCAGGAGCAGCAATAGCAGCACATGCGAGGACAGGAAACGTTAACAAAAGCCAAATATAAGGTGTAACGCTCTGTAGGAGAGTTGAATATATCTTGTATTTAAAAAAAAAAAAAAATTAAAAAAAAAGGCTCATTTTTGTGGCCTGGTAAGAGAATACCTGCAAATGGCACGTAAGCGTTCGCTTTCTGAGGTGCCCGAGCGGCGGCAGCGGCCACCGCTCGCTGTGCCCGAGGCGGGTGCCTGTGCCAGGCTGCACTGCCCTGATGAGCTCGCCACTGCTGGCGGCGGCCCGGGGGCTCCGGACGGGGCGGGAGCCAGGACTGCTTTTTCGCGGAGCAGGGTGCTGGCAGCGGGTGGGCGGATGGCAGCGGCCGCCAGCCCCTCGGCTGTCCCCGGCCCCAGCCCCCCTGCCCGGCGGTGCCGCGGGCTGCGGGAGGGCGTGGCCGGCGGGCGCGCACACAATGGCCGTATCGGGAGCCGCCCTCAGACCCGCGGTGGGCGGGTCCCGCCGCCGGCGGTTCCCGGGCCGTGCCGGGCGGGACGGCGCACCGGGAAGCCGGTCGGGCACACCTGGCCGGGGCACCCGGCGGCGGGGGCGGCGGCGGGAGGCCGCGGGAGGCCGCGGCGAGGGGAGAGGGCGGCTCCTCATTGGCCGCGCCGCGGAGCCGCGAGGTGCCTGCGCGCCGGCCGGGAGCGGCCGCGGCGCTGTCGCCGCTTCCCAGGTCGCGGAGCGGCGGGAGTCGCAGCAGGAGCGGCGAGGGGGTGAGCGGGTGGCGCCGCGGGAGGGGTGAGCCGGTGCCGCCAGCCCCAGCCCAGCGGCGCCCAGGGGTCCTCCGCCTCGCCGAGGGTCAGGTGCGGGGATGCCGGGGGGATACTCCCCCTGCAGGCCCGGCGGCACGTCCTGGTTGACCGGGCAACGGAGCCACGGAGGAATGCGGCGAGCGGGCGGGCGGCTGGGCGCTGGCGGCCACCGCAGCAGCTGGGCGCTGCCGCTACCGGGGAAGGGGCGGGGGCGAGGGCCGCTTTCTTCTCCCGGCGCTCGGGCAGGGGCAGGGGAGGCGCCCTCCGGCCCGCGGGTGCCGCTTCCTCCGAGGGTAGGGAGGGCAGGGAGCGCCTCTGGCGTCGGGAGGCACCGCGGGCAGGGCATTCACCTCCGCGCTGCTCCGCAGGGCGCGCAGCCGGGCGCGGGGCGGCTCCGGGGCATTGGTGATGAGGGCGCCGAACAGAGGCTGAAGCCGGCGGCGGGCGGCGACCATGACGGTGTTCCGGCAGGAGAACCTGGAGGAGCACTACGAGACGGGCGAGGACCTCGGCAGGTGGGTGCGGGGGGGGAGCCGTGGCCGCTGAGCGCGGCGGGGCAAGGGACGAGGGCGGGCGCGCCCCAGCGTTGCCTCCACGTCTCCTAATGTGCCTGAAGACGCGAAAGGGAGTTGGATTTGAAGTTACCGCGTGTTTGCTTTTTTAATACGGGTCCGATGGGGTTTTTGGACCTGGACAGGTCCTAACCGGTACCTTCTAAGCTTGATGCCCGCCCGGGTGCTGTGGGGCGCGTACGGACGCCCCTGCTGCCACCGGGCAGCCGTGGCAGTGCGAGCCTTGCTGCTGTACAGGCGAGTGACTGGAAACGTGTTGGGTTTGAAGGAGAGAAGTTTGCGTTGTTAGTAGTGTGAAGGACTCCGTGTGCATTGCATGCTGGATTTTGATTTAATAACAAGATTAAAGAAGTGAGAGGCTCTGTATTTCATCGATAGTACTGTGGCGAAGACCATTGTCTGGGCATCAGTATTGGAGCTAGAAATCAGATCACGGGATGTGAGCAGAGCTCTGCAGATGCAGAACTGCCTGCTTGAACCTTGATTCTTGAATGCTGTGTGGCTGTGAGCTCCTCCGAGCTCGCACTATGAGTCATGCCTTGTTTTTTCCGGTATTTTCCTTGTTTTAAACTATTACTTTAACGCCGAATTGTGTTACGTGCGATTTCTTTTCAGCTGCATTCGCCCATCTCTAAGGGGGAATCCAGTGAAGTTCTACCACACCAGTATGGCAGAATCCTTTTCTGGTGTTTGTCTTGGTGATTTCCAAGCTCAGGATCAGTGTTAAATTAACATAGGACATTCAGTGCACACGGGCCACGCGCACCAGCGTGCTCCTGTTCGTATATTTCCAGTGAAGGGTCCAGTCCTATCAAATGGTGTGAACAAGGTACTTGAATAGGCAGGTACTTAAAAATCCATCACTATTTCTTAAAGAACTCCCCCCAAAACCAAAATCCGCAACCCAAACCTCCCCAAAAAACCCAACCCCACCACGACTACAACCGACGAAAAAGCCCCTCACATTGTAAGAAAGTTAATTGGACTGTATTTAAAATAAACTTCATCCCATTTTTGTGCAAGCTTGTAGATGTGACTTGATGAATGTGTGCTTTTATTTTCACAATAGTGTGCTGGGTTGACATTTTCATACACCTAGAATAACAGGCTGTGTAGGACAGTGAAGTCATATTAATTTACTGTATAACTTCATGGATGTGTTATGATGTTAAAGCATAAATTCATATTATGTGGTCTAAACATTCTTCGGGGGGGGGCACCTAAAATTGTTTTATTTACCTTCCAGTCTTTTTGACAAGAACATGTAGTGTTCCAAAATTCAGGTTTAGATTTCTGGACTCTTAAAAGTAAAACCATTGTTGTGCTTACAGGTACTGATTTATAGAAGAAAGTAAAGACATGGATATATTGTGGGGTTTTAAGGTTGTTCAGGGAGAAGAGAATGTCAGTATTCAAGTTCAGAAAGTGTTTAAAAAAATACTTCTCTTGTATTATTTTAAAGAGAAAGCATCAATGCAAAGTTTGGTCCCCAGTACATGTTTATGACATAGAACAATTGCCCTTAGGCCAGTTACCTAAGAAATGTTTAAATTTGTGGAGGTTTTTTCCAAACAAATGTGCTTTGGAAGTCCCGTGTTAGCTCTGGAACACAGCACTGGAGACAAGGCATTTCATTTTTACAGTATGGGAAGTGCAAACACGGAAAATGTTAGGTAGTAAAAGAACAACAAAAAACCAAAACACATAGAGTGTTTCAAATTAGTAGAGTAATAGGTAATGGTGTTCACTTTAAAAGTAGTATATTAATATGATACAGACAGGGTATTACAACACTAATCATTCATCCTGATGCTATATAAGCTGGACATGCAGTCTGAACCTGTAATATTTTACAGTTTTTAAAGAATGTTAAAGTCTACTCTAGTTTTTACTTGAAAAAAAGTAAAGAAATATAAGAGCCTCATCAATTTTGTCTACTTTTGTGAGAAAATACCAGTGGATGGGAAAACACTGTGAAATGTTTGAGAAGGCTTTTGCTTTAAAAATGGAATACAGTTATTAAAAAGGGCCAAAGCTTTCACTTCAACTTCATTTTAAGAGACCAGGACTATTCCACTGTTTTTAACTTATTTTTGAACTTAAATTCCTAGGGTTGCGCAAAATACTTTTTTGTAAATCTGTCGTTTTCCATTCCTCCTTTATGCCTTAGATAGGTTTCTGACTGTTAGATTTGCATATAAATGTAGTTACCCCGAGGCTCAAAATTTAGAAAGCGGTGAATATTAAAAACACCTTTGACTTCAAAATTTCCTGTATTCATTAGGGAACCCAAATTGTAATTTAATACTTGAGCTAAGCAATGATGAAGATTAATTTTGCAAAATGAAGCTATTTTCCCCTTATGGAAGAATTCTTTTATTTTCCTGTTACTTAGCTGCAGGCATGAAGCAAACAAGGTGAATAAATTAACAGGCAAGTTTTTACTGACAAAGTTGTGTTCAAATAAAAAGATCCTGAAGTTCCTTGACCACTCTGCCTTTTGAGAAAGCTCAGTGAAAATGCGAATATTCAGATATTTTAATAATCTTCACTATTTTCCCTTGTAAATTTTTCGAGTCTTTATTACATTACTTCTGACATAGAATAAAAAAAAATCATTTGAATAAGAAAGGTGTTTTGAAGAAAGCAAATGGGCTGTGTAAGTGAAATTTATGATTGAAAGTAATAAAGGAGGTTTAAGTATTGCTTAGCATAAAATCTAGAGTTGTGGGAAACAAGGAGAAGAGAATATGATGTGTCTGGGCTACAAAAAAAAGCATTTTCTACTTTTTTGGTATTTCACAGTGCTTTTGCAGAAGAAGTAATAAACAGTCTTTGTCCTTTTAGTGAACTGTTTAATTCCATTCTTTGGTTTGTTTTCATTTATGCCTGGGGAGAATAAGAAAAAAGAAACTTGGGATGGTGAATGATGACAGGATCACCCTTATTTATTTTTCTTGCCCGTATGTGATTTCTTCCAACATGTTTGTGGCTGTTCAGGTTGATTTATCTTAAACTTTTGTACGAAAGCGGTCTTGTGAGACTTATGGATCCAATGCTGTCTTTAGAACATATAAGAAAATTGTGCTGTTGATTAGTGTATGGTACATTGCATACACTTTTTTTTTTTCATCTTATAAATTTGAAATGATACGTATTATTACTTGCACTGGTCGGATGCAGGCTGTCTACAGATGTGTTACATAATCATCTAACCATGATATTTCAAGGAGTGGTAAATGTTATCACAGAAGAGCAAAAAAAATTACTAAAGCTATTTTGTCATTTTAATTCTGTGTGCAGTTTCAGGTGGAGTGACTGTGCATTTTAAGTACCCTGTTACAGTCTACCCAAAAGGCAGGAGTTCAAGTTGATCAGTTTTAATAACCTCACCATGGTGATAAAGCAAGTAAAGATCTTGAAACCTCACCAAACTATTAAAAATATTTTTTTAATCTCCTGTGAACTGGCCTTGGGAATTCATACAGTATTGTGAGAAATGTAGTGTTGCTTAAATAATTTTACGGAGAGGTACCCAATCAAAGCTATGGTATAGATATATACCGTGTTCATCTATGTGGATTGAAAGGATTTATTTCCTGTTTTTACAGACAGCTCCTTCTTCCTTCACCCCTTACCACCACACTTTCCTTTTAGTTGTTTTATTTTCTTTTAAATTTCCGTGTGCTTTCTAAAAGAGATGCAGACTGTTGAAATTAAGTTTTGGAATTAAAGAACAGTATTTGCATTTCACTCTGATTTGTAATTTTCAGATTCTTGTTGATTCAGAAAGTAGGAAGGGGTATCTTAACAGTTTTGAATGTCAAGCTTGTTTGGACCTGTTGGGCTCACTAGGGAAACATTTGCAACTTGTCGAATGAAAGCTACAATGAATTTTTTTTCTTGCCATTTTTGAAGACTGCTCTGCTTCTGCTTGGGTACCTTACTAAACAGAGAAGTTAGTAGTAAAAAGCATTGAGTTAACCTTGCTATCTAATGTACCTAGTTGCTTTATTAGTTGTGAGAGAAAAGTGCATAGAAGATGTTGCTGAAGGTGTTGATAAGAGAGAACAGAGCTTTGTGCAAATGTTTGTTTACATTCTGGAAAATGTTCTTTTATGTTTCAGAGTTGAGTGAAAAGGGATTTTTTTTTTTAATTTTTTCCCAGATGCTGGAAAATTATTCCCATAGTAAGTAGGGAGCATGTAGGCTGAACATGCATACTTACCCACATATATATATATATATATATATATATACACACATCTATATTTATGCATGTATGTATTTTTGATTATTCACATACCAGTTTTCAGTAACAGTGCTTTTTACAAGTGCGGAGGCTGTCCATCATCTACCCAAACACTGTAACCTTAACTACATTGCAATTCTGTATTGGGAGGAAAGTAAAAACATGGGAGGGGAGGAAATCAAACAAATTGAATGGCAACTAGAATTTGACCTTCATGACACTTTTCAGGCTTGACAACCTAAGCTAATCTTGCTAACTAGCCAATGTGCTAAAATTATGTGAGTATTGTCAGGCTCTGTTATGAGATGTACAGAATGTTAAACTCCTTTGAGGTGATAATTCTTTTTAAAATGGTCACATTTAAAACCCATGACAACCATCTTTACTAATATTATAGTATAAAATTTTTTCCTATGAATTATCAGATTAGAAATAATATGGAGGGAAGGAGAAATGTGAAAAGTATTTTATGTAAGCTATAAAAATTTTAACTGTGGTACACTGGAATTTCCAGTTTCGGTTTCCTTGGATATTGTTGCTGTAACCTTATTTCTATTACCCCATTAAAAGGCATGTGTTAACCTTCTCATACAGCAGTTGAATGGTTAAGCTCTGTAGAGACAGAAGGTGCAGACCTCTGCGGTGCCATTTCCTGTGTTATTCTTACAGACACAGTGATAAATACTGCAAGTGTGTGATTCACTGTTTTTATAACTACTTTGTACAAATTCCAGTAGAACATGATAATTAATTAAATTGAGTGGACTATATGAGTTTTTCAGGGACAAGGACCTTGAAAAGAACTCTAGAAATGTTGCTCACAAAGCTGCTGTTTGACTGGGAAACCTGGTTGGTTGGTGTCCTTGTGTGCTCTTTTATTTTTATTTGAAGAATTAAAAATTGTGAAATTCAAATTACAGCAAAGAATCAGTTCAAATTACTGTACTGTTTGTGAACCACATACATGTTTTATCAGTCTTGTTAACTCTCAGAGGAGAAGTTGGTTATTCTGTGCTTGTCTGCAAGTCCTGGCCTTGGTGGTTGCATGAATACTGAAAAGGAAGGTTTCTTAGCTGGAAAACATGTTGGAAAAAGTGGGCATCTCAAGTCACTTTACCTCCCTCAAAATGCCTTCTTTTCACAAATGCATGATAACCTAAAAGCTGGTGATGGCACAGGCTACAAGAGACTGTTCACCATACAGTGCCAGTGTTGACAATTGCTGATGTGTTGAGAGCCTGGCTTCATGAAAAGCACAGGAAGTGCTGATGCTGTTTTGGTTATAACTTGGTCCTGCTTACTTTATTTCTCACTCTGAGAGAGAATAATGACTGCTTTGTACGTCTTTTAAAACGTGGTGTAATAAAAACTACAGCTTGCTGATTATTCTGTGCTTTCTGTTTAAATGCACAAAACTTTGTAAATCTAAACTCATCAAGAAGCAGATAAAAATGCTCATCTGATTTTTCTTCTGGCCAGGCTCAGTGATCAGTACCAGAGTACCAGAGTAGGTATGTTAGGAGTGTGCTGAAACTTTGATTCTGTCTTTTCAGGCTTTCTTTTTTTGTTATTTTGTGTTTGTGGGGTTTTTTTGGTGTTTGTTTTTTTTCCTCCCCATTATCTCCCTTAACGATATTTTAGTATGTTAGTTTCTCTGCTGGAGCTATGCATACCGAACAGAAGTTGACCCCTTTAGCCTAGGAAAAGGGAGCACTGTGCATGAGAGCTTTGTGCCAAGCTCAGGCCACACTGTCGGTGGCTGAAAGGACCAGTATCACTTTCCTCTCCTCTGTGTTTGTGTGTCGGTTGGGTTTTTTTGATGTACTGCTGCTGTCAAAGGGAAGGAAAAAACCCACCTTATATCTAATTTATGGCAGCAGTACACTCTCAGATCAGCTGAAACCACGGTGAAATCTCAGCCTGCATGGAGTTGTGATTGCCTCCATAAATCTACCTCAAGTTAAATATGCGGGAGGGACAGAGATAAAGAGTCACTTTACCACAAAGGCAGAAGAACATAAACCGACAACAAGGAAGTTTAAGCTGGAAATTAGGAGAACTATGGGTGGTGCAATAGTTCTGTAATCTTCACGAATGGTTGTTGCAGTTAGTTAGAGGTATTCAGATGCGTACCAGTTTTTTGGAGGAGATTGCATATCCTGCGAGACTCTAGCTTAATGTCCAGATGTCCTTCTGTTTTTAACTGGCTTGGTTAGCATACCTGTGCAACTTGGTACAATTTTATATCCTGAAGAAAAGTTGCCAGTTAAAGCAGCTGGTCAGTAACTTGTTTCCTGGATGGTGGTGGCTTGTGTAGCAGTTCTGTCTCAAATAAGACTGTTATTTCTCAAACTGTATTTTGACCCCCACGCAGGAAAATAGGTGTCACAAAGGAGGATTATCTGCCAAACCTGAAAAACGTTCACTGACTTGCCATACAGTATAGTAAATCTTACCCATCATGAGTTCATGGCTAAGATAGCTGTCAGCTGAGAGAAGTATGGACAAAGCCTAAAGATCTTCAAGCCTGAACTGTTTTGTTCCACGTCTTCCTTATGCAGTGAACTTTGGCATGACATAAATGGTGTGAAATTTAGTAGAACTGGGTACAAAGGCCTGTGCCAAGGAGTCTAATACAATTGATGTTGTTAAACTCTGACATGTTATCATCTAGGAGGTGATACGGTAAGAGTGAAGCCTGCATATTTTGGTCAATTGCTCGTTGACGATCCTGTTTGTTTTTAATGCAGTTATGGGACAGCCTAATGCCAGAGATGAATTGTAACAGCAGGTTTCTTCCCATATCCTGGTGCAAATCTTGCTCTGTCCTCCTTTACGTGATACTTGCAGCTCTTGTCCCTCAGTTTCAAAGAGATTGCTGCTGTTCTGTTATAAAACAAAGAAGACATGCTAAGCTAAGATAGTGAAACTGTGGGGAGAAGCTTCCTAAGAAAGAAGACTTAAGACTTCAGTACATTTAGCTTTGCACCACTAAGCTTGGAGTGGTATGATTTTTTTAATACACTGGAAGAATTAAAATGGTTGGTGAAACATAGAAACTTTATAAACTAAATGTAGATTTACAGTATTGTAGTGGTTTTCTGTGGCTGGGTTTGTAGCGGAGGGGCTACAGAGGTGCCTTCTGTCAGAAGCTGCTAGAAACTTCCCCTGTCTGGTGGAGCCAATGCCAGCGGGCTCCAGGACGGGCTTCCTACCGGTGGCCAAGGCCAAGCCAATCAGGAGTGATAGTAATGTCTCTGTGATAACATATTTAAGAACAGAGGATTGTTGAGCAGAAGAAATTCCAGCCAGGGAAGAGCAGAGTGAGAACATGGGAATAGCAATGTAGACACCAAGGTCAGTGCAGAAAGAGGGGCAGGAGGTGCTCCAGGCGTCAGAGCTGAGGCCCCTGCAGCCCGTGGTGCAGACCATGGTGGAGCAGCTGTGCCCCTGCAGCCCATGGAGGACCATCGGGGTGCAGAGACCCACCTGCAGCCCATGGAGGAGCCCATGCTGGAGCAAGTGGATACATGAAAGAAGCTGTGATCCTGTGGCAGGCCCAAGATGGAGCAGAATCCTGCTGGAGACCTGCAGCCCGTGGAGAGGGAAGCCCATGCTGGACCAGGTTTTTTCCGGGTAGGACTTGTGACCCCTGTGGGGGACCCACGGTGGAGCAGCTCATTCATGAAGGACTGCACCCCATGGAGGAGTGACCCCACAGGACAGCGGTTTGGGAAGAACTGTTGCCTGAGGGATGGACTCACATTGGAGAGGTCCATCAAGGACTGTCTCCCGTGGAAGGGACCCCACAGGAGCAGGGGAAGGACTCCTCTCCCTGAGCAGCGGCAGAAACAACAACTGACCATAACCCCCATTCCCCGTCCCCCTGCACCGCTGGGGGGGAGGAGGGAGAACATGGAAGAAAGGAGGGGTGGGAGGAAGGTGTTTTTAAGACTGTTTTATTTCTCACTCTTTGGCTCTTAAGAGTAATAAATTTAAATAATATCCCCACTTTGAGTCTGTTTTGCCCATGAAGGTAATCAGTAAGTGACCTCTCCCAGCTGTTAGCTCAACTCATGAATCCTTAGCTGTTTTTTTTTTTCTCTCTCCTCTATCCAGTTGCAGAGGGAGAGTGAGAGGGTGGCTTTAGTGGGTACCTGGTATCCAGCCAGACTCAACCCACTTCAGGTGTTCGCAGAAGGTTCTGCAGACTGGAAATTGAAAGGCTGCTTGCCTGAAGGAGAGTGACCTTACGGGACTTGTTGAAACAAAATCAGTGTGAACAGGGAACCTAAACTGTATCAAGATTGAGTTTTTAAAATTAGAGGGAAGAATTGCATGATACTGTTCTGGAGAAGGAGAAAGCTGATAAGGGTACAGTCATTGTGGATATCTCAGATCAGCTTTAACTCTTTCAGAGTTTCCAGGCATATTGCAGTCCTTGAGGATGTTGTCCTGTTGTGCTAGAAGTGCTATACTTCTGATGTGTTGGAGCTTGGTGGGTTTTTTTGGTTGTGGCACACACTGATGTTAGGGTGAATGTCTTAAAATACGTGCTTTTCACACAAATCCGGAATAGTTCATATGGTTTCGGATTGCTGTAAAATAGTGTGCTGATTAATCCACATGATGGTCTGCAACCTTATTCTGTTGGTTTGAGATGTTTTATTTCCTTCCCCTTATTCCCTCCTGTTTTTGCAAGCTAATGTGCCAGACAATTTCCCCTCCAAGAGGCAATACTATTGAGGAGGAAGCATCGTGTCATGGCTGCAACGATGTGTGTGCCTTGACCAGCAGCAGGGTCCCTGCATTGTGGTGGTGGACCACTCTACTAGAGCAAGTCTTCCTCAGTACCATCTGCTTGCAGGTGCAAATCTTTGATATGAAGCTTAGATGGTCTTGCTTGTGTTTAACTGAAAGAAAACAGCCTGAAAGAAAGCTGAAAGAAAAATAGCCTACTAAGTGGTCACAAACATAGGAGGACATATCCAAAGCTTTGGAGAGTTCACAGTCAGTGTAAATTATAATTGTACATTAAGTGAATTTTTTGCTGAATTACACATAGGAGTGAGCTTTGAAAGGAATAAAATTGCTTGTGTCAGTAGCATTCTGTCTGTGCACTTCTTGCTGCTGAAAGCCTGTAACTGAACTGGTGTACTGAAAATATTTTATTTCCACTATGCCTTTATTTGTGAGCAATTAATACTATGTTTCTAAGTTTTCAAAGGTTACTTAAGGAACCCTGCTTTCTATCTGGGATGGAAATTGGCTTCTGCACTCTTGTACCTTTCCTTAGTCTTCTCTCAAGTATCAGTAAGTGGTTGTTTTAAGACTTGAGGTACTGAGTGGGTGTGCCTGTAGAAGTGTTCACTTAGACTACCTGCTTATGAGCTATGAGAACTGATAAGCAGAGAGACATTTTTCCAGGTCACATAGTCTGTTGGACCTATGGTGTTCTGAAGTTGTTACTGTTACAGGACAGAGAAAGGCTGCTCATTTTCTAAAATCTGGTGACTTTTAACTGTCTTGTGATTATAGAGAAGTGGTATGAATCGTTGTAGTGGGTTTGTGTAGCTAAATAACATTTCTTTTTCCGGGGAGGAAACTAGGATAAGTCACCTGACTCGAATAGGAAGATGTTCCATACCATGTTACGTCAGCTAAAACATAAAAAGAGGAGGAAGAGGTAGCTTGCTCTCTTCTCTTCTGGGGTAGCTGTGTGGAGTGGTCAGGCAGTTCCATCGGGGGAGGAGATCATTGGTTGTGGGGAAGTATCTTTATTTTTAGTCCTTCTCTGCATGCGTATTGCTTATAGTGTTTTCTATCTTTGTGTAAATATAAATAATCTCTCTTAGCAGCTCCAATCTAGTAGTTTTTCCCTTCCCTCTTTTCCCTCTCCTCCCCCCACTTCCCTCTGGAGGGACTTGGGCACAGGCCCAGCGGATACCTAGTGTTTAGCCAAAGTAAACAATAACAAATTTGGTGCTGAAACCCTGGACCACTGCCAAGAAGGATTGTTTATATAAACAACTGCCTCACTTATCTGTTTTTGCTAACCTGGGAACATTTAACATAAAAATGGCTATATGCCCAGCTTTAGTGGCTATGCCGGTACTTTTACTTAACACTTTTGTTGGGATATGGAACTTATCTCCTAAAGGACCTACAAGGGCATAAAATCAATTTTTTTTTCCCTTCTTAATTTTGACATAGAAGGTCTTGTGATGAAGGTGCTCATGATCCTTACTAATCCTTACCTGAGCTATTTGGGTATTTTACTGCTTATAATCAACGCTCTTAAAACAGTATAGGGAGTGGAGAAGGTAGTGGTGTCTTTCTTGCCTTGTGTTAGAACAAAACCAATTTCAAGAGAGAATTTACTGGGATGTTCTCTAAAGGGGTCAGTTCCTGGATGGCAAGGAATGTGAATGAATTTAGGCAGGTTCTTATTGTGTCTAACACCCCCTGTTGCTTGGGACTTCACACCAGAACAAGTATTCAACCCCAACAAACTGCCACATCGTTTAATGGAAGGATACCTTGCCTACCCCGATCGAAACCAGCAACTTCTCACCCTGTAGTGGGGCCTGGCCTGTGCCTATCGAGCTGCTGTTCAATACTCTAAACAGACTATGACTGAGACAGGGACCCAAACTACAACATCTGAAGTCTTTATTGCCCCTGTAGTGAAAAGGAAGACATGGATAAGGAGATCTACAGGACCTACAGGACTACCTCCATGATTAGTAAGGGAGGAAGGAGGAGAAGGATCTATCCCGCCCGCGCCTCCAAGAGAAGAATTAATGGAAGTTACAACAGAAGAAGGAGAGGAGGCAGGGCAAAGAGCCAGTCCACAAAGAGCCAGTTCATCAACAGAAGAAGGTCGATCAATTAGAGAAGAAATTAGACAGGAAAGTGAAGTTACCCGGTCCCTAAGTCCATCAGAACTTCGGGACTTGCTGAGAGATTACAGCCACCAGCCTGGTGAACCAATTCTTACCTGGCTGCTCCGATGCTGGGTTACGGGGCTAGAAGTCACCTGTTAGAAGGTCATGAAGCACAGCAACTAGGATCTATCGCCAGAGATCGTGAAATTGAACAGGAAATTGGAAGGGAGAGATTTATTCGCAGTCTTTGGCTCCGGATCCTCTTTGCTGTGAGAGAAAGGTACCCGTTCAAGGAAGATCTAATGAGCTCCCCAAGAAGGTGGACTACTGCAGAGGAAGGTGTCCAGTACCTGCGGGAATTGCCCATGCTGGAAATGATTTACAGTGACTCAGATGATAAAAACTTCCTTCTAACTCCAGAGCTTGTTCCTTGCACGCTGCCATGTGGAGAAAAGTAATTCAAGTGCCCCTTCATCATATGTTAACTGCTTGTTGACAATATACCATCCAAGGATGGATGAACCAACTGTGGACACGATGTGCGCGATCTGTCTCAGTCTCCTGTCCCACTCAGAAGGAAAGGAATCCCCAAGAGCAGGCCATGTGGTGAGCTATGGTTCTTTCTGCGTGACCAAGGGGAACACATGAAGAAATGGGATGGTGAACCTACCTATAAACTTGAAGCCCGGGTATGAGAATTGAGGGGGAAGAAACCTAGTAAGAAGGCTGTCCATGTAGTTGATGCAGAGGCCCCAGAAAGAGATCGGTGACCTCTGACACGCAGGAAGACCAAGATCAATTCCTGTGATCCTGATGAGGGGACTTCTGATTAGGCAATGCAAAGATACCTGGTGTTCAGCCAAAGTAAACAATATCAATCATCTCATCTCTTCTTTCCTATCATCTCCTTTTTCTGAAGTTTTTAGACTCATTGAATATTGAAGAGTTGCCTACAGCTTGAGAGATTGGACTTCTTTGCTGAGATGGTACTTTGTAATCCTGTATTTCTAGATGAAACTCAGAGGGCCAATGCTTAAAACTTGAAATCATATGTACCCTTGGTGGTGTCTGTTATTTAGTAACATGCTTACTTTGCCCAGCTATATAGGTATAACTGGGTGGAGCTAATTTTTATGTTAATTGAAAATGTTGTATTCTATTCTGGCATGATTTACAATTAAGTTATTCTGCCAAGTGTAATGCATGTTGAGGTGTGGGTTTTCCCCTTTATCCACAGGGGAAAATAGTACTAGTGGGTATCTTACTTGGGTCCAACAACTTTGAGGCCAAGAACTCAGCACTTAAAATAACTTCATCAACAAAACTAGCAGTTTATTATTTTATAAGTAAAAAAAAGTTCGTGGGAGTCTTGAATCGTAACAAATTTTAACCTTCTTTCAATACCTTTCTTTTTGCTGACTCAGACTCCTTTATTGGGACACTTGGCTCCTGTTACCTTTAATGAGGGTGATGCAGATGTAATCCCAGAGACAGATATTTCAATTTGTCTCCTTCAGCTTTCTTTATCTTTTGGGAGTTTTATTTTGGTTTAGGGTTGTTTTTGGGTTTGGGGTTTGTTTTTTTTTTGGGGGGGTGTGTGGTGGGGGTTTTGTTTTGTTATGGTTTTTTTCCCCCTTCAAACATAGACTTCAAACACTTTGGTACGGGAGTTTGAACTTCGTTTGTATATTGTCTGTCTGGCAGTATTTGCTCATCACCATGGGCAGGGCCATCTGAATAGAACTGTCATTGATTCCCTGGGAAAGGAAAGCACGTCAGGGAATGGCTTAGTTCCTTATGTATCACCTTTTCGCATTGCTTTTTATTTGAAAGGGCTTTCCAATACTATTTATTTCACATTCTTGTCTAAAAGAAGGATCTCTTTTCCTGGTTTTGTTGCCAGTTATAACATTAACTGAGAAATAAATCATTCCAGATTCTATTTTACAAAGCTAGTCTACTTCTACTGCCCCTTTTGATCCTCTAGAAAGAAACCTTTACATTACTGTTTCTTCCAAGGGTGTGTCAGTTCCTAGTCAGTGCTGCCCTTGCTGCCTGCCAGCCCACCTGGCTGTTTTTAGGGTGGCTAAGCCAGCCTAATGCAAGGGTCAGTGAGCGAGATGGTCTTGTTTCTCACCTGCTGAGCTGCATTCTCCTGCTGCTTCTCCACTGCTAGTGCTGGCACCATCTTGAGTGCAGCCTGGAAGTAGGAGGGGATTACAGATTGAGCTCCCTGAACTGAGTCACTGTGGGCATGTCAGGGAAGGTTCAGTGCCAGCCACCAGTATAGGAGTGCACAGCCAGCGGGATGGGGAAGCCTCTGTTTGGGACAGATGCTGGCTCAGCCTACTGAACCACACTGTGTCCTCCATGCCAGTGCCATGCATGTGTGACCAGCTGATTATGGAGTCGTGGAAGAGCTGCTCTGAAATGGGAAGCAAAACCTGACTGTGATTAACCCTGGACAACAAGACTGGTTACAGCACAGTCTGAGTATGTTTTCCTGTGGCAGCAGCTGTAGGGTAGCCAGACAAGCCCTCCTTTGCACAGCTGTCAGAGGCACAACTAGGTGTTGAAGCTTGTATGTGGGAGTGAATAGTCGTGAATGAAAGCTGAAGATCTAGGGAAGCAGACAATTTGACTGTAAATAGCAACTCATAAAACCATAATGTTTATGGAGGTTACTAAGGCACTTGTTATGAGATTTGTGTTTGTGACAAAAACCGCTTTGTTTATAATGCTGTGTTGTCTTCAAAAGCTGCCTTTAAGTCAAGAAAAAGCAGTATTTTCATCACTGGTTTAAATCATATGTTTATAGCTTGGTGAGTTTCTTATGTATTTAGCTAAAAACAAATTATTAATTGAAGAAGAAAACTCAGAATTTTTCTACACAAAAAATTTTTCCGCCATCTTCTGCGGAGCATAAGCTTGAGGTTGGTTGTTTCTACTTGTGCATTCATACTGAAAGGTTAGTAACACCTGTGACTTTTACAGTGGTTCTTCATACATGGAAGAAATAGGAAGTAATGAAATACTGTGAAATCTCTTCCACACCTTTAATTTGTATCATTTCTTGGGAAAGCTGAGCCATAATCTGTTTGGGGCTTTGCAGTCCATCCTCACTTCTGCTTTCAGTGATTAGTTTCACCCTTTTTCTGGCAAGCGTTTGAATGTTACATACCCTATGACTTAAAACATTAAATGATTTTTCAAGTATACAGAAAAAGCAGCATTTTCTTACATTAAACATTGTTTAATGTATCTGACAGGTGCAGCTGTGCTGCAAGTATCATGCATTTGTGTTGTTTTATATGCAGCCATTCAACGTAGATATCTTCTAGAGTCAAAATCTGCATAGGAGTGCTGCTTATAGACATAATGGTATTGCTCATTAAGATCATAGGTCATATGCTATAAAACAGGGAGTTTCTGAAAGGGTGAAATAAATCACCTTTTCTTTGTGATGAAAGAGTGGATCACGTAAGTGAGAACTGATAAGAGTTGTCACTAAAGTCTTCCTCCTCACGCTGAAGGACAAATACCCACTCAGGCATGCTTCAGAACTCATTGCTAAAATGAGAAGCATGAAACTCAAAATACTTTTTATGAAATAGCAGCAAGAACAATCTTTAACATCACGAAAATCAAATGTTTGTTCTGTTCATATGTTTTAATTTTCACCTCAGGCTCCTGGTTTAAGATCTTCCGAGCAAGTGATCATTGAGCTTTTATATTCAGTTCTGAGTTAAATTTATGTCACATGTGTCTTGTTACATTTAGCTAGATTAACTTATGATTTAATGTTAATTGCTGAGTTGGTTTAAAAATTTCATGAAAAGTCGAAAAGAAGGGGAAAATTAATTACTAAACAGCAGTAGAAGCATTAATTACTAAAGAGCAGTAGAAGCTTTAAGACTCTACCTCTGGTATTAAGTACTTGTATATCATGTCCTTTATTTATATGGATATGTACTTAGGCGTTGATTCTTTTAAGTACCTGTATGTGTACATGTACTTTTTAATACTATACATGGCAGTCAGTGTGGTGCTTTTGCTGTTTACAAGTGCAAATACTTCGCTTTTCATATTATAAGATGATTTCTGAAAAGGCTTTAGCAGATGTACATGTATTCAGAACAAAGGGGTTTCTGCAAGCTCTAGCCCAGACATTGTTAGTAGGAAATGGCTGACATCCAGCTGCCTTGGAAGTTTTACAGCCATACACATTCCCCCAGCTTATACATTAAATACCACGACATTTCAGCACGGACTTCACATCGGTATTTTAAACTACCATGTCTATGAGTAGACTTCTGTTAGAAATATTTTCTTGAGTATTGCCTAGCTCTTTGCATTCTGTGGTTTGATAATTGGCTCTTGAGCTTTGCAGTATGGCTTAATCTCATACTAAAAAGAAAAATTAAAAAAAGTTTGAACATACCATGGAGAAGACTGTTTAAAAACTAACTCTCAGGCTTTCAATCAATATGATAGCTGTGCATTTATCTCACATTGAACTGTATTAGAAAAAATTTAAGAGTGAAACATAACATACGGTAAAACGAATTCTCAACAAGGAACCATGAAAAAGATTTAATTTCCTGAGCAGTGAGAAGTTTTACAGCTCCTAAAATGCAGAAGTCACAGCATTTAGATATTATGCTTTTGCTTACAGAGGAATAGCCAACAATTTGATTTTTTCATTTTCCCTGTTAATGTAATTGCTGTTCCTGCTAGGCAATAACTGGATTGGAGAGCAGAAAAATGGTGCCTGACCATTGCTCAGTCTTTTGTAAAAAGTTTCAATGACGTTGATAACTTGCATTTCTTGTCTTATCTGCTGGCACGGTGACAAGCATGCATGTCTGGTGTTACCCAGACTGTACAAGTGAGTGCTGGGTAGATAATATGAAACTAAAGACAGAGCTGAATTGTTTATATACATACAGGAAGCAGGGCAGGTTTTGTCTATGCCTGTCCGTGTTTGCCTCTTACCCACCTATTCTAACCATTCAAAGCACTAGAAAAAGCAGGACTACACTCAGAAAAATAATTCAGTCAACTTCTTATAGCAATCTGTAGAGCTCTTAGTATGCTTCTGTTTTGTATCTGCAGTAATTCATGTGTTTCCAGGAGGACAGAATCATCAAACCTTCAAGAATGCTTCCAGCTTTTTCAGTGTGCCTTTTTTTCTGAACATCTGCTGCCAGCATAGACCCCGAGTACTTTTCTCATTAAAATTTGCATTCCAAAACCCAAATGTGAATATAATAAAAAGAATCTGACATCAGAATTTCAGCTTATGCAAGAGAATCTGTTCTTAAAAAAAGAATTACAGAACTCTGTAAAAGCATGTAATCTCTTTGTTCTGGTTAACAGTAATGAAAATATACTTGTTTATCTGACAACTAAGCCACATCAATCCATTGACAAAAGTATAATTTAGAATGAACAAGACAGTACCGGTGAGCACACTGATGTGAAGGAGTTCCTTTTTGGTGTTGTATACAGCTTGTAACTTGGAACAAAACTTTTTGTACACAGATGCCAGTTTTTCACTGCCAAGAATGTTTCTTTCATACACTATAAAGTTCTAACAGCAGTGCAACTCCTCTTTCTGGCAAGGGCTTCATATGTGCTTGAGAGTTAAATCCTTCTACTTCTTTTCTGCTTCATCTCCTCCCCCACATGCTTTCATTCCTTAACCTTCAGTTGCGCTAAACGAATTTTCAAGAGCACAGTTTGACCTAATTGCTTAGCAGAGTATGATCATGGAGAAATCTCATATATTGTCTGACAACCCTGTGGTCATAACTTCTTTAAAGTCATGTGCTCCTTTGAAAGACGACCACATTGATGGAAGGCAGGGCTCTGTGCTGGTACTGTCTGTGGAGGATTTAGCTGCTGCAAGACTTTTCCTTTCTTTTTCTGTCATTGTCTGAGATACCATTGTCAGTGCTACCTTTTCTTCTGGAAAACCCATATCCTTCATGCTTCACAGCACTTTGGAAAGTCAGAAACTCTTGAATCTGTGCTTGATTGAATCATGAATCCATACCTTCCCCAAATAAAATTTACGTAAGTGTGTGTTTCTGCACATTGTTCCTTAGAAGGCTTATATGCAAGGATGGTGTACATTTGAAATGCTCTGGTTTGGAAGCAGGTAACTAATAAGAGACCTGAAGACAAAGTAAAGCAGGAGACACAATGACAGCTATTAGCCCCCTAGTTCTGAAAATCTTCAAAGCACAGCACGAAGCGAGTGTGGGGGGAATGTGATTGGCTCATGCCAGCAGTGCCCTCCTTACCTTCACCTCGCTGCAAACCTTCAGGCACAGTTTCAATACTGGTGGTACTTTCGTACTAGCTTATCAGAGCCATCTCTAAAAAACCATGAAGCTCTATGCTGCTGCAGAGTGAATCCTTCACCTGTGTTAGCTGCTGTTGTTCATTACAGTGATGAATGTGGAGCTACGCTGTGAAGAGTCCCTTCTGGTTTAAACTGTAAGAGTAACATAAATGAGAGTCAAGTGAAAAAGATATTTTCTCTGGCTCCTTTGTAAAGCAGATGGAAATTACTTTCGAGTTCCTTGTATATGTCTATCTGTACTAAAACAAATTAAGTGGGGGCACAGGACTTTTTCAAGCTTATGGAGTAGCCTAGTGACAGGAAAATTCATTTGCTAAAACAAGACCTTCACTGTCAAGTTGAAGTGTTTAAGGATTATTGAAGATGATAATCTGCAAAGTATGGTGCAATGAAGAACATAATTTCCTAGCTGCTGTTGGATTCATTAGCTAGATAAAATAATTGTAAGCCATTAATTTTTATATTTTTCCTGGGCAGTGATTGTACCTCTGTGAGAGATTTCTCCATCGTTGTGTAAATCCTCCTGAATTCAAAGAAGGAGCTTTAAATTGTATTGAATTTTATGTGAATTGTAGCACTTAGTACTATCCTTTATGGTGTCATCTTGCCTGTGTTTTGCAGACAAAAAGAAAGCTGAGGTGGGAGAACTCTTCTGAGTTTTTCAGTTGAAAATTAATATGGAAACTATACTGATTTTTTTGCTTGCAACTTCCAGTATTAGCCAGTTTTTCTGTCTTATTTTGTTAAAAAAAAGTTAGGGATGAGAAGGTGACTGCACTTTTGAGTGTTATGTTACTGCGTGCCATGTGTTATCAAGGATGTCTTTTCAAATTAATATTATTCACTTCATGCAATTCTTTTGGTCTGTAATTTGTGCTGTACAGTTTTATGGCCCACAGCCCTTGACCATATAACCTAAAGTACCCCTGTAGTAGGTGCTTTAGAGGTGATGAGAGGTAATGGCAAATGAGAATATATTTGAGAGGGAGCTTACTCACTTCTTTTCTTAAAAATAAGGGGAATGGAGGGAAAGAGGAAAAAGACTGTGCCCGTTTGTGGAGACATACAGGATGTATGGGTTTTGGGTTTCTGTGCTTGTTTTTTCTTCCATTTTTACCCCATAGACTGTGCTGTAATTGACAGGTTTTGAGAGGTCTGGTGTTTAGTCAGCTGCATAAAATGACTTAATAATAAAGTTCTGTTCCTTTACTCAATTCTCTTGTTCATTTGGGGGGTGACTATGAATTTTTAAAAGACTTTTAAGATGTTTAATTTGAACACAACTTTTTTCTGTCTACTAAGTTATGTTTTCTTTAATAATGTTTGTGTGCTGGTGGTCCTTCATACATTCTGTTAAACAGCTGACACAGAGAAAAAGAAGGATCTTTTGAAACAGTTTCCCAACTGCAGCTTGACCTGAAGCACTTCAGAAAGCAAGATAACATAATGTGATGCTCATTGAACTGAGAACTGAATCCATGCTTTAGGGAAAAGGATGAACTGTATGGATATGGTTACTATCATCCTGTTGGTAGTTATAAAGTGTGCATGAGTGTGTTTGGGTTGCAGGTACCTGCATAGAGATGGTAGTTAATGCACATTTATCAGATTCACCATGTAGCCTTATGGTGGCGTAAGAGCAGGTTTACTCTAGTTTTACAATACATATTTGTAATGGCTTTGTCCTTGTGTGGTGTGGAACAGCGTGCTTAGTTTATCAAAAGTGAAGAAGAGCTGCAAGTTTCATGTGCTGCCTCGGGTGCTGATCTTCACCTTATCTTTTCAATAGCTTCCCGGTATTTCAGGTTTGCACAGGGAGAGAGTAGTTAATCTTTGTAAAGCTCAGTCCAGGTTCTTAAGTACATTTGACAGCTTGCTTATATGTGTAGCTTTGTTTAAATCGTGTTCTTCCCATTGTTCTCCTTTCTTTTTCTTCCTCCTTGTACTAAGTTGTTTCTGAACGCCATCAGAAGAAACATATCACTGCCTTCTGGTCTGTCTTGGATGTTGTCTTTGCTTATATTTGGGTTTTGTCCTCTGCACTTTGGCAGCTATTCAATCTCAACACAATATTCACTTCCTGCTGCCTGTTGGATATTTTCCTTGACTTTATCTCCAAGTGTCAAAATGCACCATGCTGTCATTAATCACTCAAAAAACAGACAGAAGTTGGAATTTTTCAGGATGTTTATAGTTATGAAAGGTTGGAAACCTCTTCAGTATTTTAGTCTGAAAGCATCTCCTTTGCCTGTGCTGTGCTCTTCAGCTGTCTTGTTCCAGCATCCTGACTGTATTATCTGCCTCAAAAAGTTGTCTTCTGTGGTAACAAGCTCACCTTGATACACTGTGAATTCTTGTCAGTTGACTTTTGTGGTTGCTTTTTTCTGAAAGCAGTCATAAATGTTGTTACCCAAAAGTTGTTGTAATATAAAAAAAATTCAAAAAAATGCAAAACTTCAGCTTACAAATCAGTCACAAAACAACAGTTTTGTGAGATCATTAGAATGACAAGACATCTTACAGTGAATTCTTATATCTATGTTAATTTAAACATTGCTAATTATTATTATTATTCATCTTGGTTATTCGTATGTAACTGTGATGGAAAATTTAATTTCTCAGTAGCCATTTAGAATCTTCATTCTGAAAATTGGAAGGTAACTTTTTTTACGTAGGGTAGCAAGATATTCAGGAAAGAATTAATTTAAATATCTTAACATTTTTCACATGCATGTGCTTTTGAGAGGTTTTTAAAGGTCAGTGTACTGTCTCTTCCTTGCCATTTGCAGTAGCTGCATTGCTTTTAACCAGTGCAGCTTTAGGTGTTTAGGATGAGCATTCCATTTCTTTGTTAGGTTAGAGGAGGTTAGTCTGAATCTGAATGGAGGACTATTTCAGAGGTGGGGCTATAAGGTGCCCTTTTTATCTGTTCATAATGAAGCAACAGTTGAGTTAATCACTTTTTTGTTTGGAGACACTAAAGTTTGTCTTTCATACAACTTCACTGTTGTCTGTACAACCCTTCCTGCAGAAGTTCCTGACCATCCAAGCTGCATATCAATACTTTCCTGGGATAATGATGACACAATAAAGGGGTATCTTTATTATATTAGGCATTTCTATTGGATTGAAAGTTACAGGGACAGTTGTGGGTTTTGACCATTCTGCTCACTTGAAATGGCCTCTGTAACCATTGCAAGGTGGCTCTTTTGCTTGTTTTGTGTGGAATTTGGGTGTAACTTGTCACCAGTGAAAGCTGATGAAAATATTTGGAATTAACTTTGCACTTTTTAACATAGGTAGTTTGGTATTTCTTCTGGAAAGTAGTGTAACAAAATGTAATCTTTTCAATTCTGTCTTCTCAACTTCATAATTCAGGGAGGAAATTTTCTGACTTGTTTTGTATATTCTCTCTGTCTTAAATCAGTAAGCTTATATTTAATTTTAGGTGATCCATCTCTGTAACTGCCCTGTATAAAAATCAAATATAATACTTCCAAAATAGTATCCCAAATATAGCAAAGTAACTGTAATTTATTTCAGTTTTGTTTCTTAAACTGTAGTAATTAATTTTCTGAGGTTAGAAGAAACTGAGCACTGTGGAAAAGTACCAGAGCTTTTGACTGAACCCCACGTATGTCCAAGTAAAACTCTCCTTAGTTACATCATACTGCATGGCAAACAACAGCCTTATCTTTGTCTTTGGTGGAAATCTTAAAGGAATTGAAAGTTCAGAAAATTATGCTGCGTAACTACTAGTTGCTGAGAAGAAAAAAAAAATTTCCTATCAATAATCAAAACAGGAAGTAGAAAAGGACAATTCTAGAAGTATATGCTAACATATATCTTGTTCAAAAGACAGGGAGTAGAAAAGAAGTTGAAACAATCTCTGGTATATTCATGTTCTGGTTTGCCTATCCTTATGGCATCTCTTCAGCCTCTTTTAGGATACTGGCTTTCCAGGTCTGGCTGACTTGATGAAGCCTTTTTGCTCCAGCTATAGGAGGCATCATGCTTGCAGGCTTTTGTCCTGCTGGGGAACTTCAACACCCCGAAATCTGCTGCAAAAGTAGCACAGTGAGCTGTAGGCAATCCAGGAGACTGCTGGAGGATAAGTTCTTGAGCCAGGCAATAGACAGCCTTACCAGAAGGGATGTGATACTGGATCTGATGATCACCAAGCTGATTGGAGGCAGGCAGGACTGAAGTGATCATGCACTGGTGGAGTTTGCAGTCCTGAGGGATATGGGTCAGGTAAGGAGTAAAGTTGGGATCCTGAACTCTAGAAAAGCAAACGGCCATTTCTTCAGGGAGATCCTCTGTGATATCCTATGGAAGACTGCCCTCGGGAACAGGGGAGTGGAAGAGAGCTGGTAGATCTTTAAGGAAGTCTTACAGAGAGCACAAGAGCTTGAAATACCCAAGAGCAAGAAATCAGGCAAGGAAGGCAAGAGACAGACTTGGTTGAGTAGGGGCATGCTGGTCAAACTAAAGGGAAAGAAGCAAATGCGCAGGCCATGGAAAGAAGGACAGTTGACCTGGGAAAGGCATAGAGATGAAGTTTGATTTTGTAGGGATAGGGTGAGGAAGGCCAAGGTGTGCCCTCCCTGATAAACAATTCTGGAAAACTGGTAACAATGAATGAGGAGAAGGCTGAGTTACTCAACAGCTTTTTTGCCTCAGTCTTCAATGTCAACCTCTTTTCTTAAACCTCTCTTCTTAAACCTCTCAAGTAGATGAACAGCAGGATGAAGATTGAGGGAGCAAAGTCCCCCCCCACTGTAATAAAGATCAGATTCTGGACCACCTGAGGAACCTGCATGTACAGGTGTACATGTGTATAGGACCTGATGAGATGCATCCCAGAGTCTTGTCACTTGTGCTCATGTAATTGCAATGCCCCTGTACTTGCAGTCGTGAGAACGCTGCGTTTATGCTTAGGTAGTCCTAGCAGTTGGCACCTACGGCCTGAGCAGGGCATGTTATCTTTCACTTTGGTGCCGCTTCAAGGCCTTCTGTCACTTAGTTTGATCGTATTATGTTCCCATGTCTGATAAATTCTCTTCTTTTAGCACCATGGTGAAATAGTTGTGTGCAGGGCTGATCTACAGCTGCACAGTAAGTCTTCTTTTCCCATGGAGCTACTGCTGTATTGCATCTTCTAAAGGGACCTGGATTGAGGAACCTTTGCTGGGAGGAGTTTATACTCACTGTGAAGTCAGTTTGTATTTGCATCCCTGACAAAGGATGTGTTTGGCTCTTTAAAGCAATGCCTGTACTTACCCTGTTTATTCTCAAGGAGAAGCCTGGGCCTACGCACATATTGGGATTTCATCTTATTTACTCAAAGGTTCTTTGATGCGAAGTTTGAAAAAAGCTTTCTCTGATGCTGAAGTTTTTTGTTTTGTTTTGCTTTTTTTTAATTCCATGGTTTGAGAAAGCTTTCAAAAAGAGCAATAAATATATTCAGTTGTACCTAGTGAGTGCATTGAGAATGAAAGCGAATTTAAGCTTGAAAGCTGTTTATAAAAAAGCTGAAACTCACTGTTGTTGTTGCCAAGATAATGAAAATTGATTCAGAAGCTTTTCTGACTGTGGATGTGACTGTACAGCTTCAGACAGGAAGGTATTGAAGGATTCCCTGTTCCATTTGACAGATTTCTATGTCAAGCCTACAAGTTGACTTTTGACTGCCAAGCCTGCAGTAGTAACTGTGCACTTGAGGCAGCTGAGCTCAGCTTCCTTTTTCTGTCACCATCAACACACTATCACTTCTGCCAGCTAGACAGTTACACTTGACTAACACCTGTGCAAACTCATTAATTGCTAGAAAAAAATTCACTGGTGTCACTCTAGGAAGCAGGAAGAGAGCAGTCTTTGTTTTCTGGCAATCTTTTTTTGTTTTGCCTCCAAAAACTCATTTTCCTTCTGGTACGTTGTCAGCATTCAGCCATGATAAAGCTGTGAGGACAAAGCAGCTCTTGCTGTGAATATGAGCGAAACATCTGACCTGTGAGGGAAGGGGGACTTTGACACATGACTGTTGCTCTGCAGATGCAAACTCGGTTGCTGCCACATTTTCTGGACAGGCTACTAAGATCATGAGTGTCTTCCCTCAGTTATTTTGTGACTGCCAAGGAGTATGCCACATGGTTGCTCGCACCGGGTCAGAATGGTTGTACTCTACAGGTTGCGAATGGTTGTACTCTACAGGTTGCTATAACAAAGCAGTCTTTCCTGCAGTGACAGCCAGTCCATCCTGAATGCTATTTGCACACCAGCATATTTACTTTCCTGACATGTGAGGAGCTTCACTTTGAAGTGCAGGGCAGTCAAGAGCACTGTAAGAAACCAAGACATTCTGGAAGTTTGGTCTTACTTTCTTTGGGCAAATGGGGTTTGGTTTTTGACTCCATACTCTAAAACTACACAGCAGTAAAGACATTCCCCTTGCTCTGGGAGGCACTACCTGGCACCAAGGGCCATAGTCTCAAGAGGGTGGCACTGCCTGTGGAGTGCTGCCTGCTGGACACTTGGCTCTTGCTGGCCAAATGCTTTGTTGCATTCCTTGGTGCATGCTGGACTCTCAGCAGTTGCCCCTGCAGGAGGGAGTGATCCAGAGGTGGTACTGGCCCCATCTGCAAGTTATCTCCCTTCCATTATCAGAGGGGCTTGCCTCAAGGCTCCCAAGTTTATCAGGGGTGGTCTGTAAGCTGGCTTCACCAGCTCCTCATCAGTGCAGGAAAGAAACTATGATTTCTGGCATCCAGTGTTTCGGAGCTTGGTGAAATTGACTAAGCAACTAAAATAGTTTCAGAAATACAGTAGGGTAGAGGGATAGCAGGACTCTGGTTTGACTTTTGCATGCTGAACAACTGAGAAGCAGAAATACACAGTGGACTTGAAGCAGGTTACTGAGACATTATTAGCAGGGAGGTAGCCCTCCTAGAAAAACACAAGGCTGTCACTATGCTTCAAGGAGCCATGTTCAAGTGTTGACTTCTTAAGGAGCAGCTACTGCTGCCTTCTCTGACTGGGCATGACACTTTTATGGGAGGTAAAACAAGAAAATGCTACTTGTCCCACCCTGGCAGCACAGGTTTTCTTACCTGGTACAATAAATCCTTCTTAAAAGACCTCTTTCCCTAGAATAAAAAATGACAATTAAAATTTGCTGTTCTTCATCAAACTATTTTGGAAGGTCATTTGTAGCAAATGCACTACCACATGGGTCTCTTTCTCTGTTGTAGTTCCTCACTGACATTTCCTTGTGTAAAGAGCCAAGAAAAGCCCGTGTCAGAGCAATTTTTCTTTTTCTGACATTTTAACGTGAAAAAGAAGAAAATGAAGCATGTGGCTGGGGGAGAGCACATTGTGCTGGCCTCCCTGAGACAATTGTATTAGCCTGAAAATCTGGTGGCTGGCAGTAGGAAAGACAGGCTGCTTACAGTTTCACTGGCAGAGGGGGTCCGTGCAGAAAGCAGTTGGTCATCTGACATAGTGTTTTTATTAGGGATTCGTGCTCCTGTGAAAGAAGCAATAGCAATCCCTGCTAAGAGAAACCTTGCTTCAGGTATTATTTCAAGTAGATGCAACTTATGTGGATAAACGGTGCTTTATGACAGGAAAAAAAGGAAAGAAATGCATGAGAGGCATTTGTGTTCTTTAGACAAAAATAAAATGCCTTTGTGAACTGGATTTGTAAGAAAAAATGCAGCAAAAATTAGTTACAACTTTGCTTGCACTACTGCAGCTGAGTCATTTCTATCTGTTTCCTTTGTCAAGAAGGCAAAAGATACAAGAAAAGTTAAGGAATTTGTGCTGTTTAATATTTGAAGTCTTTGCTTGAAAAGTCTGTATCTAGAAAATCAAAGACCAAAGTAGGCCGTGACTTGTGAACTGAAGTATTTCAGGATTGTCTTTCATTCATTTTTGTGTGCAGAAGTATGAAGTAACTACAACAAATATATCTTCCATAAGGCAGACTGTCACTTTTGGGCAATTTTTTTTTTATTAGAATACCATATTGTACGGAAACACGTGACCAAAACTTTCCAAAACCAGCTTCAATGCAGAGTTAAAATCAACCAAAAGTCCTTTGTACCCTTGAGGAAGTCACGGCAGCAAAGAGGGTGCAATAAAATACCTCTTGAAGAATGGAGAGGGAACTGATGTGCACAGAAAGTTCATTGGAAATACTGAAATGCCACTGGGTGACTGGTTCTGCTTTTTTTTTCCATGGCCATGCTCATCTTCAGTTTGGAGGTCCTTTGCTAGGGAGGTCCTAAGTAGAGGCAAGATGAGGAACTGAATTTAGAGACTCATTGCTCATGGTAGCAATGGGGAAGAAGCTCAAATTTCCTACTTATATATACCTCTCAGGAGCAGAGCACAGCTGAGGGATGGACTTGGATACTGCTCTCTAGAGAGGTACTATGTTCTTGTTTGACAACTGTAATGAGAACACTAGCTTTCTGGAAAAATACAGTTGTTGAAGCTCCATTTAGAAATTCATTTATGAATTCAAAAATGATTGCTTATTTTGGAGCTGTGTTGAGACACTTCATTTCTCCACAAAGTGTCCCCAAGTTACCTCACTTGCTTTATCTCTGGTGTAGTGTAGCCATAATACGTAAAGCAAAAGCATGGAGAGTGCCAAGGCCAGGTTATGTAAGACAGTTCCAATTCTGCAGTGCAAAAGTCTACAGAAGTGCCCCTTGATTAAAATTATAATTTCCAAAGTATTTCCTGCACTTTGTGCACTCCTTTTTTCTCAAACCTTGTAAAAGGGGAAGAAAGAATTTCAACTCTAGTTTGCAGTGACTGTTAAGCTGATGTCCACATCAGAATAAAAATGCATGAACATTTAGTCAAAACCAAACCTAGAAAAAAACCCTCTGTTGTGACACAGAAGCTGAATTTTAGGAAACTACTCTTTTTAGCAATGCTGATATGGACTTGTAACTACTTTTTCCCTTGTTTTAGTTGTATTTATTATCACTGTTAATATTTATTGAGCATACTACTTGCATTAAAAATATCTGCATTGGTTACAACAGTCTCCAACCTTGTCTTCAATGTAATCTTTTTCATAGCTTTCATAGAGATCCTTGAAGTAGGCATGTGGACTTTAGACTGCTTCAAAATACTGACTTCCAAAGTCAGAAATCGAGGTGGCATTAGGTCAAAGCTTACACACAGGAGAGAGTTTCTGTGTACAGCATCCAGTTGCAGAAGTGAAGTGATTTATTTATCGTATAAAGCTAGAACATGAAGACACCTCTAGAAATCACTTAATCCATTTCTCTGCTTTAAAAGAAGATCAACTCAGCTGCCTATAAGAATAAAAAAAGGTTAATGGTATTCTTTCCATAGCTGATGAGTCTCTAGACTCATTTTGATTATAGAAAGCCGAAAAGCACACACATTTATTTCAGCACCGGGTGCATTGGAAAAAATCTCAAAGGATGCACCCCAAATCACAGGCTTCATAACTTTATACAACTCTCTAATTGCAGATTCAAGGATTATCTCACCTGTTCCATTCCATTTTCCACTCACCCTATGCCCCCCTCGAATTGCTTCACAGGTTGTAAAGTGACCCCTGGTGCCAGGCATCAATCTCTTTCTTGCTGTGTTCTTCTCTTGATTCCTTGTTTCTGGCACAGTTTCCTACCTTCTGGAATTGGTTCAAGTCCTAAACCCAGTCCTGTGGATTGCCTGTTTTCGTGACGGATCAAAGTAAGTGCTTATAGGCAGAAAATGTGTTAAAAAACATACAAGGAAGATTTGATGATTTTTGAGAGAAGGTGCATCCCACTAAGAATGTGGAACACAAATGGATGGAATCGCAAGAGATGGTGGTAATGTTGCTATTTTATTTCAAGAAATTAAAGAGATCCAACAGATGAATAAGATGATGTGGCACTTATTTCTCATATTAATTTGATACAAGCTTTTTAACCATCTGCTCTTATTTCTCATTTGAGTTCTGAAAAAATTAGCTAATCAGCCCTCCAAAAACTTGATGTGTCCCCTCTTCTCGAATTCCATCTGGAAATCTAACTGGAAATCTCATTCCTGTTCCACAAGGAGCACTTATGCAAATAAAATGTATGCTTAACCTGAGCCCATGTAATTATTCAGCAGTCATGCTCCTAATTTGCTGTCTCTAGTGCCGTACAATAACACTTTCAAATCCTACCAGAGGAAGAGAACACTGTGTTTTTAATGAAATGAATTGTTTTTGTCATTGGTGATTTTCATCTATTACTTTCACAAGTACCCTGTGATTGTTTGTTAGCACAAAGTTCTAATACAACGTATTTCTGTGTTAAACTAAACCAATATCAAACTAATAAAGAGCAGACATGTTCAGTTCAGCATATTTTAACATAAAGATGCATAGATTGAATTGTTACATCACAGGCTCTATTTCTCCTATAAGGGAGTTAGAGAGTTACATTAGAGAGTTAGAGGAATTTGGCTAGAAATTGGTTTTATAAAAAGAAAAATAAAATTCTTGTCACTGTCTTTTTTCTCCCTTTCTCCAGCTATTAAATCTGTACTATGATCTCAGATTGGAGAGTATACAAATGCTACAGCCCTCTCTATCTTTGGAATAGCTTTTGAGAAAAATTTAAATGCTCCGAGTTAGAGCTACATGCATGCAGGAAGCCAAAGAAAAATTATTTAACTGTGTTTCTGAATACTTTTTCCTTTTAGTTCAGTGAGACTGTTGATACCGATAGAATAATTTGGTGTGGGAGAGAGGGGAGATAAAAAAATCTAAAGCAAACCTAAAGGAATTATATTTACATCTTGGGTAGAATAGTGGATTATTATTAGCAAAGAGATGTGAAGCTTCATACATAGTAGAATTTCTGTTGGCAAATACAGGAACTCAGATGGTTTGTACTTTAAATGAGGCAGTGCTTAAAATGAACTGGCCTAGATCCAAAAGCAAATGGGTAGGTAAATGTCCAAGAATTTCCTGCTGAAATAATATTGCCTAAGGAACAGAATTATTCTTTTAATATACATGTGAGATGGGGAGGACGTAGGGGACAGAAAGGCAGATAGTTTCTTTATGGATGCTGGTTATACAGCAAGATTTGTAGATTAATCCTTCTGCTAGTGTTCCAGATTGATTGGTAACTGCATGATGTGCCATCTGCCACTTAACTGATAAGTTAAACTTAGTCTTCGTTCATGTATGTTTTTACATTTTATTTATTCCTTAAAGGACTTGCTACAAGTGTCATTCAGCTATCTTAATAAAAGAGAGTAAATAACTTAGAAAGTAGTAGATTTATATTTTTAATGAGGTATGTAGAAGCTTCAAATTATTAACTTAGTTTACTGTTTATTCCTTTTTCATAGGTTATAATAAAGAATGTGTAAGACTGTGTGTGTTAGCTTGGACATGCTATGAATCCATACATCCATAGTTGAGAACTTAATAGGTTCTGAAGAATTGTTTATGTCTAATGAATTAACTCTACTGAGCATTAAAGGTGCTGGATAGGTGTGAATATCATTTTTGAGATGCAGCACTCTGATTAATCCAGATCAGAAGCATAATTGTTAGGGTGGTTTGGAGGTTTTTTCCCAGTTATGTTCCTGGTATACTTTGCCATTTTATTGTGAGAGTCGGCTAGGTAAGTTGGAAGGAAACCAAGTGTCATGCTCAGGCAGAAAGGGGGTGATTTGGAGAAGGGCATTTATCCTAGGGAGACTTTGTGGAGAGTATTGATTCATTTCTTTAGTAGAGCTTGAGGATGAGATCTGAGTACCTGGCCATCCCATTGGAGTCAGCTGAATGTGTAAGGACAAGGAAGAGAAGTAAAGAAGAGAGCAGGGGTAGAAGTAGTGAGGTGGAATTTGTAATTTTTTGCAGGTTTTGGACACAATGGCTTAAATGCCTAGATTTAGGTACAAGAGAAGGTGGACTTGGAAGTGCTGAGGCTGGAGATGAAGATGGAGATCATAAAAATCCGGCTAAGTGAGGGAAATAAATGCACTGGACTGTCAGTGCTGAAAATCACGAGAAGGAAACCTTTCAGTTGTATTAAAAGAGCACAGTGGATGGGATGAAGAGGGTTGAAGGTAGTAAACACCACAGATAAACAGCCTATGAAACCATGCAGCTTTTTCAAAAGTTAGTGTTTAAAAAAAGGTGAAAGGCAAATGAGTGGTGTTTCATTAGTATTGCAGAACTTTGACCAAGACAGACTATTAACTATACAGAAAAAAAAAAAGTTGCATATTTCATTGTCTCATCATTTTGCTACAGTAGGCCACCTGAAGAGAAAGACTAAGGCTAGTGTATCCAATGTATTGTAACCAGGAAAACCAGTCACCATTGGAGTGAGAGTGAGTAGTGGAAGGTGGCACGCTCCAAACTCTTGGACTTGTCAGGTTTGTTGCCCCTGCCATTATTCTAATCAAGAGGTGCAGTAAACTCATCACATGGTTGCAGCTGTATGTTTAAAGTGATAAAACATTTTATTCTAAGGTCTTCATTGGAAAGCAGGCACGGTATTACGTTTAACAGATGGCAGCTATTTCCATGAATTTTCAAGTGCTTTCCGAAATAATTCCTCTGTATCAGTGTGAAAAGAGAAATCTACCCAGAGAAATGGTTTGAAGACTTCTGAGTGATTGCTTAAATCTTCTAATGTATCCATTGACATTAAGTCTTAGACACTTAGCTAACATTTTGTGTGAGATTGTTGTATCGTGTCTTGATCATAAAGTAATGATTTCATGTGTGTTATTTTTAATGTCATAAAAAATGTGAAGACAACTTGGGAGAACAGAACTTAAATTCAGTTTACAGTTATCGAAATTGAGGGCAATTAAGCCATTGGAAGTTTTTATTGCCCTTAGAAAGGATGAAAAATCAATAAAAATGTTAAGCTGAATTTAAGGCTAAGTAATTTAGTATATAGAAACACATGATTTAGGCAATATCTGAAGTTGAGCTTGAGGACTTAAAGCAGAGGTTTTAAGATGTATCTTTCTTGCAAAGCATTTTCTTCTGAGCAGGCAGCTTCCCAAAGGCTTAGTGAAATTTCTATTACATTATTGAGTCATCTGCCAATATGAGTTTATGGGTATTAACTCTTCTTTAAAATCTGAGGTAAACTTCATTGTTTAATATTTTTAAACAATTATGAAATGCTTTCATAAGCCTTGACTGTCTCGCAATTACATGCTTTGTGTGCTGATTCAGTTTAGGTAATAAATATTTGTTGAAGTATTGTATATACAAAGATCCTTATTTGGTCTGTACAGAGCTTTCCATTCTTTGATATAACTCCCATATTCTTCTTCCACATTATTTTGAACAATGCTATCTTTAAAGAGAGATAAATTAGAGTTCAGTGCAGATAAAGTCATCAGAGGTGATGTTCTTCGTGTGATTTGTTTATATTACATTTGTGATACATGTTTCTAGTTTAATGCTTGGTTGTAATTTATTATCTTTACCCTTATTTTGGCAATTAAAATGGCCTTGAACATTAATAATGTTCATAGAATCACAGAATATGCTGAGTTGGAAGGCATCCAACAGGATCATGAAGTCCAACTCCTGACCCTGCACAGGACATCTCAAGAATCGTTCCATGTGCCTGAGAGCATTGTCCAAACACTTCTTGGACTCCGTCAGGCTTGGTACTGTGACCACTTCCCTGGGGAGCCTGTCCCAGTGCCCAACCACCCTCTGGGTGAGGAACTTCTTCCCTAATATGCAAACTAAATCTCCCCAAACTCAGCTTCATGCTGTTTCCTTGAGTCTTGTCACTGGTCACAAGAGTGAAGAGATTGGGTTTTGTCCCTCAGCTTCCCCCCATGAGGAAGTTGTAGACTGCAATGAGATATCTCCTCAATCTTCTCGAGGCTGAACAAACCAAGTGACCTCAGCCATTCTTCTTAAGGCTTCCCCTCCAGACTCTTCATCATTCTCAAGGCCCTCCTTTGGATGCTCCCTAACAGCCTAATGTCTTTTTTATATTGTGGTTGAACATTTACTTTTTCCTATACGGTAATCTTCCTATCCTGTAATGGCAGGCTGAAGTAATATACTGTACTGTATACTGTCAGACTGAGAGAGTTGGGGCTGTTCAGCCTGCGGAAGAGAAGGCCCTGGAGGGACCTTTAGCAGCCTTTCAGTACCTGAAGGGGCCTACAGGAAGGCTGGAGAGAGACTTTTCACAAGGGCATGTAATGAAGGACAAGAGGAATGGCTTTAAGCTGAAAGAAGATAAGTTTAGATTAGATATCAGGAAGAAATTCTTTACTGTGAGGGTGGCAAAGCACTGGAACAGGTTGTCCAGAGAAGCTGTGGATGCCCCTCACTGGAAGTGTTCAAGGCCAGGTTGGATTGGACTTTAGGCAAACCTGGTCTAGTGGAAGACATCCCTGCCCACGGCAGGGGCATTGGAACTGTATGATCTTTAAGCTCCCTTCCGACCCAAACCATTCTATGATTCTATTAATGTGTGGTGCATCGTGACTCAAGTACTTACCTAAACATCCTTCTAAAGTGGTGAAGCAAACCACAGTTCAGTCATGTCTAATCAAATATGAAAGATGTGGACTACATAAGGAAAATACAAATGATGCAAATGGCCTCTGTTTCAAATACAACTTATGTCACTGTTTGTTCAAGTGTTTTCGTAACTGTTCTCACATTGAGTCACATATTAAAGCATCTCTAACTTTTCATAATTCCTTCCACTCTTCTCCCCATTTCAAGGTCATACACCAAGTCTTAGGAATCACACAGAGCAGAACTATTTGCAGCTCCATGGGGAGAATAGGTGTAACGCAGTCAGAACACACTTCACTGAAATCCTGTTCAGTTTCGAGCCCTGAATTGAAACAAAACTATCCTTAAAGGGAAAAAATTCAGAGGTGCTCTTGTTGGATAAAAGAGAGGGCTACAATCTCATCTGGTTACATAGCAGCTGTACTTGGCAAGGGCTATGCATTAGCCTTCAGACAAAGTATATCAGCAGAATGCAAATATTGCAGGCTTTTTGACTCTTTTAATTTCTTTTTCAAGGTGCTATGTTTCTAATTAAAACCCTTTTCAAGGACAGAAGCTCACTGCTTATGATAAAATGTATCAGATATCTATTCATTTCATGATATAGTTTATATAAAATAAACTAAAACCAAAATATCATCTATTCTTTTATCCTGTTTTTACAACGCTCATAGTGATGGATAGAGAGATACTGTACATATTTATATGTACACAGAGAGTAGCTGAAACTTGTCCTTTGTTCCACTTCATGAAATTCAGTCTAATTATCATGAGATTACATTTTTTCTAAACTTCTTGTTTCTAAATGCGAACAGTTCTTCAGTCATCTGCTGTTGATATTTACTGCGAAATCGCTGATACATAGGATCCACTTTCCATCATCTCTGCCTGATGGACTGTACTAGTTAATAAGTGCTTTTCACTTCAGCAGATGTATGCACAGGTGTGTGCATACTCTCACGCTTCAACAGTTTAACTTGTTTGACATTAACTATATTGGAAAAACTTTATTGTTGTTCTCTGAGTAGAATAAGAAAATCCAAGCAGATCAGCCCCTTTCCTTTAGGTGAGGGTGTTGCGGAAGGCCCATGGAAAGGAGTACAGGTGTGCTTGGTCTTACTTTAAACATATAGGCACAATACAGTGGCTGTCTTCTTCATCCCCTTTTCCGTGAGCCAGCCAGAGCCATCTGACTAATCTGCTCATACTTAACAGTAATTAGTGTACTGGGGAGCTATGTTCGATGAGATGTGTTCTTGACCCAGTCTGTAAATGGATAAATGGTCTGTGCAGTGAGCCTTGGCAGTGGCTGTCACTTGTCTTTTTAAATGTGTGGCCCAGAAAGTGGCTTAATTCTATAATAAACATTAAAACACTTTGTAGCATAGTCTTCCACTCAGTGTTGGATACACATGCATATCTGTACACAGATGAAGTAGTAGTCTTCTGTCTTTTCATCTCTCTCTTTCCTTCCCTGACACCCCCTGCAATATAATTATTCTCCTAAAATTTTTCATACACTACTTGTAGTAATATGAAGCACTTAAGAAATAATAATAAACATAAACAATGTGTATCTTTCAGAGACACCTTACTTAGATCTGTCATAAAATTTTTTATCATGCTGTTACATCCTTCCTTTTCTGATTCTCCTCCGCATCTCACCGTGCAAGGGCTGAGAAGTGCATGAGGCAGGGGCTGCACGCTACTTGATTGCCATCAGGGGTTAAACCACAGCAGTGTAATTCTTTACATTCTGGTCCATCCTGCAACCTGACTTCAGTTATATGAAGTTATGGTAGATAGCTTAGTCTGTAAATATGCTTGAAAAGATAACGTAGACCACCTGCTTTTTATACTGTTTGAAACCTCAGATTCTGACTGCTTCCTATTGTCATCTGTTATCAGAGTGCTTCTATTAATTTAATTAATAAGTTTACAGTTACACTGTTCAAACTGTATTTCAGTAGGTAGGACAGTAGAAGTTTCAGTTGATCTATAGAGACAAAAAGGGTATTTGGTAATGCAGTGTTTTTTCTAACTGGAAATATTTTATATGGTAATAAGAGAGTTTATTTTGAAAGTTGTGGGGTTTTTTGCTTAAAATATTATATAAAGGAAGAGGTATTTTTTATATTTCAGATATTCTGGTAAAATAACTTTAAATATTTTATGTATTTATACAGAAGGATAAACAAACTTTTATGATCACGTACACTGAGTCACTGTAGTGGAATTGGAGTACTTTGGGAACTTGGTAATTAGACACCAAAAGATATTGTAAGTTAGAAATTAGGAAAGGGAATTTAAAACATGTGGAGTTTATAAGTGTATAAACATATCTGTGAATAACAGGGAACTCAGAAATTGGGAAATACCAGCTGTGAGTACATCTGTTTACTTTATAAATCTGTCTGATTTTCCCCTTTGCTTCCCCTTCCTTGCTGTCCTTGCTCTTTTTATCTTTGTTGCTTTTCCAAGATATTTCTAAGGGAAGTGTATCAGCATGCATTTTACTGCCTAAATTGCAGCTTCATTTTGATTCTGCACGTGTTGGAAATGTACTGCACAATTGCCTAACACGTGTTACTCTCCTGCCTTTGTAGTTGCAGCACTACTTTTTATAGTTTCCTAGTCAAATTTAGTTGAGCCCTCATGTTTGCTCTTCTGTAGTAGTACTACTTGAAAAAAGACAATTCCTAACAGTAATCTCTGTGGTACGCCATCAGATTTCAGCTGGCTTATTCTCCTGCTTAGTCACTCATATATCATTTGAGGACTGTTTTCTCTTTAGCTCAAATGCTAAAGAGAATTGACTCCTCTTTTGCCTTTTTTTCTTTAGGATTGCGTTTTTCATGTGTCTCCCAAAGTTACTAAGTATTGCTATGCTATGGCCACCATGCCCCTTCCTGTTACAAGATTTTATGCGCAGCTGAAAGCTTATGGTGTTTTATAAGCTTCAGGTGCTTGCAGCTCTTTCTTCTACCAGGAATATCGATGCTATTCCTTCATGTTACCAAGGGGTCAAGTACTTTGAGTGCTACCACTTGCACTCACTGTGGATTGTGAAAATGCGTTTCTCCACCGTGAACAGAAAGCAGACAGTTACACTAGCAAGTGCGAGCTGTTATGTCTGTATGTCTGTGTCAGCACTGAATATGTAAATTTGTTACTTACATTGAAAACTGGGTTTTTAGAGCTGTTAAAAAAAGAAAAATATGTATATAAATGAACTATTCATCTGTTCAGCATCCACATATCTTTCAGATACAGCTGTGATGTTCTAATGTTCATGTTCTTTGCCATTTCTTTCCAAAGCTCTCCAGTGTTTGGAGGCTGGCAGCTAAAAAATTCCTCTGGTATTCTCTCAGCTTCTGTACTAGAGAATTAAACATTGCAGGGCGAGGGAGGAGCACAAAAATGGTGAGCACTGTACTCTGACTTTCCAGCTTTCAGAGCTTAAACAAATATGGTAGGAGCTTATCAGTTGGTCCTGCATTCGTTCACTGTCTGCCTGTACTGTTAAGTTGGCTGCACAATTAAAAATCTGATTTGGGAAAAGTGCCCTTATGTTCCCTAACATGTCCTCTGTGTGAAGAGATGTGCATGCACACTTAGAGAAACTACCTCACAAGATACCTTGCTTTAGGTTTCTTTATCTGTCGAGACAAATGAAGGTTTTTTTCTTGCAGGCATAATCCTGGTGGCTAGCACTAAAGCTGATATTCCATGAAACAGATTCTCTTTTGAGTGTGTTCTACATGAAATACAATTGCTTCCCAGTTTCATTGCTTGGAGTGCTCTATTAGCCTCTTAACCAAGACTTACCCCAGTTTTGCAAGACCATAAAGATAGAGGAAGGAGGGCAAAAAGTTTGTCTCTAGTTTGGCTTTGCAGCTGAAATGAAGTTGTTATTTTAGAAGGTTTAAAAGGTAGATAGTGACTCAATGTAGCTATGACTCTTCATGTTTTGTGGAATAGCCTTCCTTTGATTTGGAAAAGACTTGGATACTGCTGCCTCACCAGCAAGTTTTGTGAAAGTTAACCTTATGAGCAGCAGTGGCTCAGATGCCCGCAGACACTGGTACATGGATAGCAGTGGGGACTGCAGAGCTGGCTAAGGTTAGGATGCTGCTGGGGCTGGAAATCCCCTGCTTGGTTGGCCTTCCCTGTAGCAGGAAGACAGAAAGTGTCCTCCTTATGCTAGTAAGTGTTCTATTGGAGAAAACAAATCACTCTGTGGTTGAGTTGCAGTTTCTTTCACAGGCTAATCTAATAGTATTATGTAAATCTCTTTCTGTTGGATTAGTGTAATTTTAAAAAGGAAAGTAGTTGAACAAATAGTGAAAGCAGTTGATCTGTGTTTTCAGAGTTGTGTACTGAATACTGAATTTTTAAAATAGAAAAAAAAGTTGTCAGAAACATACCAAGACATCTTACTATTCTGATAGCAACATAATGACTTTTCTTTATTCCTGTTTCCTTGGAAGTTAACCCATTGCCAACTTCCAAACTTTGTCTTTGGAATCCAGTCCTTAGAAGATGGCATGGAAATTTACAACATTCTTGACCTATTGTGGCAATAAATACTAGAAAATTTGTTCTTGGGTGTTACTTGAGCACCTCTTTGTCCAGCTTGGACCTTGTTCAGAGAGTTCTTTGGGCAAGAGTTCTACTCCTCATAGAAGGAACTATATGGGAAGAGCTGGTGCAGACAGCTGGGATTGGGAAGGAATACAGGTCTGCCACCCTAATCACTGTGATCAACCTTGTGGAAAAAAAGAAAAGACTTTTTTGTGGTCTCCTTTTGATTCTGAAACAACTTTCCTTATTTAAAACTCTCCTTAATTCATGCTAATGAGTAGTTGTTTTGTGATGCCACTAAGCCAGGACCAATAAAGGTTGACATATGGGTGCTTTATTGGTGCTTCCATCCCCTAACTGCATAACTTCTTCATATACATATATGTATTGTAAAGGAAGGACAGTGTGTGTCATCTTATGGTATAAAGGGGATGCATAATTGTCATGATTAGGTAATGGGTTAGTACTTGTTCTGAAGCGGGTCTGAATGTGGATGTGGAGGTATGCCTAGTGTCCTAAAAAGAGTTGGTTTAGGATAGTAATTCAATGCTAGTTGAGTAAGAATTACAAGATCACAAAACAGATTACTGTTAACAGAAGTATTTTTTCTCATATCAAACTGTCATCCTTCTTTGCTGTTTAACCTGATTCTGCCATGTGGGACAAAAATTACATCAGATACTTTATGAAATGTGAATTTGTAATTTACTTTCGGCGGGGGGGAGACTAGAGGGGTGGGTTGGGGTAATTGTCTCCTAAAACTGCAATCATTTTTTTTACTCTATACACATTAAATCAAACCTACTTAAAAGGAACTTAAAAAAACTAAAGGGCTTTTCTGGCTTTGAAGACACTGTATGAATGAATGCTGAATCTGAAACTGTAGGATCTGTGGGAGGATATTATGGATATTCAATGAGTATTACACTATACAGAGCTGACTTATAACAGCTTGTCACTGCAGTTCTACAGGGGAAAGCCCAGTAAATACCTTTGATTTACACATCCCCTCTGCTTTTAAAACAAGAGTTTAGAGAGAGTTGTAAAATGCTATGGCTTGGGGATCATAGGCATGAAATAGCCCCTTTGATTGCAGCTTAAGTGTGATCTGCGTGTACAGCATTTAGTAACAAACAAGTGATTGTGCAGTTGTGTGCTGAATACCACAACAACAACAATAAGAAGGTTATTTGGTTTATAAGTGGCACTTACTCTAGATAGTTGTTAGTTGATAACCTTCTTACAATCTTGAGCAATGTCAAAGATTTTTGGAGCCTCAGATCCTATAAATGGTGGATAAGACCAATCTTTAAAGTCATGTGCTTTTAAACAATGTATTGGTACTCTGATAATACTTCTATATTGAATTGTGATAGATCAGGACATCCTTCAAACATGTTGTGGATGGAGGAAAAAAGAAAAAGACTGAAAAAATAAATTATATAGCTCAGAAGAGGAAAGAGATCTGCTTGTCTTATGTGGTCCCCTTTGTTTCAGTAGGTCAGCCTCGTGCTGTAACATCATAGTTGACCCATTGCCAAAATAAGATTAAACAGCCTTAGCCTTAAAGGCTTTGTAAGCATGAAGTGGGTTTGGGGAATGATGTAATTCAAATATGAGTAATACTATGGAAAAATCATCATGTCAATGAAACACAGACAACTCTTAATCCCCACCAACTTTTATAATTAAATCTTCTTGGATATCAAAATATTTTGTATGTTTGTGTAGTTCAGAGTTACCTTTTTACTTTTTTACTCCAGAGCTATTGTTAGAAGTAATTTTGGATTTAATATTTTGGAGTTGTGGTTGCTGGATTTGTTTAATTTGTATTGTGGGGATTTTGATTTTTTAGGTGCAGGGAGGTTTCTGGTTTTATGTTGGAATTTTTTGGTTCTTTTTGGGTTTTTGTTGTTGTTGTTGTTTGTTTTTCATAATGAAGCCTTGGGTTTTGCTAAACTTACAGGATAAGCATTGATAAGAAGGTAATTAGTCACTCAGCATTCAAGCCTATCGATGAGCAGAAACATTTTTCTTCCTCTGTCAGGCAGTTTAGACTTCTAGGCTGAAAGCCAGTCAGATGGTCAAAAGGCAAACAGCAGCTTTTTTCTTCCTTGTGGTCCATGAGCTTCAGTACCTGTTCAGAGTTGTGTTGATGCCTACGTCTGTCTACTGCTCAGCTTTGTTGTTTCTCTGAAACTGTGAACTTCCTGCAGAGCTGGCTGCTTTTTAAATAAAGCTTTATATCTCTCTGGAGGTGTGCATGCTGTGGGGAAGAGTGTGAGAGAACCACTGCTTTCTCACAGTAAACAAGGGCCAGAAAGACTGTGTTTTCACTTCTAAGCAGCAGTGCAAATACCTCTATTCTGACTGGCTATCCCACAGTGCAAAATTGCTCAGACCTTGGAGATCAAACTCAGAGGCGCTGTTACAGGAAGATTTTTTGTGAAGTTGAATTGAACCAAGCAGAGAAGGCTGATGTACTTTAGGTTATCTTATCTAGCTCTCTGCTGCCAGTTCAGGATGACACAGATATTCCCGAGATCTGTGCCTTCTCTGCCAGTCAAATATGAATGTCTTAGGTGTCTAAGAGCATTTCTAATAACACTAGCAGACCAAGTCTGGGCTGAAGCAGGTCTTCCAGCCTACATGTGATAGAGAAGAGGATATGATGTGGTCTAAAGCATGCCCTGTCCACTGCGGTTTGCAATAATGTGTAGATCCCCCTATGGTAAATCTGACCCTTGACAACTTTGTGCGGAATTGCTGGGGGGTGGAATTTAAGGCAAGGATTTTTGTTATGCAACATAATGTCATCTCAGGTTCATGAACTGATTTCATTAAATAATGAAACTTGAATGGTGATGGTAACATTGAAATAAAACCAAACCTCAGCTTAAGACTGTTGATTGCTTCTCTTTGGGTTTACTTCTCTCATGCATGGCTGCATTCAAAGATTTCACAACTGGTAGTGGCTACTTTACAGTCACTTTCTAGGAATTCCTAGGGGTCAGCATAGAAATGATGTCATGAAATGTGTAGCTTCGAATGATTCCCACTTGGCACATTGTCATTATGTGATGCCCTTTTTCTGGGTGATGCATCCTCCTAGAGATCTCTCTGTCAACTGTAATTAGTTAACCACTAATACAGGTTAGCTCCTCTTCCAGGTACTGGGTACAATTATATATGCTTAAATGTTATACAGCTGTTCAGGTAGTCAAGCCTACTAGGATCAGCTTTGACTTAACTGCTGCTCTAAATCTGCTTTAGAGAACAGCACTTGCTTGGTTAACAGGGTAAGCTAACTTAAGAAAAGTTTCTCATTTTTATAATTCAGTAATTCTACCATTTCTTCGTATGGTATAAAAAACAAGAACAGAATTTCTAGAGAATCTTCTGCAAGAGATTAGGGAAACATAAGAGGAAAACTCAGCAGTATTAGAAATCCCGTTCTGGCTTTAGTTCAACTAGATTCTTGGAGATTTCTGGTCTAAATCAATGTGTACATCTAGCAACAGCAGGTTTATACATCAATGATAACATGCTGGAGTAAGAAACTACCTTGAGTTTCTTCTGGTTTGTAACAGAAACATAGGTTTTTGCTTCTCGGCATCTTGGTATTTTTCTTCAGTCATTATCCTTAACAACATGGTACAATAACGGTAATTATTGATATTACTGTATTTAGTCAGTGCTTTTGAAACTAAAAACCAAAGCTGTGTCATGAAACACAGTGTCATTTCAAAAACTTTTTAAAAAACAAACTTGAGGATAGAGTAAAGTGAATATTGACAAGATCATATTGAAAGAAAGTAAAATTGTAAGAAACTAAAATTGTAAGAAACTAAGAACTTTCTCACTTGCAGAACACACACAAAAAAGTCTTCAACATGCATATGGAAGGAGAAATCCAGAAAACATTCTTTTGCCCATTAATTCCCACTGCAAGTATTCGTCAGAAATCCCGTGATGCTCACAGATGTTATCTTTTACTTACAGACATGCTGAAATGTGTACATTTGTATGATATAAAAGCCATATCTTAACTTACCTTTTCTGCCTCTTCCAAGGTTTTAAGTATTACCCTAGATAGCATGAAAAGCAGTAATATACTTTAGTCAAGCAGAGTTAACGGCTAGTTTTCCCCACCACAGTAAGCAGAGGCTGTTCTTAACTCTAAATTTTCTTTAACCAAATATCCATTTTTTTATTTTTTTTTTATTTTAGTGGGCAATTTGCTGTAGTGAAAAAATGCCGCGAGAAAAGTACTGGTCAGCAGTTTGCAGCTAAATTCATCAAAAAAAGGAGAACGAAATCCAGCCGGCGTGGAGTAAGCCGGGAAGATATTGAGCGAGAAGTTGGCATACTAAAAGAGATTCGACATCCTAATGTGATTACGCTTCATGATGTTTATGAGAACAAAACAGATGTCATTCTTATTCTGGAACTGTAAGTAGCTCTAGAGACCTATGGAGGCATAGCAGAATATTTCTTTGTTTTTTTTAAAAACATATACTTTGAAAATTGTGTGATTTAGTGGAAGTTCCTTATCGTCCCACAAGAAGATAGGTAATAGCCTTAGAATTCTTTATTTCTAAGTCAGTGTTGTAGCCTCCTGATTTCTACACGTATTTTTCACTCTAAATGCACTACAAGGTTTAAAACAAAATAAAAGAAATCTGTGTATTTAGGATTTTTCTATGCTTATTACTTTAATCATTGTTGATGTTACGGATCCAGAAGAATACCCTGGAACTAAATAAACTAATTTGAAGATAAGACCAGAAGGAAATAGAGATTCTAAGGGTTTCGCAAATTTTGCTGTGTTTTCATGTTGGTGTAAAGTGGCCTCAGTGAATGTTTTTTCTCTTTTTTTTTAACCTACATTAAACAGAACAGAATTTTTCCAGTTCTGTCTTGTTGAAATGTGAACTGCACTCTCACATTGCTTCATATTGTCTTAGTTCCCGATTTTTCATTCAATGTCATTGCTAGATTGAGGTAAATATGTCAGGAGGGACTATTTCTGCATTTTTTCAAGTGTGCCTTTCAGTTCCTCATAGACTGCAAGTGTAGACCCAAGCATTATTCACCTTTGTTTGCAAATGCCTGCTGGTGGCATATGTGTGTCTTTACATAGGTTGAATGCCTGACACTGTATTATTGCCATACTTGCTCTGTATCAGTTAAATATGCTTGAGAGTAAGTATTTTGTGTAAGCAAAATATTTGGTACCAGAGTCTTGGGCAGCACTTGTGTCTTTTCCTTGTTCATTTGTTTTTTTCTTGTGTAGGTTATGTTTTCCTGTTTATTAGCTTTGGTAAATGGTATTTCTACTTACCTTATAAAGATACTTCAGTGTTGTATGCTTTCAGTAGCACATGTAGATTTGCAGTATAGATTTAAAAAGAAAACTGGTAGGTTCTTCTTTTCTATGGTATACACATCCATGATACTGCTTTTTTATGTTTATATAAACGTATTTTTACACTTCTAGTTCAGCACATGATGGCTTGTTGTAATACTTATCATCTGGATTGGTTTTTCTAGTTCCAGAAGTATATACACTTCCATTAGTTTGTCACATCCGAATACTTTAAAGTATTTTTTTTAAAGCTAAATTATCTTGTATAAAGTAGAAATTCTTTATATTTTTGCTACTTTTGGTATTTGTTCAGAACTCTTTTAAGTGTGTTGTGCATACACAGCAAAATTAATGTGATGCTTCTTCCTCCCCCCCGGTTAATACTAACTCTCTCGTTGTTTTGTTCTATAACCTTATTGTCAGTTATTATTCTGCTTCACTTTTTGCTCTGTAATCTGTGCAGATGAGATCAGACCCCTGTCTGTACTTGAAAGCCATGAGGAATATTGGTAATTGTGGACAGTGGTAGGAGTGATGGGACTGTTCCACCCTCCCCACTTTGTACATGGAATAGGAGCTCTTTTGGCAGCAAGGTTGCTGTGTGTGTCAGTGTATACCCACTACTGTCTGTTAAATAGAAGATGTCACTTCTGACATTCTGTTCATAAGCTTGATGCCACGAAGGTCAGCAAACTATTTACATTAAAATTTAGCTAATTATTTTGCCTAGTTAAAAATCCCTGTATTGTTTCAGTTGGAGATTTTTTTTCCACTTTTCCAAACTGCTTTGTGAGTCTTTCAAGTTGAAGAAGTGCTATTTTGGATTTCACAAAAGTAATGCATTTATTTGTTTAGACAGTTGAAGAGGAAAAGATGAGGTTAGCAAACCCTTTGTAAACTGAATATACTAATTGCTACAAAGTTTTGTATCTCTCAAAATCACTGTGATATTATGTAAAGCTATTGAAAAGACAGGACTGTCATTCTAATCTTAGACTTAGACACTTAAATACGTAATCTCTTTTCTCTAATGTTTTAAATTCATATTTTGCTTAGGGATCTACCCTCTTGACAGTCTTTTTTCTTACGGAAGAATTTCGTACAAACAGAAATAAAGCTGAAAGCTCATTATATAACCTGTTTTGCCATTCTCAGAATCCATCCTAAGTATCCCTTTCCCCTTCTAATTAGAACATCATATATTTCCTGGGAATTGTGTTCCTTTCTGACTACAATATTGAGCCAGTATACCACATAAAGACACCATTTTGTATAACTGAGCTACTGCCACTGCCCTTTTGTTGCCAGATGTCAACATGCACAGTCCCAGGGCAACAGGGTCTGTGGGCTATTCACTATTGATTTTAATTTCCTACTTTAGCAAGAGGGTTTGCTGTATTGCAAACAGCCTTCTAAACATTTTTCTGCCTTATTAATCAACTGTTTCTCAGAGGTGGGCAACTGACTGGACAAGGGGGAATGGTTTCAAAGTGAAAGAAGGTAGATTCAGATTGGATAATAGGAAGAAATACTTTACATTGAGGGTGGTGAGGCACTGGAACAGGTTGCCCAGAGAAGCTGTGGATTCCCCATCCCTGGAAGTGTTCAAGGCCAAGCTGGATGGGGCTTTGAGCAACCTGGTCTAGTGGAGGGCGTTCCTGCCTGTGGCAGGGAGTTTGGAACTAGATGATCTTTAAGGTCCCTTCCAACCCAGGCTATTCTGTGATTGTATTCAAGGTCATGATTTACATGCAAAAATATGTGGGCAGTTACTGAATTATTGCAGTGGAAAGGTAGGTCCTCACAACACTGAATGCGAAGCAGAGCTACATATCAAAATATGTATATCTATATCCACATAGGTGTTTGAAGGTTTTTCTTTCAACTACCTTATGTCAGGAAACTGATTTACCAAAAAACCACCAAATTCTGTGGACCATTTAATTCCTGAAACTTTTAAAATCAAATCCTTCCTTAAAATATTCAGCAGTCACAAACAAGGATGAAATATCCTTCAAGAGCCTTGCTTTACTGCAGTCTTTCATTATATTTAGAGTAGTCAGGGATGTTTTCAAAATTCTGGGTCTTAGTAACAGTTGTCTCCTTCTGTGATTTAGAAATAACCTTTAAATTCCCACTCAATGGACTATTTCATCATCTTGAAAGGAATGTTACACATATTACATACAAACTGGAAGACAATGTCTTTTCATCATCTAACTTGAAATCTTAATAGTTTTCTTTTTTTTTTTGTTTTGTCACACAAATAAATGAATTAGTAGTACTTTTTTCTATCCAGCTGCAGCAATTAGAGTCTGTTATATGTTAGCAATGCTAAGCTATTTCTAGTGAGCTCTGCTGAAACCATCATTTTATCAGTCTTCGCAGACTAGAAAACACAGATATCTCTGCACAGTGATAATTATTTTCTTTCCTTAAGCATGTTTTGCACCTACTTGGTTCCCCTTTTGCCGGCCTGGGATGCATAATTTTTCTCTTCAGTTTTGCTTTCCCTTGCACTTTATTATGTCTTTATTTAGACTGCAGACCTGCAAAATATACTCAGTTGGTGGTGCTTTGTAGAGCCTTCATTATAGTTTCTTGGTGCAACAAAAAGAAAAAATGCTTTCATCCTAAATTATATAGTAATTCCTTAGAATGTGCAAAAGCAATACAGCTGTTCTCACCTTTTAAAATGGCTTGATAGCAATAGCTGACTCCTTTCACTTGGAAGCTGTGGATGGAGTTAGGTATTCATATTTTTCTCTGCAAATAACATACCTTCGTTTCTGAATTTGGAATCTTAGTTTAAGGTGATTGGCTCTTGTAGTATGGTTCTGAGTGATGAGTATCTGTTTTTAAAATTAAAAAAAAATAGAAAGCTTTGAAAGCATTAGCTCAGAAAGAGAGTAATAACGTTAACGTACAAGTGATTATGCATTAAACAGTGGGATTTATGCTTTATTTAAAAACTTTCTATAAAACTTAGTCCTGTGCATCCCAGTGTCTCAGAGAGTGTTTCCACTTTATTGGTACCTTCATAATATTAGCCAAAACAGAACAGTGCAAGGAGACAATCATAGATCCCTGTATAAAAACTATGACAAAATCATGAGTTTCTCGTTGAAGAGTAAATAAAAGCAAATAATGATGAACTCTGAATTCCTCTTCTATTTTATTGGGGTGTTAATTTAACCTGATACACTTATACTCTGGAAGACAGTAATAGCTTGTTTTCCACAGAAGATTGAAATCTTCACAGTGTTTCTTTAATTTTCAGTTGTCTTTTGATAGAAATAGCTCTGAGATTTTTGTTAATTTTACCTGTAAGTAAATAAGACAGTTGTTTTCGAGTGAAAACAACTCGAAAACAACTGAAATTTCAGAAGGGGATTAAATATTTGCTGCTTTCTGGGATGTATCAGTAGATTAGCAAACTGTGACACTAATCTGTAGATCTTGTGCCACCGTTAGATTTCAAAATCCTAATTCCAGGCCCACAGACAGATGCACAGGGGATGTGTAGAAAGATAAGAACAAAGGCTTGACAGGGCTGAAAAGAAAGACGCTAGAGCTGGTGTGACTCTGCCACACACTGAGCACATTTTGAGGGGAAAACTGATGGAATTCTTCTTTAACTTAGTTTATGTTGTTTTGAAAGCAAGATAAATGTTTCTTCAAGGGGTTTGGGCCTAGATTTTTGGGCTTGTTTGTGGATTTTTAAATTCATTAGAAATCCTTAGATAATCATTAATTATAATTAAGGTGCTATTACATTAAAGCAATGTGATCATAGCATATGACCGAGTCATTACGAGGTGACCATGCTAACTTTGAAGGTTAATTGTTTCTAAGTTCCCTGAGCCGGTGTCCATAATGACTTCCTCTGAGATCTGGTGATCAGTTCTGTTTCGTAGTTAGGAAAGCCTGGCAGCTTGCAAAAGCACTGTCCAGAAATCCTTTTTCCACAGGTGTGATGTATTTTCTTTCCCAGAGGGAGATATCTGAGTTGCAATCACATCTTCCTTTTGGGAAGGCTGGGAAATGCTTTTACCACTATTGCATTTTATAAAAAAGAATGTAGTTGACCAAAAGCTTTAATTTACTTGTCTCATTTCAGGAAAACTATCACTTCTGCCTAGAAGCACAAGTGAAACAATGCATACAGCTTTGCTGTTAGTGAAAATGTTTATACAAAATATTTCTAAAAACATGTACTCTGCTACTTGAAAACAATATAAGAGGTAGTCATGTTATAAACATGAAAATAGATTTACTCAGGCCTTATGACTTTCTCTGTTATAACTTGGTCAATAATGTAATGTCCTTTAGGATTAAGATGTGACTGTCATAAAGCATAAATTCATATTTTATTGAGCAAGATATTTGAGCAACCTATTATGACTGCAAAACTATTACTTAATTTAAATGTAAATAGAAAGGAACATTAAAAAAGTAACATTTTAAAGGAAAACAGTACGTGAACAGATACAGCCATAAAGGAATTTAGCTGTGACTTGACTTGTAATCAAGCTTCTGTGTTAATCTGAAGGGGTATAGGTTGTTGTCCATCACCTTAGGGCATAGAACAAGAGACTGGGAAACTGTTTGGTAATTCCTACCAGCAAACAGAGAAATTGAACAGTGAGGAGCTCTGTGCTTTCAGAGGATACCAGGTACAGATACTCCAAAGTGCTCTACAGGACGAAGCCGCAGTGCTTGGTGAACCTCTTGCCACTACTCCCTTTAGGAAGCCATCTTTATCCAGCCAGTGGTTGGGGCAACAGCCTTTAAGATGCTGGCTGCATGTGCCCTTCTGTAGACCCCCAAGGGCAGGTTGGGAGCAAGTTTCTGTGGCTCAGAAAACTTGTGGGTTGGCCTGGTTTCAGTCAGATTTCAGCGAGATGTTTGTGCACCTGCAACCCCAAAGCTAACTTAGAAAGAAGACTCCGTTGTAATGGAGGTGGAAACAGTGTACTTCTTGGGAGAAGATGACATTCAAAAAGATCCATGAAAGGAGCTGTTGTCTCTGCCACCTTCTTTAGATTAACACTGCTTCTGTGTGTGAGATGGGATATACACAGGTACAGTGGTGGAATGGGACTCTCTGCTTGGCTTCTGACTCCTCTTCTGAAGGTGACTATAGGTTGATAAATTGTGCAGAGTTTGTATATTATGGGACTGTGTTGACCTGGCTGAGGCACAGGACTAGACTGGAAAACTCAACAGCATTTTAGGAGGTTTGTGAAGACTGCAATAACTTACATAGCCAGTGTCTTTACTGGATTCTTGTAACCCATTTCTTGATCTGCAATATCTGGAAATCCAGTCAAAATCATTTAGTTATTCTGGATATATAATCTGATTAGGAAATCTCTAAAACCAGGCTCTCTTGATATATCTGAGAACACTGTAATTCCATGAATTAATTCTGGAAATTAAAGTTGTAACATATATGGAGTGTGGACCTGTATTAACACTCTGTGACTCGCTTGAAGTAATTGCCTTGCAGTGATACTATGGTTTTCTGTATACCTGTGATAGCACAGCTTAATATCAGACCTACCAAATTCAGCAAAAGGGTAGGGAATAAGCAGTCTCCTGATGAGCGAGCTAAGAAACACAACCACCATTACTGATCTCCCATGGGGATGTGGGTTGCAGCCCCTACATGGTGAGAAAGGGAGGTTGCGTGGAGGTTGCCTGAAGCAGAGGGACTTTTCAGGGAAGCCAGGCTTTTCTGAGCTTCCAGGTGAAGCTGCTTGTGCATGCTAGTTTAACATTTTAGTCATCATTGCTATAGAAACCCTTTTCTCTTATGCCTTATGTCCCTACCAGTAAAAGTAAGCAGCAGGCGGAGCTAGATGCACAGTGTAATTGCCAGCAATGGCAGCACCCAGAGGGAGGACATGGATTACTGAACTTGCCCCCCACCCCAATTCAGGAGTTACCAGCAGGAGAATTCACAGTGGCCCACTCTCTGAGGTCAGCCTGCATAGAATCTCAACTGAGACATTAAGGGCAAGATGTGTAACATGAAAGGGCACACCAAAGTCCCATAGAGCAGAGGTACTGGAACAAAGTTTTGAATGCTAACAGGCAGTCCCTCCTCACTCATCTACTCATTAAGCAAGGGCTGCCAAGTCACTTAAAGAGGCAGTACTTAGGCAACAAAAGAAGCACACAATATTTCAGAAAAATCTACTGCTTTTGCTAATGAACTTCCAGTTTAAAAAAAAAAAACAAACAAACAACAACAAACAACATTTCAGGCCTTTTAGCTTCCTTGGCCCCAGCTTCAAGATTTGCAAGCACTAGGTATATTACCTGTGAAATACAGATAACATTTTATTTCATGCTATTATAAGGCTTATGATATAACCATTAAAGAAATGTCACAACAACTAACCTGTGGCAAAGACAGAAGGATAATATTCAGCAGTGCTGAAGAAAAGCTATATGTGATCTGATGCAATTAACTTCACAAATGTCATGTCTTTGATAAGTGTAAAAATGCATGTACATCAAACTTGTAATGTCGTGCAAACTATTAGGGTATGAAATTGCACAAATCAGAATAATTGCAGATAAGAAGAAGCTGAAGATGAAGAGGCTCTTTCCATTTTGCATATATGCAGTTAAGTTTCTTTTACTAGCTATCTTGAAAAGATATAAACCTTGGGAATTATATCTTTCTCTTGGGGTCTAAAAGGAATGTGTGTAATCAGTGCTAATATTCATAGGTGACTAATAACTTTCACAGCCTGCATTTTAATGCCAACAGGAGTAAGAGCAATCTTGACCAGCCATAAAACATGTCAATACCTGTGTGACACTGTCACAATCTGTTTGAGACTGCGGAGTGGACAGCACGGTGCTTCGAGTTGGCATTGCTGCAAATGCCTGTCCTGAGTACTTCTCTTGTATCTGTGATGGCTGATGAAGGCTTTAGGCATCAGCTGTTTTAGGCACTTTTGCTGTTTAACTGGGTGGGCAATCTACATGAAAAGTAATCTGGATACAGTCTTTTGGTGCAGTTTCCGAGGCTTTTCCTCGGCTGAGGATCCAGCTTTGCTGGTTTCCCAGACTGTGGTGGCTAGCTCAGTGCCAAACCATGCTGAGTGCATAAAGATGCTGATGCCCACGGCTGGGGCAGTAGCCACAGTGAGTCTGCCAGCTCCACGTGGCATGGGGAGCTCCAGTAAACTGTAAACTGTGCTCTAGTTTACATCCTCCTGGCAACTGTAGCAAGCATCCACTTGTAAATATGTGGAAGCAAGTTTCACGTGATGCGTTAAGTCCTTTAGTCCAGTAATTGCAAAGGAAGAGAAATGCCAGCACTGTGTCACCACCCAGAGCTGTATTCATCATCACAAAGTGCTGCAGAGATACAGGCCTTAGCCTGAAAATATTTTCTTATTGTTTTCAGTCAGAAGCAAAGAATGAGAGAATATGCACGTGTGTCTGTTTGTAAGATGCTTCTGACCGGCCTCTCTAAAATAACAAGTTGTATTTAATCATTAGGAATTCCATTTTAATGTCTCTGCAACAAGAAAAAAATTCTTGAAATGACCTCTCATCTTTCCAGTCTATAATTCTTATATTTTAATGGCACTTCATTTCAATAATTGCTCTCATGCAGAAAATACTACAACACAAATAATGTCCAAAACAATACTCTCATTATTGTCTAGGCAGTTCAATGACAGCTCCAAGAACTCATTAAAATGCACTTTTCATGCAATTTGCATTACAATAATGCAGATTAAGTCTCTTAAAAAGTAGACATGATAAAGAAGTCAAATGTATTTCCAGAAATCTGCCCCAGCTGTTTAGCTGTTGTCACATGTGAATGCCATAATGTTTCATAGTCAGAGCTTTAAATTGTGAATAAATAATTTTTTCCTTAGAGAAAAGCAATATCAGTTAGGGTGCACTTTCTGAATTTGTTTTAATATCAATACAATGCAAAATATAGGGGGTATTATAACCATCTTTACAGTCTTTAAGACATTTCTAGGGAATAATTCTGCTTTTATAGATGGGGAAAACAGTTTCCCACAGTGGGAAGTCATCTCCTTATATGTCCTTAAACAGGGTTGTTGTCTGTTATTTAAGAATAAGTGTACTTCCTGGTTTCTATCACTTCAGTATCTCTTATGCTGTTGAGTGAGTCAACAGCTGCTTGTCTGAGCTGAGAAGAGGGTCATCTTCAGTTTGTTCCTCTGTCTTTCACATGCAAAATCTAGATGTGCTTCTGTACCCTCTTACCTCTTTCTATTTGTGCAGCTAGAACGTGCTGGAAATAGTCTTAAGGGCTTTTCCTTGTAAAAAGCTGTGGTAATACAGCATAGGTACTGAATGTATACACTACTTCAAAGAATAGAATATATTTTGAAAGAATAGAATTTATTTTCAAAGATTTAAATGCTTTGAGGACTTTAGAAACTGAATAGTAGAACAGCTGCCAGTAATTATTTCAAAGTAAGCTTTAAATTTTGTATTTTTGAATGAGGGTGTGTGGAAATCTGATGTTTTACTGATATGAGCTAATTCATGTTTTATTTTCTAGATAATGTCCCACTACATTAGTATGTTTTGAGTATACTTACTTCACATTTGATTTTATTCTTTTAAATGTGCATACAGAGAGGAGGGGTTTACTTAATTTAAATTTAAATACTGTCAACCGTGTTTGTTTGTGTTTTTTAAACTTTTTTTGTCTGAAAATAAAACTCTTTTTAATGTGTTCTTTTCAGGGAGAGGAAGGGGAGTTACTAACTATTTTGGGTATTGAATTAAGTAATTTTCATCATCTTTTCTGGTATTGACAGCCTTTAAAGTATATGGATCCTTTTTCAAGGATGGTTTGAGAAGAACTATGCTAAAAGGAACCTGTTAGTTAAAACAAGCTTGTCAATAATTCTGCTTCTGCTCTCCAAGGGTTGCAGGGGGAGAGCTCTTCGACTTCTTAGCCGAGAAAGAATCTCTCACGGAGGAAGAAGCCACAGAATTTCTCAAACAGATACTTAATGGCGTTCAGTATCTCCACTCTCTGCAAATCGCCCACTTTGATCTTAAGGTGTGTTGAGTTGATAAAAACTTCAACAGCTGTAAGCAACATCTGTTTAAATCCTTTGTAATACTAGCCACAAATCGGCCATCATGCAGATCTTGGGCTAGCTTTGTTTTACTCGCTTTGTTTTGCTAGCTTTGTTTTTTATGTAGACAGAGAAAAGCTCAGCCATCGGAAAGAAGTTACTGAACTGTAAATAGTTCCCGTCTGTTTTTAATGTAAGATTCTTCAGGGGAAATGGCAGCTTCTGAGGAAATTAAACTATTCTGAGAAAACAAACCTGAAATAAAAATGAGAACTATGATTTTTTTTTTTTTTGAATGAGAATGGGATCTGGATGAAACATTCTGAACAGGATGACTTTTTTAACTGATGGTTTTGGGGTTTTTTGTTTGCTGTTCATGTGAACATGTTCACATGAATATTATTTATAGGCACTACATTGAAAATGTACATAAGTTAAGTACAAAGATTTTTGTGGAGAAGACAGCAGATAATTTCCTCTTCTGGTTTTTTCCTTTTAGGGCTTTAATGTTTGTTTTCAGAAAAGCTGTTAAATGCATCCTTTTTGGTAATGAAAGCAGAGCTTTTTGTATCTAAACTCAGCTACTGCTTTTTAATGTTCCAGAATCTTTTCTTCCGTAAGATCTCTTTCAGAGGTAGGCAACTAAACTTCCCATGAAGTCTGCTGAAATTGGCAGTTATATCTATAATAGGAAAAGGAGTCATGATATTACATTGCAGTGTAGTTCTGAAAGGGTTTGCAGTGTTTTGGGGGTGAGGTAGGGAAAGGAATGGATTTCAGGGTAAGCGCACCTTTTCCAGTTTCCTCTACATACCTCAGTAATATATTTGGTCTTTGTGTGACAGTCAGCAAGAGAAAAGAATTGTAAAGCCAGTAAGGAATATATTTCTTACGATGTGAAATGTGAATTTTTGCCAAGATGTTTGTAATAAAACAAGTCATCCTTACACTGGATACCAAAAATTTGTAAATTAAAAGAGGCAGCAAAAATTAAAATGTGCAGAACAATAAAAGTATGCAATAGAAATGCAAGGAGGAAATGAAGAAAATTGCATTTGCACATATCAGCTCCTGTGTTTGGGAAAGAGAGGCAAAAGAAGAGTGACGAAGAAGAGCTGTCCTTAATGACTTCAGAAGTCCTTAACAATGTGAACAGAATGGATGTAGCTCCAGGACCTCTTCAGAGCACACCATCTTATGGACATGACAGGATATGGAGATTAAGTAGCTCGTTCTATATGGTAGTTAAAGTGATGCAGTGTAGAAGCAGGCTCTGTTGCTGATAATCTTGACATTTTATCTTTTTTGTTCTGGTTTTGGTGTAAAGTAATCTAAAGTCCATATTTCAAAATAAGGTAGAAAAGTAGAAAAGACAGGACATCCTGCTCTTTTTCCTTTTTTGAAAGTATGTTGAGCCAGACCACTCCAAAAGTTTCCCTGGGAGATCCAAAGGCAATAAGATGTACCTGCCTGATTGCTTATGTGGTGTGAAAGAAAACTCTTTCGGGGACTAATATAAACCCAGCCCGGTAACTAGGTCTTTGTTTCTTGCAAGCTCCCAACACTGCTAGAATGGCTGTAGGGAGGGGCTGTGGTCTTTACTGAAGGTAGTGCTTCATTTAGGGTCAGTCCACATGAAAACTGCAACTGTGGTATGTACAAGAAGTAAAGTCATGGCTCTGTGGAAATCATAGCACTCGAGCATCAACATGAAGCCCTATTTTACCGTAGTTAATTTTTAGCATATGTTAGATCATAATAGGAAAAGACAAGATTTTTCTGAGGGTCTAAAGGAGGTAAAGAGAAGTGTTCAGTGCTGACAAATACTGATACCTATGTGTAATCTCTCTTTCTTTCCCCCTTCTCAAAGCCTGAAAATATAATGTTGTTGGACAGGAATGTACCAAAGCCTCGAATCAAGATTATTGACTTTGGCTTAGCCCACAAAATTGACTTTGGAAATGAATTCAAAAATATCTTTGGAACGCCAGAGTTTGTTGGTGAGAAAACTGTTTTTTCTTCAAACTATTTTTTCTCAGTCTCTGAAGCAGAATTTGTGTCTTAGCTTGGTTTACTGATTTACAGATTATGTAATTTGTGTGTAATTCATGACATTTTGAAATTTAAATAAGCAATTTGCAGCATTCAGTTTCAAGTTAGACTTGCATTAAGGTGTTCATCTGTTAGCATCTTAGCTTATTACCTGTGACATAGATAGGCTCAGAGTCAGACTTAGATCTGTTCTTTGACTAGGTACTGATCTTCCTGCTTTTTCCTTTAGCTCCTGAAATAGTAAATTATGAACCTCTTGGTCTTGAAGCAGATATGTGGTAAGTTATTGGACCTTACCTGAAATAAATCTCTCATGGTTATTCTTATGTTCTAACCTTTTTTTTTCTCTCCTCTCTCTCTTTTCATCTGTTTCTCTCTCCTCTCCCACATCCTTTTTTTATTTGTTTTTCCTTCAATCCAGGAGCATTGGTGTAATAACTTATATTCTGTAAGTACCAAAATCTATGGGTGGTTCTTGCAAATGCTGTTGTTTTTTAATTCCGATTCTATCATCTGGGTTTTTGGTGGTGTCTGTACAAGTCAAGCCATTTTGATTGCACATTCTGATTCAAGTTGTACGATAACAAAACCTATAGTGTAATTATTGGAAGAATTGCCATTGATCAGCATTGAGATAGCATTGGAAACTCCTCAAATCTGTAGGTGACTGTCCTACATCTTTATCTTGACCAGTATTCTTGGAAATAACAGCAAAGCTTTTTGCCCTGCTAGATCACATCTTCCTGAAAGCACGTTTGCAGCCTTAAAGCGGAAAATAGAAATGTTCACTTCGTGCTGTTATTTGTTCTCAGAGGGTTGAAGCAGCAATGATACAATATGTAATGAGAGAAATGTTCTGCCTTTCTTGCAGTCTAAGCGGTGCATCTCCATTTCTTGGAGAAACCAAACAGGAAACATTAGCAAATGTGTCTGCTGTGAATTATGAATTTGAAGAAGAATTCTTCAGTAATACCAGTGCCCTAGCTAAAGATTTCATACGAAGACTTCTAGTCAAGGATCCAAAGTGAGTTGTTTTACGTGTGTATGCACTTTTGCAGCATATGTATCTAGTATTTCAAATTACATGATATTTTGAGATGTTAGTTTAATGAACATAAGGCAGTATATATTTTTTACTGTCTGAACAGTTCTGTCTTTTATTGTCTTAAAGGAAGAGAATGACTATTCAAGACAGTTTGCTGCATCCTTGGATCAAGGTTAGCATGTAATTCATTCTCTGTTGTCCTGTTTTTAATCATTCCTCATTTCATACTATGCATTCACTTTTCAAGTTCCTTAACAAGGAAGATTGGCGTAATTGTTTAATATAACTTACTGTTTTGGAAAGCTGTCTATATGAAATCTAACACATGCAGAATGTGGGCTTCATTAATATATGCTCTATGTAAGTTAGCAATAGGGAAGTAGCCCACCACTGAGTTTAAAAACGTACTAAGGCAAAGAAGCTAACCTTGAGAGGACATTGCATTGACAAAGATACATTCTCTGAATCCAGTCCAATTTCCTGTAATTTTTTATCTTCTAAACCCCTTATTTAGATTAAGGAAAAAAGAGCAATCTCCCTCTTGTCCTTCCCCTTTAGACTGAAGAAAGCAGTTGGTGGCCCACTTCTTCAGTGTTTCAGTGTTTGGTTTCGAGCAAGCGGTTGTGGTGCTACTGGGCTGAGAGGGAGATAATGGCACCTATCATCCTTTTTAATGTGTATAGTAATACCCGGCAGTTAATTTTTTTAATTCCATATCCCGCTCTGATTGTGACTAGTAAACCCCTTCAGTGCCATTGATTTCCCAGGTCTTGGAGATGCACAGTGGGTATTTGACTCTATTCCACTTCCTAGAGAACGAGTTAGCAGAATATTTATCTGTGTCACAGCTGCTCCAGTTCACAGTACAACATCCTAGAGCAGACATTTCTGCATCAGTATGCCAAACACTACACTCTGCTGAATTTTTGCTTAGGTAATCTTAAATAGTTGAAATGTGTTGAACATGTTGAAATGATATTTTAAACCACTGCAGCAGGAATTGTCCAGGTTTGTCTCTCAGGGACTAAGGCCCACACTCCTGCAGAGAGACAGATTGTTTTGTACCCTGTTACTTTGCTTTATATCTTAACTTTCCAGGCATTCTACTCACACCCCACTGGTCTTATCCTCTTTTCCCCTTTCCCATCACTATCTTTACCTGTATTTCCATGGCGGTTAAAACTAGATTATCTTTAAGGTCCATCCCAACCCATGATTTCTCCATAAAAATGACGTCAAATATGGGGTCATAAAATTGAAAATTTCATATGCTCCACTAGTCAATACTAGTTGTTAGTATTAGCCATGAGAAAGTTCAAAGGATGCAGCCTTAGAGCTTGCTGCACTGGTAGGTGTGATGTGTTGGTTTTTTTTACTGGGTAGGGGGGTGTTCAGCAGCATCCAGGTGATTACACTGAGGCTGTAACAAAGTTTGACTGCATTTAAAATCAGCCAGGAAACCTTCCCAGAAGACAAGATTTATCTTGGAAATCAAATGCCTCCATCAGAGAGGGAAGTGAAGGACAAAGCTGAATGTTCTGATAAGTGGTTTTTTGTTGTATTTAAAATGAAAAAAACACGTTTGTGTTTTGTATTGCATAGAATATTCTTAGGTCTGGGTTTCCTTTAGGGTATTTTCTCAGAAAATTCCATCTGTATGCCACGTTATACCGTGGATGTTAAAATTATGTGCTTACAATGACTTTATTATTATAGTATGATTAGGATACTATTATACTATGAGTGGAAACCATCACTGAAGGACAAAATCTTACATACAGAAATTATGGGATATTTTATAATAGCTTTTTTCTTTTGCTTGTAGCCTAAAGACACCCAGCAAGCACTTAGCAGAAAAGCTTCTGCAGTGAATATGGAGAAGTTCAAAAAGTTTGCAGCACGACGAAAATGGAAAGTAAGTCATTCAATAATGCACCAAAATGTTGCACATACAAATGCAGTAGCATTGCCTGCTCCAGGGAAACATCAGTGCATGTTAGAGTGGAGAAGAAGAAAGAGGAAGCACATTCCTCTGTCATTTGGAATAAATTAACTGTTTGAGCATGGTGGTATGGGAGAAGACTTCTTTGTAAATGATCTGCATACAAATGCTGTGTGTGGATTGTTTGTTTTGTGCTTCTGTTTGGATTATAAATGCCAAAAGAAGTTGAAGTTTGAAATGCAATATACAAAGCAGATGGGGGGTGTTGAAGTCAAACTTCAGTTTGTTTTGCTAAGTCCTTTAAAATGTCTGCAATAGCATCTTATCACAAGTATCTGTTTTAATTTTTTTACATATGGCTTTTTTCTTATTGTTTTTACGAAGCAATCAGTGCGCTTAATATCCTTGTGCCAAAGATTATCGAGATCTTTTTTGTCCAGAAGTAACATGAGTGTCGCTAGAAGTGATGATACTCTGGTAAGTGTGTTCTTATATGTTTAGAATGTTTTACTGCAGATGAAATTTACAAGTTTCCAATTGAGATATTGGGCTATTGAAAATGTACACAATTAATTAATTTCATATGTAGGAAGAAATCTATTTTAAGGCTACAGAGGTCATTTATCCATAGTATGATCTTCTGCATGGCACAAACCTTGAAATTTACCTTATTAATTACCATGCTGAGACTGATAACTAGTGTCAGAAATTCATCTGTCTTGGTTTTGAAATTTGATTCAGGAGGATTTTTTGTACTGTAACAACTGTAATGTGTAAAAGTGGCATTTGAATTTTACTGTACTCATTGTGTACAGTAAAATAATATTCCTTATATTTCTTTTTTCTTTTTTTAACTGAATACTCAAAATCATCGAGTCCCTCTTGAATCCAGTGAATGCTAGACAGCAGTATCACAACAAGCAGTTATTTAAGGAGGAAATTTTAAAGTTGGCCAGTATTCAGTTTCTGGGATTATATGTGACTACTAGTGTTGAGTAGTTAAGAGCAACTGCTGTATGTTCTGCAATTGCAAATGCTTGTAAATCCAAAAGGATTCTTTTTAGCTTACTCCACAAGTTCTAATACACACTTCATAAATTTCCTGTAATCAGAAAAGAATGTGTGCCAATATGTTTAGATCTGGGTAATATCATCTTTTCTGTGCATTGACAGGATCAAACTTCAAAAATTCTGCAGAGCCCTTTTTATGCATATTATCTTCCTCATGTCCCTTCTGTGCAGCTTGGTGTTCATGTGTCCACTTTTCCTTCTCTTTCTGCTTCTGTGCTCTTTATTCTATCTTCTTGCCCTCCCTTTCCTACCCTCTCCCCCACCTCAGCTATCTGTATGTCTTTTAACACTGGATCAGCATTTCACTCCTGTGTTCCAGCAGAAAGGATTGTAACCTAATGTTAAGTGTCCTAAAAAAATCTGAAACCTCAGGAGAGAGGAGGTAAGACCAAACCAAATAATGGGCTCTGTGAATTTTAGTTCTTTTAGTGTATAGGAGAAAAATAAAGTTATACCTGCAGAGGTATCTACATTCTAGATTTTTAAATGATCCATTTGAATAGATGAAAGTTTGGTCCAAAGTACCTCTCCTTGTCATTTTCGTGGATGGCACAAAACCTGATACTTCAGTTGGTATCCGTGTACCTCTTGGTTTTTTTAGTGTTCACATATATGCATTGAATTAGTTTCCTGTCATGCAAGTATTCTATCTATTGAAAGTCCTAGGAGGAAAAAAAGAATACACCTAATAAAAGAACCTATTTGGAATCTCCGTGAGTAATGGGGATTTATGTGAAGAGGAGGGAAGGAAATTGTACTAGAAAAAGTGTGGGGGTTTTTGGTGTGGGTTTTCAAATAACGTACATGCACGTTAGCCATATGTTTCATGAAGGATTACAGCTTGCAGCTGAAGCACTCTTTTATAAAGAAATACTTTGAAAATTTTAGGTTTTAATTTTTTTAGACGTCTTGGCAACTGTTGAGATAGAGATTTTTTTCTTGAAGCTAAAAATTTTTCTTCTTTCTCATTTAATTGCAAGGATGAAGAGGATTCTTTTGTGATGAAAGCTATTATTCATGCCATCAATGATGACAATGTACCTGGATTGCAGCACCTTCTGGGATCTCTGACAAATTACGATGTCAATCAACCCAACAAGGTAGTGTGGGTCTGTGTTGAGGTGCGTGGGGGACTAGCTATAACCCTGTTGGATAGAACGACGTGGTTGTAAAATAGAAATGTAACACCTGAACTGAAAAGACAAGGGGATGGGAAATAATTCTACCTTTTTTTTAGGAGAAATTTTATTGTGTTTTGTGTTCAATCTTCTTAAGCTACATTAAAATGGAGCCCAAAATAGAATTTTTTGCCTAGGCCTTTGAAAGGTTTTACTCAAGTCTGTTGTCAAGAACTGTAGTAAATCAGATATCAGCTTTGCTTTTTTTTGCAGTTGTTGTTTCTTGTGGCAGATGAAGATGACAGAATATATAGGAATAACCAGACTGCCAAAACTGATTTTGCAAAGTGTTGCTAGAAACAGAAGTTCCAAACTGCAAAAAAAGGTTATGTGAACCTAATGTTAGATGGTAGTGTTCATTTTCAGTAAAGAAATTGCTTGCCCACTGTGGTATTTCAGTGCACTGCTGCTGCAGTAATGGGACTCTTGGAGCTGAGACCAAGAGACCAAATTTCACGTACTTGTTCTGCTGTTGAACCTTGGATAAATAATCTCTGCCTTAATTTTCACTTTTTTTGAATGGTTACACTGACCTTCATTACAAAGTACTTTGAGAAATATTCATGAAGAGCAATATAAAAGTAAAATGTCTGTTATTTTACTGTGTTGAGGTCTTGAACCATTTAAGAAATCACTGTGGTTTTTATTTTAATGGTGCAGTCCCATTTAACTTTCCTGGATGTTGCTGGTGGCTTTGAGGTGGTGTAGTAGCTACAAAGAAATTGCAAAGGGGAATGTTCTTGCTGAACTAGTCTAATGAGAGCTTAACATTAATATTCCTAATTTGAAAAGCATACATTTAGTGTGTGATACATCATTTAGTGTGAACTCATCTCAAAAATATGGAAAATTGCTGTGCAATAATTTTTTTTAATAAAGGAATAAATTATTTTCATACAGTATTTCCTGAAGACTTAATTTGAAAGTGGAAATCCAGAGCTAACATTCAATGCCTGCCTTCTCTTCCACTCTTTCCTTAATCCTTCAAAAGTTAATTATATCATTCTTGCTTGTATTTTGTTGTTAGCATGGAACACCTCCACTACTGATTGCTGCCGGCTGTGGAAACATTCAGATGCTTCAGTTGCTTTTAAAGCGTGGATCTCGTATTGATGTTCAAGATAAGGTTGGAGTTCTGCTTTGTCAACTGTTCTTTATAAGGTTTTCAGTACAGTTAGCAGGAGACAAGTAGTTCAGACTGTAGATCAGCTGTAGATCCTGTTTTCTGTCTTCCACAGCAAAAACTTAAACACAAATCTTCAGTAATGTTATTTGTTATGAGTGCATATCCTCTGGTTTTGATCACTTTATTAGCTGAAATAATTCAAAGAATACTAGTCTTAAAATGTAGTTCATGCTTACAAAACTGCCTCAATTAGTTCGAAGTAGTGATTGCCCTAAAACACAAGTGTGAACTTTATTTAGTATGAAATGATAAGTACACACCTTAGCCATGGGGAATATTGCAACTAAAACTCATATTTGATGGAGGATATGCTTTGCAACAAGCTTTTTTTTCCAAATGTGCTTTAACAGCCTGGTTTTCATTTAGAGCAAACTTGAAGAACTGTCTGCTTCTCCATCTAGTAGATGGCAAAGTAAGCAGAAGAAAGGTTTTTATCTCATGACTGTTAGTTCTAAAAAACTCCCTAACAAGGGAAAAGAGGATTATCCTTGCAAACAGTTAGTAATCCTGTTAATCATCCTTGCATAGAGATTTTTGTTGTCACTGTTGGGGTTGTTGAACCAATTTGAATTTTTTTTCAGAAGTGAATGTGTTCATGTAAGCTTGAATAGCTTTTCAGTGTATCTGTGTACATCTAAGTGCATGTATACCTCAGCTGAACCTCTAGAATTAGGATTCTAAATTCATCAATAACTTTTGAAATCAAATATTTTTGGCAGGCTGGATCTAATGCAATCTATTGGGCTTCTCGACATGGTCATGTAGAAACACTGAAATTTCTCAATGATAATGAATGTCCTTTGGATGTTAAGGATAAGGTAAGAAAATAGCTCCCTTTTCATGCAGAGAGCCCTTTTCTATAACTTTATCTTAGCAAAGAGAAAGGTTGGAATGATTTTCAACTGGGCCATAATTCCAAGAATTTGACTGGCTTTTTTAGTGTGGTTTTCTGAGCTGACATAGAGGGCTGTGATAACAGAGCATTACAGGAGCTGGATGTACTGATTATTTTCCTGACAAATGTTAGCCAAGCGTGCATGTTAAATATGGTGAGTACATGGTGGGTAGGTGGGGAAGTACAAATCTAAATTAATTTTCACTTGAAGACTAGATTTCTCATTGGTACTAAGGGTGAAATCGTGATTCTGTTTTTCACTCCTTTTGATTGAAAATCACTTTTGTCTGACAAGTAAATTTGACTGTTATTAAGTTGAGTATAAGGAAGCCTAACAATTTATAGCTGATGAGCACTTACCTTGTCTTCAGCAGTGTTATTTGAGCAACATTTGCCCTAGAAACTAGTTGCTGTTAGTCTTGTACCATAGCAATGTTTTTATACTAGCCAAAGCTCCAGTACAGAAGCAATTAGACTGGTGAAACAGTTTGCTTTGTTGAGGAAACTAGTGCAAGGCAAGATACATTAGGAAAGTTAGTGTTTGACTCCTGATAGGGCTACAACGAAAGAGGTTACTCTCTTAATAAAAATACCATTTCTTTTTCATATAATTTCAAAAAAATGTTGTAAATAATTAGGCATAATGACCAAAATACACCAGGATGTACCAAAGTGTGTTAGGCCAGTTCCTTACATTTGAATATGCAGGAGGGGGTGGAGGTGCATATGGAAATAGTATGAATAGAAATAGGACATCTGTTTCAACGCCAATTGTACACACAGCTTCCTCCTCATATTGCTCAGAAATCCCATTGTGACTGTGATTTGGAACTAATAACGTAGGAAAATAGGTTCTGAAAAAAGAAAGCCTCTGAAGAAATAACTACTTGTCAGGTGGTGGTGTATCATGTACAACTGGTTTGTAAGCTCTGCTGACCAGAGCTGCCCATCTGGGTTGTAGAGAGGGAGGAGTATCCCATGCAGTACACAGGCACTCAGGTTGTACACGGTGTACAGGCAGTGTATATCTAGGGGTGACATATGAAATTACACTGACATGTTCTGTAATTGCAGTCTGGGGAGACCGCTCTCCATGTTGCAGCTCGGTATGGGCACGTGGATGTGGTTCAATTTCTCTGTAGCATTGGATCCAATCCAAACTTTCAAGACAAGGTGAGTCATGAACACTGTCTGGGTTTTTTCAACAAATAAGGCTTTGTATGAGTGGTCAAAACTTTAAGTCTTGCCTTGTAGCCTCTGGCATGTTTGCATTTGAAAAAAAACCAGCAGAATTATGGAGGTTTTGATAGCTCTTAATAGATGAAGACTATGCAAAAAACCTGCAAGTACCTGACACCGTTATGAAACATAGGTTCTCTCAAAAATGAAAGCTTAAAGATAGAGAAACTCAGCACTGCAAAGGAATGGATAGCGGTGTATGCTCTGTCAGTTCAGCTAAAGATTTTTATTAGCTTTCACCTTGATTTCTGCTTAGTTTTAGCTGCCATGGGATTTTTCTGCATTGTCAAACTCATTTTTGAAAATGAATGGAGGGCTTGGGAGAGTTTCTTTAAAGCTCTGAACTGTTGTCAAAAAAACAAGAAGGAAGAGGCTTAATAGAAAAAGGAAATCTATTTGACCCAAACTTAACTGTGACCCAAATTTTAAGCTTTCCCAAGTGCTACATCCTCTAGGACTACCTTTATATTTTTCAAGCAGCCCTAGGCCAAAGCATCACAGGACATGCTCTTTGTCTATTTCTTTATGGTCAGATTTTTACAGAAACCTTGAGTACAGTCAAAGTCCTCTGCTATTATCAGCATCAGTTGTCTCCTTATTGATATTTGCCAGGTACAGAAAGGAGATCCCACTTCTTAGAATTTGATCCAGTTACTTCTTTGGTGGGTTTTAGTCCTCCCTGCTTTTCAGTGGGCTACTTTTAGCATATTTTTGTGAAACATTTGAGTTTCTTAATGGCGTTCCACCTAGCTGTTCTGATGTACAATGAGATTGAAGGTGAATGTTTTGAAGTTTCCTGGGTTCAAGCAAAAACTCCGGTAAGCAGGGTGATCTGCCTCAAACTGCAGGTCTAGTGGGATTTGCATCTCCTTGGTGATCCATCTGTTTTAAACACTGGATTAGTCTCTCAATACACAGGATGTAGAAACTGCTTGTGAATTAGGATCAGTTTTCAAGTGAGAGACCAAGACAGTTAGCTTCAGGAGCACGGATACATTTAAAGTAGGTTCGCTGACATGGAAGGTATCATAATCACTTGGTATGTCAGCTGAAGTTATTCTTGCTTTGAGAATGTCAGCATTAGAAATTACAACATCTTTTTATAGGGCTTACTTAGCAGACTGTCTTTTTTTTCATGTCATCTTTCTGCATTTTAAAGCTGGGAATTGTTCTCCCTCATATTTGGTTCAACTCTGGTTTTTTTTAATTTTCCATGTTGGCAGGAAGAAGAAACCCCACTGCATTGTGCTGCTTGGCATGGCTACTATTCTGTTGCCAAAGCACTCTGTGAAGCAGGTTGCAATGTGAACATTAAAAACAAAGAAGGGGAGACTGCACTCTTGACAGCCTCTGCTAGGGGTTACCATGATATTGTGGAATGCTTGGCAGAACACAGGGCTGACCTTCATGCTACAGACAAGGTTAGTTATGTTAAGAGGTCACAAGTGTCACAGAGACATATCTTGGAATTGCTTCGAGTGCTGCCAGTCAGCACTGTTTCTGTGATGTGAATTTTCCTTCTTAGCAGTTCACACAGAGACTGTTGATGGCTGCAATAGTCTTTAAGGTTGTCCACTGATTATTTTTCTGCGCTTGGGTTTTTGCAGATTGTAGTGGGTTCCTGTAGCTGGTTTTGGTAGTGGAGAGGCTACAGGAGTGGCTTCTGTCAGAAGCTGCTAGAAGCTTACCCTGTCCTGTGGAGCCAATGCCAGCCGGCTCCAGGACGGGCTTCCTGCCGCTGGCCAAGGCCGAGCCAATCAGGAGTGATAGTAATGTCTCTGTGATAACATATTTAAGAACAGAAGGTTGTTGAGCAGAAAGAATTCCAGCCAGGGAAGAGCAGAGTGAGAACATGTGAACAATGTGGACACCAAGGTCAGTGTAGGAGGGGCAGGAGGTGCTCCAGGCGCCAGAGCTGAGGCCCCTGCAGCCCGTGGTGCAGACCATGGTGGAGCAGCTGTGCCCCTGCAGCCCATGGAGGACCATCGGGGTGCAGAGACCCACCTGCAGCCCATGGAGGAGCCCATGCCGGAGCAAGTGGATACATGAAAGAAGCTGTGATCCTGTGGCAGGCCCAAGATGGAGCAGAATCCTGCTGGAGACCTGCAGCCCGTGGAGAGGGAAGCCCATGCTGGACCAGGTTTTTTCCGGGTAGGACTTGTGACCCCTGTGGGGGACCCACGGTGGAGCAGCTCATTCATGAAGGACTGCACCCCATGGAGGAGTGACCCACAGGACAGCGGTTTGGGAAGAACTGTTGCCCATGGGATGGACTCACATTGGAGAGGTCCATCAAGGACTGTCTCCCGTGGAAGGGACCCCACAGGAGCAGGGGAAGGACTCCTCTCCCTGAGCAGCGGCAGAAACAACAACTGACCATAACCCCCATTCCCCGTCCCCCTGCACCACTGGGGGAGAGGAGGGAGAACATGGAAGAAAGGAGGGGTGGGAGGAAGGTGTTTTTAAGACTGTTTTATTTCTCACTCTTTGGCTCTTATCCTGAGAGTAATAAATTTAAATAATATCCCCACTTTGAGTCTGTTTTGCCCATGAAGGTAATCAGTAAGTGACCTCTCCCAGCTGTTATCTCAACTCATGAATCCTTAGCTGGTTTTTTTTTTTCTCTCTCCTCTATCCAGTTGCAGAGGGAGAGTGAGAGAGTGGCTTTAGTGGGACCTGGTATCCCGCCAGGCCCAACCCACTACACTGATTCATTAGCTCCTTATCAGTTACCACTTCATGAGTAACACTTTCTGAAAAATGGTAGGAACATTGGGTTCTATAATTGGCAACAAACTATCAACCTAAAAGAGCCGGATATGCTGGTTGCCTTTGATTCCTATGGATTGGACAAATCATGCTTATTTCCAATAAGAACTATTTAAAAATATGATTTCATTTGATTCAGAATAAGTATTTGTCTTTCATGGTGTAATCCCAGCAAATAAATTTGGAATTTCATTGCTTATAGTTTTGGTATGGTTGTCCTTTTAGCTACTTTTAGTGCTAACATTAACTAAATAGTTATTAAAGTGAGTTCAGAAAAAACTTTTTGCTTCTAAAGCAATTAAATTGTTTTTTCCAGTTACATTGTCTCTTTAAGTTGTTACACAGTTGTCTGTCTCTAAAATTACTGATCACTGAGCAGATTGCATGACTGGTATCACTAACTTCTATCAGTAAACACTGGAGTTTTCAATAGAATTTACGATATTCATCTGGTTGTTACAGTTGGTCACTATCTCCTAGGAAAGCTGTTAGTGGAGAATGTGTATTTCATCCATTCCACTGCAAAGCCCAGTGGCTTAGTAGAAATATGCTTTTATCCCATGGTTTATTTGTTCCGACAGATACTGTACATCTCTCTGCCTCCACCTTCAAATTAAAAACCATTGTATTTCTTGAGGCAAGGCAATCTCATCCAGTTATATGAGATTGATTAGCACTTTGCTAAATTACTTTGATTTTTAGCATTATTAGATTTCACTTACAAGCTGTCTTGTGATTTCAGGATGGTCATATAGCCCTGCATCTTGCTGTGAGAAGATGTCAAACAGAAGTAGTTAAAACTCTCATCAGTCAAGGATGTTTTGTAGATTTCCAGGACAGACATGGCAACACTCCCTTGCATTTGGCCTGCAAAGATGGGAACGTGCCTATTGTGATGGCACTCTGTGAAGCAAATTGTAGTTTGGATGTCACTAATAAGGTAGGTAAATGGAATATGAGTGCTGTACTACATTGTTTAATAGCTCATCTATTGCATTAGATGACCTTTTAAAGTTCTCTAATATGAAAAGGTCTTTCCTTTGATTTTTCTGTCTCTTAAAATGGCCAAATGCAAAGCATTAAATTACTTGCCTCACAAATTTACCTAAGATGTTTCAGTTGAATAAATTATTAAAGATCCATGAAGAAAGAACCCAGGTGAATTATCACAGTATATTTTGCCACTCAGCTCTTAATGTTGAAAGATATACCAACCTTCTTCCCTAGCCATATAACTTTGCTTTATGCAGATTGCATCTAGGTGCTGAAGAAGAGATGATGAAATGCATTGCTGCTGGCCTTGATTTCATATGTAACAGTTATTTATACACAGAATTGAAGACTGGTACATTTCTCTGAAAAATCTGCTAAATGTTGGAAGTCTAAAAATATTGATTGCAGTGATTATTGGTGGCTGACTGCCAGCTAGAAATGCAAGCAATCCATAATTGTTGTAAGTGCTTCCCAAAAAGAATGTTTAATTACCTGCCCCTTAACTTCGAGACACTAGTGCCTTGTTTGATGCTTTTCTTGTGCTCCTGCTGCAGTGTATGGGATTAACTAAATGTGATGCTTTACAGGTTTAACATTGTGGCTTTTCTTCTAGAGATCTTTAAGAGAAAAGTAAGCTGTTTCAGGAAACTTTAGTTTGAATAGGTCAAGGTCAGCCACTGAACTCTGCTGACAGGCTGTTGTGCTTAGGGCTTGATATTTAGGTCTGAATGTCTTTCTCTGCCCTATTTAAATTTTATGTATGCTTCAAAGTTTAAAAGTTATTTATAGGAATCTTTATGTTGCTATCTACGATTTGTTTGATTCAGGTATTGTAGCTTCTTTGTGATTTTTTTTCTGGAAAAGTACATATTCTGGCAATAACACTTTGCTAGTTAACACTTCTATTTATTTCCAAAGCACTGGCAGTTTATTAGCCAGCTAAAAAGAGTAATAAGGCTTTTGGCTTGAGGATTGTCCAGTGCAGTCACTTTTGGTTTCAATAATTAAAATCATCAGCTGTCAAATGAAAAAAAGTTAAAACCAGAAGTGGGTGCTGTGAGGACATGTTATTAATGAAGAAATTAATGAAAAAAAGAAAAAAATTGGGGAAACAATACTTTACAGCACTCTCCCTCTGTCACCAAAAAACCCATAACCTTTCAGGCTGCCTTCTTTCATTCATTCTTTTTATTCCTTTGGATGGAAGGGAGAGACTGCAGATGTATAATCTTCAGTAATACTTAGATTGAAACAGAACCTAGGGTTTTAAAGGTTAAGGAATTAGTGTTGTTTAAGTGGTTCATATTTAATTAAGAAAAATGCAATTAAATTTTCTGGAATTAGAAAGACATTCTCAAATATAGCCAAAAAAACTCTAAAGGATTCCTCCACAGTTGTGAGGGATTTTGCTATAAAGTTGTTTCCCATTTTTTAAGTAGTCATTGTATCCTTTATTTTTAATTGCACTTTAGGTAGCTGTGCTTAAGCTGTAATCAAAAGTACTTTTTCTTGCAGCTTTGCAAGACCTTTGCTTTGTATCAGGATGTATAATTGTATAATATGTTTGATTATTAGTAATAAAATTTGAAGTGAAGTTCTTTAGCTAATGTAATGACACTTGCTTCCCCATGTTAGTATGGAAGAACACCTTTACATCTGTCAGCAAACAATGGCATTCTTGATGTGGTCCGGTTCCTTTGTGTTACTGGTGCCAATGTAGAAGCATTAACCTCTGTAAGTATTGAGAATTGTTGTTATTCTTGCTTCTTTTATGCATGACAGTAGGAAATGAACTAATAGAGAGGTGTAGGAAAAGGACAATACATTTTGAAATTAAAGAAAGAAGTCTGTTGACTGTCATACCACATGAGTAGTATATGTTATATCTCAGTTGTCTGCTTTTTCCCTTCTTACAACTGAATTTGGAACTGATTATGGTACAGTACAGCTACTACTTTGTCTACGCATAACAATTTCTTCACCTAAGAATTACTTTTATGTATCATTGCATTTTCTGTAAGTGCAGTGGGCCACTGTCATTAATATGTACGTCATTTCACATCACATTTAAGATATATACAAATGCATTGTATGTATCTTAAATATTTTCCTTGCTTTCATGAGCTTAAAAAGATCTATTTTTATGATGGGAGAGTGTGGTTGCATGGATAAGTTAACTAGCCTGCAAGTATCCTTGTAAAACAAATCGTTCATTGTCACGACGAGGAAAGTGAGGGACCCTCAATGTGAGAATCAGCAAACTTCGTTTATTGACAAGTGTTAGCAACTTAATATAGGCCTTGCAATTAGCTCATGCATATTGCAAGAGCCGAGCTCACCATTGGTTCTGGCTCAGATGTTGATTCCACCCCTTACTCCCCTCTCATGTTTACACAGGTGGCTCTTAGTTGCTGTTGCTCCCTTCCTGTTTACCATCCAACTAGCAGGCACAAAAACACCGTGGCCTTGGCATGGCCTTGCTGTCTCAGATCTTCCCATGGGCCTAGACAGGCCGTGTTCTATACTCTGACAGCTCACCATAGCCTTAGCCATGTCCATATGCCCTCGCCCTGCTAGCCAGTCCTCTACAGTTCATGTCAGATCATCCAGCACTACTGCTTCCAATTAGTATCACTGAAGGTATTTTTGATTCTCAGTAAGGTGAGAAACATCCTCCCAACTGACATATCCACAGCAGGAATGAAGTGTCCTTCATCGTGCATACCTCATAAACGCATGATGCATTATAGACATCATACACACCATTATGTGTGTTTTGAACAAAATAGCCATATTTTATTTTCAGATCCATTGGATCACATTGCATTGCTACTCACCATAACTGGTGTATTCTGATCAGAAATAACTTTTGGTCTGTATATCGAAAACATGTTGTCATCAGATTTTAGTTGAGTTCAAGTTTTTCAAAGTTCTTGTCTAACAAATTATTCCCAAGACAGCTGCAATGGAGGGGGAAAAGGAGAAAACTTCTGTATCATTTGGTGGAAAATACAAAAATTTTTGTTGTTTTCCTCTAGATTTAGCACTGCAGTTTTTTCCTCTAAGCATGTGTCTTACGTAGCAGGAGAATACCAGTGCACTTGGAATTGTGGCTTAAACAAGTTTAGCACCTAATTACTTTTTGATAACTACTGGATTGTAATTGCCATGTCTCCTATTAATCAATAGTAATGAAATGTGCATGCAGTGCACTTGGTGAGATGTTCTACAGATTTCCTTTGTCACCTGTTTTTGTCTTTTTTGGTTTTTTGGTTTGGACCATTGTGTATTATGTATTTTTGCTACTACATACTGTAGAGATGAGATAAAAGGGCGATGGGGGAATTCTTGAGCTGTTGCACTTCATTTATGTCATAATGGCTGTGTTGGTATAATTGCCTGTGTGGACGCTGCCCTTCCAAGATAAAAATACTTTTCATCTCTTTAGTTTAGATCAGTTTGAAGGAGATAACAAAGTAAATATTGCTGATACTAAATCTATCAGGAGAAGCAGACTGAGTATACGTAATGATGCATTATTCCAGGAGTGTGGTGGCAGAGAGAAGGCAAAAGGAGGAGAGGACAGGAGGATCTTGCATGTTGTGATTTTAAGATTTCAGTTTTGCATAAGTTTGCTAGGTGGATGTTAAACTGTTCTGAAAAGCTTACTAACAACTCCTTCTGAGCCAGTGCAGCAGAATTAATTATATTTTTCTTCTTTCAGTATGCCATTTCTCATTTTTCTGGCACTGCTAAGTAATTGAGCTGTATTCTCTGCCTCCTTCCTAGGCTAAGGCCTATTTTGGGACTTTGATTTTGAATTTGATTGCATGAACATTGTCAGGTAACCTTTGAAAATCATAGAATCATAGAATCAGTTGGGTTGGAAAAGACCTGAGGTCATCAAGTCCAACCCTTGATGCAACACCGCCGTGGTTACTAGACCATGACACTAAGTGCCACATCCAGTCTCATCTTAAAAACCTCCAGAAACAGTGAATCCACCGCCTCCCTGGGCAGCCCATTCCAATGTCTGATTACTCTCTCTAAAAAATTCCATCCTAATATCCAACCTAAACTTCCCCTGGCACAGCTGAAGACTGTGCCCTCTTGTCCTACTGCTGGTTGCCTGGGACAAGAGACTGATGCCCACCTGGCTACAGCCTCCTTTCAGGGAGTTGTAGAGAGTGATGAGGTCTTCCCTGAGCCTCCTCTTCTCCAGGCTAAACAATCCCAGCTCCCTCAGCCTCTCCTCATAGGACTTGTGCTCCAGTCCCTTCACCAGCCTTGTTACTCTTCTCTGGACCTGCTTCAGCACCTCAATATCCTTCCTGAACTGAGGGGCCCAGAACTGGACACAGCACTCCAGGTGTGGCCTCACCAGTGCTGAGTACAGGGGAAGAATCACTTCCCTGGTCCTTCACTGTTCCTGATCCAGGCCAGGATGCCATTGGCCTTCTTGGCCACCTGGGCACACTGCTGGCTCATGTTCAACTTCCTATCAGTCAGCACTCCCAGGTCCCTCTCTGCCTGGCTGCTCTCCAGCCACTCTGTCCCAGCCTGTAGTGCTGCAGGGGGTTGTTGTGACCAAAGTGTAGGACCTGGCACTTGGCCTTGTTGAATCTCATCCCGTTGGAATCAGACCATCTCTCCAGCTTGTCCAGGTCCCTCTGTAGAGCCCTCCTGCCTTCCAGCAGATCAACACTCCCCCCCAACTTAGTGTCACCTGCAAATTTACTAGTGGTACATTCAATCATCTCATCCAGATCGTCAGTAAAGATATTAAACAGAACTGGGCCCAACACTGATCCCTGGGGGACACCACTAGTGACCGGCTGCCAACTGGATGCAGCACCATTCACCAGCACTCTCTGGACCCGGCTCTGCAGCCAGTTCCTAACCCAGCACAGAGTGCCCCTGTCCAAGCCATGGGCTGCAGCTTTTCCAGGAGTGTGCTGTGGGAGACAGTGTCGAAGGCTTTGCTGAAGTCCAGGTAGACACATCCACAGCCTTCCCCTCATCTACCAGGCAGGTCACCTGATCTTAAAAGATCAGGTTGGTCAGACAGGACCTGCCCGTCCTAAACCTGTGCTGGCTGGGTCTGATCCTATGTCCATCCTGTAGGTGCTGTGTGATTGCACTTAGGATGATCTGATCCATAACCTCCAGGCTGACAGGCCTGTAGTTTTCTGAGCCCTTCTTCCAGCCCTTTTTGTGGATGGGTGTGACATTCACCAACTTCCAATCATCTGGGACCTCCCTAGTGAGCCAGGACTGTTGGTAAATGATGGAGAGCGGCTTGGCGAGCTCTTCTGCCAGCTCCCTCATCACTCTAGGATGGATCCCATCTGGTCCCATAGACTTGTGAGGATCCAGGTGGCTCAACTGCTCTCTTAACTGTTTCCTCCTGGATTACAGGGGGGCTATTTGGCTTCCTGTCTCTGTCTACTGCTCCAGAGGACAATTGTTCTGAGAACAACCTGTCTTCTTGTTGAAAACTGAGGTAAAGAAGGTGTTAAGTACCTCAGCCTTTTCCTCATCTTTGGTGACTATGTTCCCCCCCCATGTCCAACAAAGAATGGAGGTTTTCCCTGCCCCGCCTTTTGCTTGAAGTCCTTTTTAATTACCCTGGCACCTCTGTCATTAATGTCATCACTGCCAGCCTGGACCACCAGCCTGGACAGAGGGCTAGATTAGCTCAGGAAGTCTCCTACTAATGTCCCTCACCGTGGCCCAGGGAAGGCAGCAGACTTCCCTGCGGGATGGGTCTGGTTGAGTTCCTCTCAGAAGAGAGTCGCCTATTACAACTACCCTTCTTTTTTTCTTGATAGCTGTGGTTGTAATCCGTCTGGTGGGGTGCATCCGGGAGACCCTCCAGACAGATCCTCTTCTTGACTGCCCTTTGCCTGGCTCTCCGGGTCCAGGCCCTCATACCTGTTCTTTAAGGGCACCGTGGCAAGTGATGGGGGTCAGGAGGAGATTCCTTTACCTCTTCGGTCAGGGACCTGTTTCCATTCCTCCCCACCTACTTGGTTTGCTCCATCTGCCTGATGGCAGGAGGGGCAGGGCTTCACCATCTCCTGCTGGACTTCTTTTGGGGTCAAAAGGGAATAGACTCCACCAGTCTATTTCTCTTTCACTCTCCCTAATACTTCTTAACCTCTCCACTTCTTACTTGAGCTCTGCCACCAGGCACAGCAAATCATTCACCTGCTCGCATCGTAGGCAGGCGTCTCTCACACTGTCCTGTGGTACTGACACCAGGCTCAGACACTCTGTGCAGCCAGAGACCTCAACAGCTGCGTCCTTCCTGGGGGGTTCTGTCTGGGTTAGCACACTGCTCCTGATAGCAGCAGCAACTGCTTTCGCTCATTCGGAAACCCTTGCTGGGTTGAGTTGACTTGCAGAAAAAACAAAACAAACAAACAAAACCCAAACCAAACAAAACCAACCGAACAAAAACGAACCACATCCACACACCTACCTCACAACCCACCAGAGAGAGCTGGGAGGGTGGCTGTGCCCTACCTGTGCGAACTGCCGTGCCACAACCTCAATGCCATGCCACACCCCTGTTTGCCCACTCTGGGTCCCTTGTGCTCCCTGGAGCAGTTTAAATCTCCTACCAATGACCTCAACTCTACCCCCGGTCAGCTGATTAGGCCTCACACGGCATCTTCCGCTCCTGGCATATACAATCATGTCAAATGTTTGAAAATTACCCTAAAAAATTTATTGTGCTCACTTGCTAACTGGCACCATGTTCTTGGCTTCTCCTTATAGAAGTTTTAAAATTATCAGATTGCTGAAAAATTTTTCATGAAGATGCTTGCAAATGCCAGTTTAACTCAGATCCAGCTCTTGCAGACATAGCTGTCTGATTTGCAACATAGGGACTAGTCAGCAATTGTGATGAAATATTGCCACTAGGTGTAAAATATGCTTTCATGGATCCTGTAACCAACCCTTTTTAGATATCAGCTTTGCTTACATATTGCCATTGCAACGCATAGATACTCTGTACTTCTCAGGAAACCTTGAACAGGAAAATAACTTGCTATTTTGCTTGTGGATGTAGTTTCTAAATCTTGTTGTGCTCTATAGTGGCCATTCATCCTGCAGCAGACATGCAGAGAATTAAACAGCATCATCTTGTTCATAATTTTGGACAAAAAAAGGAAACTTTGTTCTGTTAATTTCTTTTCCCTTCTTCCTGTCCTGTTTACTGTGTGGACTGGTGACTGTGTACTTCAAAAATCATGCTTGTCAGGCAATGCCTTTGCAAAGGCATTGCTCCGTAAGGGAAGGTGAACTGGGAACAAGGAGTAAACAAGACAAGTAGGGACAGTGTCCTCTTCAGAAAGGGCCCCATCCCATAGAACCCAAGCAAGGCAAGCAGAGAGGGTCTAGTGATGACAACCAGCTTCAACAAAAAGTCTGGGTCACCAGACAAATCCATAACAATGAGGCAAGTCTGTAGTTAAGTCAAGGTTAGGAACTGAGCTCAGTGACCATGATCAGCCAAAGCCTGAGTGTTCACCAGGCAAATCCATAGTGAAGAGACAGGTTCAAAGTCAAAAGCAGAAGTTAGGTGCCAGTCAGAGGGATACATGGCCATGCAGGCATATAGCTGTAGTGTTGCTCAGGTAAGAACCAGAGGCAAAAGGCTTAACGTACAAGCAATATCTGAGCAAAAGATTTTGTGAAAGCCCTGATGGGTGATCTTTTAAGGTTTTCTTCCTTCACAACAGTCTGAACCAAGATTAGTCTTGAGTTTGGATAGTGTTACAAAGTGTAAGAGAGCTCTGGGTCATGGCCATGCCGTCCTGCTGGTGCAGGTAGGCTTGCTCTGTGCACACATCTACTTAGATGTTTAGCAGTTGGAAACATTCCTTTTGCCATTGTTCCAGTTTTGGGAGCAGTCACCTCCATCCCTTTACAACCCTGCTCATCGATCACACTCTGGCTGAGCCACTACCACTCACACTCTTCGCCGAATACTCACCAGATGGTTACTTCCATTGTGTTTGTGTCTAAATAGCTGTGCCTGAGCTAGCCAAATGGTGTACCAGAGTACAGCTGTTTAGCCAAAGTCAGGCTTGAAGCCAGAACACCCATGGACCAATCAGATAAAGCAAACAAGGGTGTGAAGTTACCCAAGCCATTCCAAGCCAGTTGTGGTGCACCAATCAGGTGTGGGACGTGCTCTGATTCAAAGGGACAGTGCCCATGCAGGGATCTGGTACTGCATATGTGCTTCGTGCTGGAGTTTGCCAGGCCCTCTCCGACCTTATGTCACAACAGGAACATACTGCACTCTGGAAGAGTGCAGTGCCAAGGCTGTACCAGTCTGGCTTTGGGGACTTCTCTTAAGAGGAAGCCAAAAATTTTGGGATTGGGATAAAATTCACACTTAAGTTGGTGTAGGCTGCATCCTTTTTCCATACAGATTCTCAAGAAGGGGACCATGGTTTCTGCTCTGTTTGAAGGTGTTTAATTTCCCAGCACATGCCCAAGACCAAAAACCTGGGAAACACCACATGTATTGAAGCAGTTCTGCTGATGGCAGGCGAGCTGCCCAGCCGCTAGACCACTCTTCCTCTCATACAACAGGCACTCAGGATTAACTGGCATTTGGAGGTGAGAGTCAGCACAGACAAAGAGATTCCTCCCCTTTGATACATCTTCTCTAAGGAAAATTAATTTAAAAAAATGTGTTGAGATGTTTCTTTACTAAAGTTGCGATAACATATCAACTATAGTAGGAATTTAAGGGTAAGGTACTGGTGCAAATTTAGTCAGTTCATGCCACCAACTACAATTTTGACTTTTTTTTGCTAAAGCTCTGGTCCTGTTCTGACTGCACTATTTGAAGTGCCTAACAAATTTTATGGAAGTCTGAAAATGGCTTCTGCGGGTACTGAAGATGTTTATTTCATATGTAGAGATAATAGCTAAAGTAACCTCAGGAACTTCTTAATACAACGCAGGTTTTGCAAGAAAAATTAGTAAAATCAAAGATAGAAAACAAAAAAAGAAATCTTAATTTTCCAGTAATGCTACTTAATTATTGAGAGTTCTTATCTGAGAAAGTGAAATAAGCAAAGTGCTCCTACATTACTTACCTCTAACCAAAATTTAAAACGATAGCATTAATGTTGCTGTAAGAGTCAAAGTAGAGAACAATTTTTCTTTCAGTCTTTTTAATATTAAACTTCTCATCTGTGAAACATAGGTAATTAAGTGGCAAGACCAGAATGATGAAGGCAACTTTGCTTCTCCTTTTAAATTTGCTGATGCAATTTAAACTGCATCTCTTAGAAAGTTTCTGAAATCCTCCAGTGACAGATGTGCGACTGTCAGTTTTTATCCACTGGTAAACAAACATTCACCTGCTATTTGTGTGAGTGAATATTCTGATGTGCCCCTTCTTTGTAAACTTCTAGATCTGTTCAGTGGGTAATATCTAGAAATCGCTATCATCCTATAACGGATGTGAAGAGGAGTTCAGAGGGAGGAGTATTGATTTTACTCTCAGGCTCTGAATTCAAATTATCTTGTTACAGTGGCATCCAGATGCCAATCTGTAAAAGAAATGTTATTGTTCTGCATTGCACACAGGGTTTTTTGATAAATTAAAAAAACGCAAGGGGTTCTGGTGGGGCTTAATCATTACTGGTTGTTGATTGAGGTTTTTTTTCTTCTCCCTATTTCATCTGCATCTGAGCAGCTACAGGATGTTGTACACAATTTTTTTATTGTGGGCGAAAGGAAGGGACTGCTACTAATAATTTGTGTTTTAACAGGATGGGAAAACAGCAGAAGATCTCGCCAGAGCAGAGCAACATGAACATGTAGCCAATCTGCTTGCAAGACTTAAAAAGGTTGGGAATGCATGAATTTTAACTGAGATTTTCATGTTTTTAAGATACTAATGAAAATTTGATCATGGGAAATCATACAATAAATATTCATCAAAGCCATTCTAAAAAGCTGTTGCAAAATTCCTTGCTGGAATTGTGTCTTTTTTTTTAATCCTTTTCATATTTTTAATAGTTGAAGTGTGTGTGTATTAAAGAAGGTGGCTAAGCAAGTGTGCACCACTGATCTATATCTATTTGTCTCTGACAACGCCTAGTAAAGCATCTAAGGTGTTTAGTAGAAAATAAACTATTAAGAATTAGCACATCCCACAAGATGACTTATTTCCCCACTATCACCATTTCACTTAGATTAAGCTTGTGCAGTATAAGGGTTTGTGCCCTTTATGAAAACTCTGATACCATGTGGAATAGTTGCATAAGTTCCCAATGTCATGTTTTAATTCTGCAGTTTCAGTATATCCAAATCTCCTGACAACTAGAACAAAAAGCTGACCTGGGCTTGTTGTCAGGCAGTATATCTGCCACATCTGATATGCATTGATTATTTGGATAGGTGGCATCATTCATGCTGGAAAGGTCCAGAGACTACTTGCCTGGAGATTACAGGCAAGAGCCAGACCAATTAAAATAATTGTGTTATAATTATGCTGATGGGTCTGTGGAAAACTGAAATAAATGACCATTTCAGAGTAATAATAAAAGATGGTGTGCACCAGGCATTGCCGAGGTGGAAGTAGAATCTCTTATGCCTGCCAGCAAATCTGTACTTGCTAGGATTGTAAAATATATATCCATGAAGATGTGAGAAAGTGCAAAGTTCAGGCTTCCTTTGCAATGATAACTTCTGTAAATATTTGTTGTAACAGACTCCGTTTTGTATAGTTGTATCCTCACACCAAATCCTTACCTGTGTCTGCATGCAGGGGGGTAAATTTGTGGTTTAGTCACGGTGTAAATACAGAAATACTACAATCTGACCTAGAACAAAGGGAGAAGATCAGTTAAATCTCTTTTGAAAGAGACATTAGTAACTGTTATTCTCTTCTTGATAAGATTATATTATATTATAACTGAGTGAAGGCCTATCTATATATATGTGGGAAAAATATATGGTAACCATATACTTCATTAGACTGTACTTTGCAACAGAGAATCTGATCTATTGAAATTAATGGATTAGATCAAACCACCAAAAATATTATAGTACTACACAGAATGGTCAATATACAATGTACAGAATATACCTGACACTTATTTCATTTTCAGTGCTTGTGAAGAGTTTTGTCTCTACTAGCACACAGATCAGGAACCTTCTGTCATAATGGCTCTTGTGGAGGATTCAGTATTAGCTGTGAGGGCGCAGTATTTGCATTTAGTTTGCATTAACAAACTAATTTTATGCACTACTGTTTCTGTCAAATTTCTCAGCTCAGTTGCAGCATGCTTATAATTCAGGGGGGCTGTAGGCTCTCATTTAATGATTCATCCTACCTGTTAAATTCAGTACAAATGCAGAGCAACAGAGCTTCTCTCTCAGCTCCCAATGGGGGAGTGAAGAAAGGACAGATGAAGCTAGTTCCTTTGCTCTTCCACGTTTCTTCTTTCTCCGTGTTTCCTTAAAATTCTCCCAAATATGAGAAGAATAGAAAAAGGTAAAGAAGAGGAGAAATGCACATCAAGTTTTCAGATTACTCAGGTGGTAGAAGTCCCAGCAAAATTCTTCAGTGCTGCATGTATATTATATATAAGATTATGGATATTGGTTATGCTGAGACTGATGGTAAGGAGACTGGGTACTGAAAGATGCTAGTTTTTCCTCCTTTGACCTCTCCATGTGATTTTCATGAAACGTGTGATTATCATGAAACCTCAAGGTGGTTCTTGAGAGAGACCATTGAGCTGTGTCTTGTCTACCTGTCATTGCCCTTCTGCCAGTAACTGATTGCTTGCATGGTGAACCAGATGAACATCAGTCTGGCAAGAAAGTACCTAAACCCTGTGTTTTGAGTTTGTTGGAGGCAGAAGTTCCCTGCCACATGTTCTGATTTCTTCTTTATGTTAAATTTTAGGATACACACCGGGGGCTTTTTATCCAGCAATTGAGGCACACACAGAATCCACAGCCTCGAATCAAACTGAAGTTGTTTGGACACTCTGGTGCTGGGAAAACGACTCTTGTGGAGTCTCTCAAGTGCGGCCTGATAAGAAGCTTTTTCCGAAGACGTAGGCCAAGGCTTTCCTCCACAAGCTCAAGCAGATTCCCCCCATCTCCTTTGTCTTCCAAACCTTCAGGTATGGTTTTGATGAGAAAACATTTGCATGAGAAAACATTCTCCTCTTAGTCTCTTGTAGCTCCTAAGGAAGAACCGTTGGCTGCACTGCAAAAGACAGGACAGCGTTAAGTATGTAAGAAACTAAAACAAAGCAGAGAGGGGACTGAGTTCTCTGTGCGTAGGCTTGTACCTAAAATAAGAGGGAGAGGACCAGCAAGTGTGTAGGATACATGAGCAGTTAAGGTTTTATTTGCTTACGTGCTGCGTAAGTGAACTTGGAGAGTGGAGGACAGGACTTGTAAACATGGTGTTTATTTTTCACCAGAAGTCCTAGGCTGTAACCGCCTGTGTCATAACCAGATTCCTTTTTGCTGGAGGAGCTTCAATAAATGGTGTACAAAATTGAAACAATTGTTACATCTTTGTGATTTTTAAGTAATAATAGGATTCAGAACTTCCTCTGATGCTATGGAGTGCTTTTCCATAAGGTACAGGATTGAATTAGCCTGGTTAGAGGTGTCTAAAGTTATCTCCAAACAAGGTGAAAATGAACATTTTCTAAACTGAAATAAATGCAAATATTAGGGAAATATATTACCTGTGTAGCACCAGTTGGCCTGTGCTAAGTGGGGAGACCTACAAGATGAGGAGGAACTAGTTAGGTTTGTACTTAAGCATATACCCAGCTTTGGAAAAACCCACAGAAGGACAGCGGAAAGAGCAGTGAACTATTTGTCCAGGTTCCTTTTCTAATCTCAGAGGCTGCACAATGTATACAAGCTAAGTGTGTCGAGGAGCTCAAATTTAAACTGATATTTAGTAGTCTTATTATATAAGTGTTAGTTTAGTTGCCTTTTTAAAAAAAACAACTTCTGGATAATACTTGTAAGTTTGGGTTTCATTCATCATTTTTTAAGTCATGTTAGAACAGTAGTAGCAGTAGATTTCATCTCTACTTTCTTTCTAGTCACCTAAGGAAGCTATAAGACATTCACAGAGTGACTTAACAAGACAAGATCCATGGGACAGAGATTGTTATTGCATTTGTTGTTTACTCAATACAAGGGGCTCACATCTGTGACACCAGAATAAAGAACTTGCAGGAAGGTTTTGGCTGAAGATTGTTTGGGTTTTTTTAATGTTGATTGGTAACAGAACAAAAGGAGAGGTGGTGTATGCTCACACCATCATAAAGTCAGAAAGACTGATCACATTGGCAAATCAAGGTAGAAGTAATGGTCAGTTTTAAGCATGGACTTGAAAATAGCTTACCTGGATATAAAGCCAGAAAGTTGTGCAGTTCTATACAAACAAAGCTACTATGGTATTATTTTAACATTTGGAAGTTTCTTTTTTGCTTTTTACAGTAGATGTTCTTTTTGGATGTAAATAATTACATAACATGTAAATGATGTTATGTGTTGAATGACATAATCAGATAAATATTTAAATCAGCACAACTTGGTCTATACTTGATCACATTATTTATTTGTTCATGTGTTTGTTTAAATTCTGTAAAAATAAGGGTATTTACCCTGTATTTATTTATGAGAGCCCAAATATTTTAAATATTACAGTAGGAGATCAAACATGAAAGTATAGTTTTACTGCTAAGAGGTAATTTCTTCCTATAGTAAAACCCAAATATTAGAATTTGCCATCTAGTGGAGGAAAGAAATCTTTGCCTTATCCACTAGATGGTGCAGGTCAGTTAAAAAGCCCTTTCACTTCTCATTTACATTCTGGGAACCTGAACTAAGCATGAACTAAAAATATTGGTTATTAGTAAAACAGTTTTGGTTAGGGGCCTGCTTTTCTTCCCCACGTCCCCAGAAACAATTGTTACACAGTGATATTTTTTATCATTACTTGCAGGAATCGGCGATATGAATACGTAACATTTCCATGTCAATAATATAATTAGACCATGCTATGAAATTGCAGCCCTTAGCTAAAAAAACTCCACCAGTATATTTTTGCAATATAGAACTTTAACTATTGAAACCATTTGTACACATATAATTCAGGTTTTCCTATCCTTCCCACTCAGTGGTATATCTGCTAATGGACGTAAGTGCTGTATGGGATCATTCTAGTATTTTCCTTTGAATCATTCAGAATAAGGATGTAGTTGCGTATGCTCACAGCTTCACAGTCATCTCCTTTCTTTGAAGAGCACCTTGGGGTTTTTAATCTGCTTTTATGTCTTGCATACTTGTTTTGAAGTGATCTGGTAGTGATTTTCACATGGTTTGTAATCTCATTTTCTTTTCCCTGACCCAGTTTCAGTAAGTATTACGAATCTTTATCCTGGTTGTGAAAATGTCAGCGTAAGAAGCCGTAGTATGATGTTTGAGCCAGGCCTGACCAAAGGAGTATTAGGAACTTTCGTTTCACCTGCTCATCACTCTCACTTCTCTGCTGATGACCAGTCCACCAAGGCCATTGATATCCAAAATGCGTGCTTGCATGGTAAGCAGAGTCCTAGGCTGGGGTGCCTTAATGCTGCAGAATAGTTTATGCCATTTTGCTTGTTTTTAAAAATAAAAGTGGAAAAAAATCTGACCCGATATAGTAGTGTTTGACAATGCAACACTGTAAGGATTTGATTTGTTTAGGGAGAAAGTAAATCTGCCTAAAATTCTGTAGCTCTAATATACATAGTAATCGCTCATGTCATAATCTTCATAGGATCACATAGAAACATTTTTGACATGAGTAAGTGGGGGAGAAGAAAGGAGGGATTTGTTATAACCGGAGCAGGTTGGCAAAGTGACTGCTAGTGTGAAGGCTCTTTCACCTCTATGTCCTTTGGGAATTTTATCAGATTTAATCTGGTCCAGTAAAGTCAAGTGTCCTCACCATTTAAGTTGTTCCCAGCTTTACAAAGGACCTACTGTTCTCACCCTGTGACAGGGCTAGAGCCATGTTTGGTGAGCCCTGAAGCTCATCAGTCATGGTGAGTGGAGCTTCTGATTTCATTTGGTTTTTTTCCAAGGAAGCTAACTGCTTTGCAGTTGAAACCAGTTAGCAGGTTTCAACTAAAGAGAGATCAATCAAAGCAGTTGTCGTAAGTACTTATATGGCTTTTGACTCTGACCACACAAATGGTGCTTATCCTCTACTAGCCATACCAACTGCTATTTATATAGGTGGTAATATCTCTCCCGGTAGGATCTCTTCATTATGAGGAAAATGGGTGTCATACAATTTTGAGGCTGAGTTAGTATTAATCAAGATTTTTATTTTGAAGAGAGAAACCTATTTATGAATGCAATATATGCACAGGAACAAATGCAGTGACCAAAAACATTTATTCTAGATGCTGAAGAGTTTGCCATGTAGCTAAATCTTGTTCTTTGTCCAGGCTAATTTCTTCTTTTGGTATAATTTGAAACCATGTCAAATTCTGCAGAGGAACAGAATTGTGACAGACTGTCAGAAGGGTTTTCTTATATCTTTCTCTGTGCTATCTTGATGTAGAATGAAAGAGTACACATGAGGTGAACTCTGAATATCTGTACTCATAACAGTACATTGGTGGCTTCTTTCCCTCTAGAAGTTTGAGGCACATCTTAATGAGCATTTATTTAACTAGAAGTAGTACAGGTGCATCAGACTTCACCATGATGTGAAGTGTATCTGGGAAGTGCCATACAGTGGAACACACTAATACTTTTATCACCTGAAGCTAAAGGAAATGGCAAAAAGAAGCATGGGGCTTTTAGGATTCTTAGCATGGTGATTCTTCAGTCCTGGTTTACCAATGCACTGAGAATAGTACAATTTTGTAAAGCAAAGTGGCTTCTTTGAGAATGTGCTTCAACTATTTTTTAACATCAGCAGTGTCATGTTAAGAAGAAAAATTAATAAAATATTAAGCATTTTGGGGGTGAGCAGGAAAAGAATGGGAAGTGTTATTCTTGATTTTCAAGGCAATTACAACATCTGTTGCTGTTGTGCAATGCAAAGCCCAATTTAATGCATAAGACTGCATGCATATAACACAGGTGCTTCCATGTGGCATACAGCTGAATGTCCTAGAGAGGAATGTGAGAGAGGAACAGATTATGAGGACCCACCTTCTAAGCCTCTGAAACTCTACTCCCTTTGTTCATGATTGCTTTTGCAGTCTTGTTTTCTCACATGCATACGATTTATCTTTGTGAAAGTTTAAATTCGATTAACTCTTGTTTGTCTTTCGCTGGCTAGATGTTTCTTGTTGATGAAGTGTGATCTCTTAATTGGTGTCTGTTTTTCAGGAGTTGGTGATTTCAGCATCTGGGAATTCTCTGGGAATCCTGTATACTTCTGCTGTTATGATTATTTTGCTGCAAATGATCACACTGCAATTCACATAGTGCTTTTTAGTCTCGAGGAGCCTTATGAAATCCAGTTAAACCAAGTGACCTTTTGGCTCAGTTTCCTGAAATCGTTGGTCCCAGTTGAGGAACCAATAGGTATGTTCTTCTGCCTGCTAATGAAGTATTAAATGACTGTAGAATAAAACTTCTTGTATTTCTCTGCAACTTTGTACACGTTGCTGTTATGTGTCTTCATCCCCATGTATTCAAACAAACTTTACACAAGGTTTCTTACAAAAAGCTAATTTTATCTGTGGAAGAAGCTGGAAGAGTTGTACACCCCACTTAGTCCAATTATAAAGGGTCATGAGGTTCAGTGCAACACATTACTTAAATTCTGCTTTTATCTAGCCCCAGTTAACTGTGTTTTCAGCATAAATTTGTGACTCTTGTCAGTGAGAACAGGACAGAACAGTATTGTAAAATAGCATTACCCCTTAGTATGTGCAACTTTAATGTGTTTAACTAGAATTGTATTTGGACTTCAAATATGATAACTTCTTGGTGCATCAGGGTGTACAGAAATAAATATTTCTTGTGAATTTCAACTTCACCTATTCTCCAATTTTGCACAGGGTTTAAGTAATTTTACTTGGTTTATATTCAAGCTTTCTAACACACTGAACATCACTTGGCAGGCAAACCAATTAAGTTTTTTCTTAAAACATCTGTTAGTCTAGGTGTATATATACTATATATATACTATATACTGTTTGTAGCTGAGTATTGGTCGGCAGACTTTGACAGTTTCATGGATTAACCAAGCTCTGACATGTGTTTTGGGTCTGTGATCTGAAAGATTATTCCAGACCTAACTCAGCACTCATGGACATTTGTAACGCTGCTAGGGATTCACCAGACAAGTGTATTAAATACTTACATAGTGCAAAGAGTATTTCCTCTCTCTTTCTGTGTTCTGCTTGAAGCTGTATGCATTATCTCAGCCAGATAATGATAATGAGCCAAGTTCAACCTTCAGTTTTCAGTTCAGGCACTGTATTCTTTTATTTTCTCTTTAAGATCAAATCTAAGTTTCACAATATGAGCATTTGGATCTAACCAGCAATCAATTGACTCTGGAAGTAATAGCTCAGAAATTTGCAGAAAAGTTTGCAAGTACAGTTAATTTGCAGTTGCTGAAAGTTTTTTGTGGCTCACCAGTCTAGCAAGGAAACTTAGTTCTTCAGAGTCAGAATTTCAGTTAATTTTTTCTTCTTGCTGATCTGATTATCAGGATTATTTAGATACTTTGCTTAAATCTGTCTTCATACTGATCAGCTCAATTTGGGCAGCCATGCAGCTCTGTATTGTTACAGATCTCTCAAGTAATATTTATTAACTGATGTTAGCAGAAAAGTTAAAATCTTTGGAATTATTTTCTAGTTATTTTGTCGAAGTCCTTTAACTGCCAAAAAAAAAAAAAAAAAGAAAAAAAAGATAATTACAAAATACTCACCTGGAAGTGTTATGCAGAGATTTGGGGAAATGTGGCTTTTAAAGAAAGAATCAAGATTATGTAGCTCTTAATTGATGAGAACTGAGCAGTGATGTAACCATATTTATCCCATGTGAAGTTTATTTCAGGCTAAAACAGCAGGATTGGGTGTATTGTCTCTTTTAAAAATAGTCTAATGATGTCTTTTCTTTTTTGGAAAATCAGTTTGAGAAAAGATTGAAAACTCTGTGTTCCGTACTGTCACCTCATTCATGCCATTTGTATCTTTCTTTCTTTTTCATTCTTTTTCATGGTTTCTGCCAGACTTTCCTACTTAACTCTCACGTAAGTGAGAGGTCATTGTTTGTGTAAGTACTGCAAAGTAGCATTCATATCAACATATGAATGTTGTAGACGTTTTGTGTTCTACTTACAATCCTCTACTCTAGAACTCTAGTATTAAGGACCACCCAAAGATTATGCAAAACCCTTTCAAAAAGCTGTTATTTCTGAATATTTTTTCCTCACACTATCATATTTTGTAGTTAATAGATGTATCATTAGTGCTATTGATTACTGGTTTTGTGGAAAAGAAACAACTAATGTAATATAACTGTATCTGATGTTATTCAAATAGTCTAGCTATTAATATATAGACAGTCCTATAAGCAGATAATAGCCAAAGCACCAGCGGTTATACTATTAATGCCTATGCTTAGAGTTGGTAAATCCACCATAAAAGTGCTTGATATGAAGAATGTAAAATGTATTTCTGCTTTTCTGGCTCAGTAAGACACCCATCTCTATAGGCATGTCTCACAGTGAGGGAGTCCTCTTATTTCTCTTCTAGCATTTGGTGGAAAGCTGAAAAGACCCCTGCATGTTGTTTTGGTTGCCACACATGCTGACATAGTGAATCTTCCTCGGCCTACTGGGGGAGAGTTCTACTATGACAAAGACATGTCACTGTTGAAAGAAATCAAAAACAGGTAAGTGGGGAGTGCATTTATATGTAGTGTTTAAACATGTTAATTGGAAAGAAAAAATACCAAAATGTATATGTAAAAGGTTTTTATATGGCTTAAGCTTTATGATATTATGATATTTTGAATATGTTCAGGAAGCCTGTATTGTGCTAAAATTGAAATATTTACCGCTAAAATGAGCCAAGTGTTGCCAAAATGAATTGTGGCTTAGGAGGTCTCGCGCTGTAAACACTAGGGTACATCCAAAGGCCCATTTCAGCTTTCTTTCTAATGTGCTGGTGTTCAGGTTTTGCAGTCTCAGAAAAGTGAGCAGTTCTCAGCTAAAAATTCTGGATGAAAAAGAGGCAACTTTACGAGAGAACCACGCTTTGCTCTGAAGTGATTTAGGGATAGGTATGAAAAAAGCCTAAATGAGGCCTGGAGGTACTCCCTACACAGTTTGCAAAAGGCTGGACATATAGAGTCACACAGGTGACAAGGTCATCCAAGAGGTATCTAGAAGTTAGGGAAACTTCTAGCATTCTTCAGCAAATATCTGGAGCATGTACTAATGGTAGATGGAAATAGGGAATTTTTCATGAACATGCTGTTGTTTAAAGTAACGATAACTTGTGTTCCCAGTGAGCACACAAGTGGGTAGCACGTGCTATGAGAAACCATTCATACCTGTGAGCACAGACACTTGTCTGGACTGTACAAGAAACAGATGTAGGAATTCCAGCACAATACTAGTAGGGCAGTATCTTGATCTATTGAAATAAACGGATAGAAAATACCTATGTAGTCTTTGGTGTTGGAATTTTTTTAAATGCAAATCTCTTCAGAACTCAGAAAACAGATTTGTGTGGTTGAAAAGTCAAAAGCAAGTGAGAAAGAGAGCTGGTGTCAAAAGCAATGACAACTGGACTATTTAAAGTAAGAAGAAAGAAAGCAACAAACATTACGACCTTAAAAATAATTAATTCCTGTAATCCCTTCTCTAGTAAAATGTTTTGGTTTGTATTTTCAAGTCATGTGATGCAGTTATAATTTTCTTCCACATCTTCAGCCATCATCCTGAGAGAAAACAATTTTCTCTCAATATCTGCTTATTTTCAAGACAACTAGAAGCAGCTATACTGTCTGTTATTATAAAATATCTTAGCACAGTCATTACTTTATCATTCCTGGAAGAAAAATATCTCTTGTGAAATTTAAGACTGAAGTACAACTGTATTAAGATATAAACTGGATTTGAGACTAAGTAAACAATAATTTTTGTCTTTTAGATTTGGAAATGATTTGCAAATTTCAGAAAAGTTATTTGTCTTGGATGCTGGAGCATCAGGGTCTAAAGATATGAAGCTTCTCCGAAATCACTTGCAAGAAATAAGAAGCCAGATAATTTCTGTAAGTAGTGTCCTATGTCCTGTGTTGGATCAGCCAAAATGTGAACATCACGTTTAATAATTTACTGTAAATTTCGAACTTATATTGTGAAGCATCTAGAAATAAGTGCTGTTCCAATATTTTTAGCAGCATGCTTTACAGGTCAGATGATAAACAACCTCCTGACATCAAAGATTCAGTCTTTATTTTGAAAATTGTAGCTGTTTTCAGCAGGTCACCAAAATGCTCTCTACTGAAAGAAAACAATTTGAGATTTTCAGTTCAAAGTCATAGTTTTGTATTTTGATTGGCAGTGATTTGATTCCAACATTGACCCTTTTTTGTTCTTTTTTTTTAATCAGCATTGTATTACAGAGAAACAGAGAAATATTTTATAAATATATTTCAGGCAAATACGTTTTTCTTAAATTAAACATCAGAGTAGGACAGTTTCCTCAACTGTTATAAAGATAATGAATATGTATTAACTTTTAACTGCCTTTTTTAACTGAAAAATTTTGCAGTTGTATGTGTATGTGTAGGTATATGTATATGAGACCAAAGGTAAAGTAACCATGGTTTGCTGTTAGCATCATGAATCCACAGAGACTTCCATACTAAGGGTAACCAAGTCAAATTTTTATGTAGCCTGTGCTAAATGGATTTCTATTTCTTCATACCAAGGGCCTTCTTAGTTGTGTTACACACTAACAAGATTTTCTGCAGCTACTTCTGATAGGTATTTTTTAAAGTTAATTAAAAATGAATGTATTACTGAGTTCATTCTGTGGGTTGAGGAAAATATTTAGTTTTATGCAAAATTCAGTCTACTTTACATTCCCAATGGTCTCTTGATTTAATAGGCTTTCCTTCTCTGAAAAAACTTTATTGTAGCTGTGATCACTGGCTTGAAATCTAAAAAGGGTTTTGCTGCATAAGAAGTGCATGCTGTGGCTTGAGAGTGTAGAAAGAAGGTATCAGTGAAGTCTAAGACAGTCAATACATGAAAGTACCATTTTTGCTTCTTGTCTGGTACCGTGCTTTCTCACCTTTTGAAGTAAATTGGTCCTGCAGAGGTATTTATGGCTACAAATTTTAAATAAATTTTGATAATTTCAGTAATAAGAGCAACTTAAAAATGCATGAAGGCAACTCATGGTGATACTAGGAACGTTTGCTTATTTCGGCCTTTCCCAAATCTTTGTTTGCGAAGCCTAGCCATGATGATGATGATGATTGCTTATTTCAGTGAAAAAGTGGTTTCTGGAATTCATTTTTTTAAGAAGAGTTAAATTGATCTTGTGGAAAGTGAATGCCAGATGATAAAGGTCCAGCACAAGGGGAACTCTTTAGGTCTAAATATACATTATGAATGCATTAGACTACCATAAAAAAAAACCAAAACCAAAAACAACAGCATCATCAACAACAACAAAACCATCAGCACCAAACCAATAGTATCATTATTCTCAAATGGATGTTTTCTGTGCTTCATTTAAGACTTGCCCACCTATGACTCATCTCTGTGAAAAAATAATCTCCACACTGCCTTCATGGAGAAAAATTAATGGACCCAACCAGCTGATGTCCTTGCAGCAGTTTGTATATGATGTACAGGAACATCTTAATCCCCTAGCAAGTGAAAACGACCTACGGCATATTGCACAGCAGTTGCATAGTATAGGAGAGGTAAGTGTTTTTACCTAGATTGAATCTCTTCATTAGCAAGGTACTCTTCTGGTAGAATATTGCTTTATGATTTTAAGCAAATGTCTAAAGTTGGGGTTTTTTCTCTCCCTCTTAAGACATCATAAGAAGTAGAGACTAGTTATTAATGCTTTTTGTTATTATTATTGTCTTATGGCTTCTGTTTCATTCAACATAATCTCTTTGAGACAGGAAGAATTACAGTTTATAGCTACAGCTGTAAGAAGATAAAATGCCCAGAAAGGATCCATATGCCATCACCTTCAATGAAGTGTTCACTGCATATGAGAAATTTATATGTGTCCATTAGAAATTGAATCATAGAATAAAACCTTTGCATAAACAGCTTGCAGAGCATGACTAGGCTTTCCAGCTGTTGAGCTCTAATCATTCCATTACTAGTGGAAATCAAGAACCAAATCTGGGTTTTTTTCTGAGCACTTGCCAGATATTAAAATGCACTGTTTGTTTTTCTCCCGTGAGCAGTGTTAATCAAATTATTTGGTTATGTTAGGAAGGAGAGAATGTGGGCTAACACCTTGTTATACAGTATGTAATACAGATGTAAACAGTAACTTTCATATTTATAAACAGATAAACATTATGCAGAGTGAAACTGTCCAAGATGTTGTGCTTCTGGATCCTCGCTGGCTCTGTTCAAATGTCCTTGGAAAAATCTTGTCAGTGGAGAACCCAAAAGCCCTCCATCACTATAGAGGCCGATACACTATAGAGGACATCCAGCGTCTGGTGACAGATAGTGACGTGGAAGAACTGATACAGATTTTGGATGCCATGGATATTTGTGCAAGGGACCTTAGTAGTGGAGCAATGGTGGACATTCCTGCTCTCATAAAGACTGACAATCTCCATAGGTCTTGGACAGATGAGGAGGATGAAGTGCTGATTTATGGGGGTGTTAGAATCGTTCCTGTGGAACATCTTACCCCATTTCCTTGTGGAATTTTTCATAAAGTTCAGGTGAATCTATGCAGGTGGATTCATCAACAGAGCACAGAGGGAGATGCTGATATACGTTTGTGGGTAAACGGATCAAAGATTATGAATCGCGGAACTGAGCTTTTAGTGCTGCTAGTCAATCATGGTCAGGGTATAGAGGTTCAAGTTAGAGGACTGGAAACAGAGAAGATCAAGTGTTGTTTACTTCTGGATTCTGTGTGCAGCACCATTGATAACTTAATAGCCACAACCTTACCAGGTCTTCTGACTGGGAAATACTACCTTAGTCCTCAGCAGCTGAGGGAGCATCATGAGCCAGTAATGGTCTACCAGCCTAGAGACTTTTTCCGTGCACAGAGTCAAAAGGAGACATCACTAACTAACACTATGGGAGGATATAAAGAGAGCTTTAGCAGTATACTGTGTTTTGGGTGTCTTGATGTCTACTCCCAGGGAAGTCTAGGAATGGATATTCATGTTTCCGATCTGAATCTACTTACCAGGAGAAAATTAAGTCGACTTTTGGATCCACCTGATCCTATGGGCAAAGATTGGTGCCTTCTGGCCATGAACCTGGGCCTCCCTGATCTTGTTGCAAAGTACAATACAAATAATGGAACACAAAATTACTTTCTTTCAAGTCCAGTTCATGCCCTTCTGCAGGAATGGAGTAATGCACCTGAGAGTACTGTAGGTATCCTGATGTCTAAGCTGAGGGAATTAGGTCGCAGAGATGCAGCAGATTTTTTACTGAAGGCATCATCTGTATTCAAAATTAATTTAGATGCTAACGGTCAAGAGGCTTATGCTTCCAGTTGCAACAGTGGCACATCTTATAACTCAATTAGCTCTGTAGTGTCACGGTAAGAGGAAGTGTTTTGCGTGGACGTCCTTTTAAACTGGTGAAAGGATAAAAGATACAGTATAAGAGTTACAGTGCATACTAATTTATGAGATTTTACGTCAAAGGATCCTTCTCTAGTGCCACCGTTTATGTGCATAACCTTTCTGCTCCTAACTGTGAATTGTTGCTCTTTATTAAAAAGACTGTTGTACTTCTGGTGGTTTAAAACTATTCCTGATACAGAATGTGCTGCTTAATACTGCCATTTCAACTGGAAAGTCTTAACTTTTGGATTATATATTGCAACTGTTTTATATAATTCTCCCCATAAAAGATAGGGGGAGAATAATAGCACATATTACCTTAAATGTGTATTTCTTACACCCTTTTTTTTCTTTTCACTGTGTCCCCTGCTTGAAATTTTTTAATATTTTTAAGGAGCAAAATCCACCATTTGTGATCAATCTGACCAAATTTAAGCGCATTGTTTTTAGCTGAAAAAGCGAGTGCCTTTTGCAGAAGGGAGGGTGCAGTTGATTTGAATGACCCTGCTGGAGTTACAAGAACATGCTACCTCTGTTTCACTTAAATTGTCTGCATGCTTATCATTGCAAGTGGTGCTTGCCTTTTAATTTTTCCTGCACTTCTAAGACATTGGTGATGACTCACACAGAGCATTCCTGTGCCAGTACTATGGGTATAGACATGTGATACCTAATCAAATTCAATTGCAGTCAGATCATAATGTGAAAATCTCTTAAACTTGCCAATTATCATGCTTCATTATTTCCATGCACCTCAGGTAAAAGTTCATATCATTACAGAGTTCAAAAAACACAAGTGTTGGATACTGCAGAATAATATTGTCTAGCTGTCAGTTGTAATTTGTGTATAACAAAGGTTTTCTACTATTAGATCCTGCGTTACTTACTTCCTGTACTTGAAAACTTCGATGGGGATAAAAAAAAAAGGAAGCAAGGTTTCTTGCAGTGATAACTTTAAAATTGATATGAGGGAATATGACCCATTCTCTGTTCTAAAAAGCATGTAATTTTCATGGTGCGATATGTGTTTGTTTATATATATTGTATGTACATACATTAAGACTATTTTTTCCTTAATCTTACAATGTAGTAAAATTTTAAAGGACTTTTCTACAAATAAACTGTTGCTTGTTGCATCTTAGTTGATCATATTCTGTTGCTGAAGAGTACTGAACCTTCTTTTTTCCTTAGAGTCTCGATTGTAGAGAGGCAGTGCCGGCTTCTGAAGCTCTGGGAACCTCCTGTTTCACTTCAGAGGGATATCTTAGTACACTGCAGCAATATTTTTTTATTTGTTAGCTGCAGAGGTGGTCCCCAGGCAGCATAGGAATTTGCATTCATTTTGACAAATGGCAAGGCAAAGCAGATTGGTACATAGCCTTTTTCTTTGTGTTTTTTTGCAAAGGAAACTAAAACAGCAGATGCAACATTGTCATCAGGAATCCTCCAGATTATGCTGTGCTGCAGAGGGAAAGAACACTACATTAGAGCCTGTGCTGCAGTAATGGTCCTTTATGTTAAAGATCCCTTCATCACTCAAGGAACTGTGCTGGTGCTGCTTATTTAAACTCCCAGCATCACTCCCTGATAGCTGCACAGTCTCAATATGACACTTTTATGCAGGCAGCTTTGCATAATACCTCTACCCTCTGTATGATGGAAAGAAATTAAGTGGGCCCTTCTTAAAGTGCTAGTTGCTGTTTCCCAGTGCCTTTCTTTGCATATTGTACCCTTGCTTTATTAAATACTTTTCTGGGTATCACTAGGCTCCTTAGTTAAACATTTTTTTGAAGTCTAGTCCTCAGTAAGAGGTATGGTTAATAAGAAGTCCTACCCTGAGGTGTCTGTGCTTTGATATTCTGCCTCTGACAAACTGCATTCAGCATCTTCCACTGCTGCTCAAAGTTGTTCTGGGCAGAGCCCAGCTCTATGCAGCCCATATTTGCCTGTCAATTTATGGCCACCACCATGCTTCCCCTTCCAGCTGTGGACATGTTCTGTACTTCTGTCAGATTCTGGTATGTGATGGGTTCTTCATGTCATAAAACTTTATACTTTTCAACCAGAAAAGCTTTCCTCCCCTGCCTCCTTCCCCAGATGCTTTATGTGCACTCAAGATGCATGGTTGACTTACCAACACTGATTCATTACTTCTTTTACTTTTGTTTGTTTGTTTTACCCCTCCCAACAGCATGTTCCTGACAGTTCTCTGCTTTCATTTACTGTAAAATGCAGCCCTGGGAGTATAAATGACTTAGTGGATGCTATGATGGATCTTTGACCAGCAGTAACAGCCTCTTGCATCATTTCCAGTTTTCATGGTAATTGGCTCAGGAAAGTGAGTCATAGTCATAGGATAGCTTTGGATTGCTTTGTTATAAATCCTGTGCCACGGACTAAAAAAAAAATTTTATTTCCTAAATTACAGTTAAATAAAAGAAAAGGCTGGCAATGTGATACAAGTGGGCATCCCTTCATTGATTCTCTGTTTTGTTTTGTGAATGCAGCTAGGAGCAGAGCTGCATTCCAGGACTATGTTTAAAAAATACACTGATCCTCCCTGACTTACTCCAGAAACAGAAAATGCAGGTCTTTGCAAAATCAAAAAGTTTAGCCATAAATGTACAGAATGTATAATTCATGCAAGGAAGATGCTAAGCTCAGCTCCGGACAGTGAAATAACTGAAGCTAGATACTTATCATTCTTGTAGCTTCAGAGCAGAGCTGCTGAAACACAACTTTGAGCATAAAGCAGATGAGGCCCAACTTTCATTTTGTCTTCAAAATCCATAATACAGACAAACTCAAGCTTGCAACACAGCTGCTTAAGGCCAAGGTGCATTACAGGTTGTCTTGCAGTTTAGAAATGTATTCTATTGACACCTGTACTCAGATTCTGAACAAATTTTCTGAAGAAAATAGGGAGGGAGCAAGCATTTTGGTACAAATCAGTTTTCCAGTGTTTTCTCCCTGGCATGCAGCAGCATGCATAGGATAGGAAAATATTGCTATTTGTATTGGGTTTTACTTGTTGTATTGTCTCTGGGAGTTCTGCTGCTGACCAGACTGCTGAGTTTGGAAAGACACAAGAGATCAGTGGCAAATGATTTTGAGGGTGGGACAAGGGCATCCAGGGGTGGCCTTGGGTAGTGGTAGATATATACAATTCTTGTCACCTTAAAAGGGTGTAAACTGGAGACAGCCACAGGTTTTAAGATCTTTGGGATTCAAGTGATTGAGAAAGAATTATGAGACTGGTGATATAGAAACACCCAAATGTCAAGAGATTGACAGAGCCAGGAGGCTTAGAAAGGAGCCAGAGCACAGTTTCCTAAAAGGTCAGGTCTTTACAGAGAGCAACAGTGAAGCTGTGCTGGAACCAGTTCCAGGTCCTAAACTCTGCTGTCTGCATTCCTCACTCTAAGGAGTTAATTCAATGCAACCTTTTTATTGCAGAGATGCTACATCATTGTTTAAAACGGGTGCCTCAACTTGAATCACATCACTATTTCAGCTTTGCCAGTGAAATGGAGGAGTAATCCCCAAGCTGTAACTCCAGAGAAAGTAAATGAAGCATGCTGCTGGCTGAAACCTCTCTTTAAGTCAGAGGAAATGGAGCAGTACAGTACCTTCTTTGAAGGTGGCCTGAAAGCACTCTGCACAATATGAAAATTTATTTCTATTTGACTTTTTGTTGTTAAACTCATTCCAGCAGGTCACAAAAAACCACCAGGATCAGAAATTCACTCACCTTTCTTTTCAGTCATTGTCTGACTCGGAAGTCAAGGTAATGGATAGAAAAGAGGAAGAAAATCAGTTTCTAACAGTGCCTAAGGTACTTGGTTTCCAAAAGGGTTACTGCCAAGCCATTCAGACTTTTCATGTAGAAGTGTCTGGATCTCCAAGAGTCAGATGAGCTGTATATAGAAGAGGACTGATTGTGTTCCTCTGTGTAGCTATACCATTTATCATAACAAGCTCTACAGGAACAGTGGGACCAGCAGCTAATACTGCCTCAAATCCAGATGAAGATCTTGGTGGACCTGTTTCAGTTTTGCATCAGCCAAACTGACCTAGCATTTCTGCACCAGCCAGAGTACTCTGGGTGAGATCCAAACACAACACGTGCATATTTAAAGATTGTTCTTCAGAATGCTGCTGAGTCAGTTGGTTGTACCTTAAAAATCACAGGCCTACCATGAGAAAGGGCAAACCTGGACCATCTTGTCTAAACTCTGGGTCCTGCTGTCACCAAGCCTACACTGCTAATATGTACTCACATCACCTAGGCAGAGAGGAAGACTAAGATGTGGGCAGGGTAATAAGGGGTTCTGAACAGGAGTGAATGCATGGACACGCTGCATCTTACACGGATTTTCTTGGCAAATAGATGCTGACAGCCTGGGCCCACACTTACTTTTGCAGAAATGTGTAACACCTGCTGCAATGGTGAAGACATTTCTGGTGGCTGTGTGTCGAGGCTCATGAATACACATTCTGTTGTATCTGCACAGGATCCAGAGTGCAGCTTGGTGAGGCATCTTCCTTGTGGGCTTGGGCTAGGTCACAGCTGAGTGTAACAAACTGGCAGAAGCTCTGGGCCTTATGTGTTGGAAATATAGTCAGGATGCTTCTGCTGCACCTCAGCAGATTAGAGGGGGAGGGAGGATTGGAATTTGCATGCTGTGTGAGACACCAGCCTGTTGTGCACAGGGAGGGGAGGGTAGAGTTGTGCTGTTCAAAACTTCTGTCAGGGAAACATGGGAAAGAGGGAAGGACTCTTGCATTAGGGGGGTTAGACTGCTGATGTTAAAAGATGGTGTGTGTATGACTCTTTGAGTCACCTTGTGCTTGACTTTTTGAGCTAAGCTGCTCACTGCATTGCAAACTCTGCTATTTTAGCCTGACCATAAAGAAGTATAATTTGATTAGTCTGTTTCTCCCTAAAGATGAATCAGTCTCACTTGCACACCCCCTACACAGGACTGCTTACAAGTCAAAATGTATGTAGCAATCAGTTAAGCAAAGGGAGTGCAAAGAGAAGGTCAGCAGCAAATCCTACTATCACTAAATTTACCTAAAAAGGACTATAACTTTACAGCATTTAGCATATTTTTTTTTAGTTGTTTCTACTGGTTGCAAATGTGAGAAAAAATATTCTGTGCAGTGTTGAGTGTAATCAATTATTGCTAAGCCAAAGCTTCTATTATTGGAAAAACAGAGGGAGGGTAAGGTCTGGAATTTTGTGCCAAAGCAAGGTGTCAATGCATATGAAATCCAGTGCCAAGCCCAGGACAGAAGCAGATCCTACTTTCCTAAACCTATAGTGTGGATTATTTCATCATTCCTAAGGTATGTATCTGCAGAAGAAGCAGGAAAGATACTACTTTGGAGGCATTTTTCATTAAAGGCTTTGATAGCTAGGATTAGACTCTGATTTGGTTATACATAAGGAATTAACCACCATCCTCTATAACTAGAACAATTTGAAAAAAATTTTCTGCAGACCCCTGGGACTGTGCTGGCAGCTGGAGAATGTTGTAGCAACTTAGCCTAGAAAACATGGAAGGAGGTGAGTCACCATAACCAAGTTAGCATCAGATAGGATGAGATAAATTTCCTCAGTTGTTCATGGTCAGAAGGAAATATCACTTGCAGCTGCTACACCTGGTAGACAAGTGCCAGTAAAGATTCTGGAGGAAGTTTAAGGCATGACCTGCAATATCAGTCTGATTATAGAGGTTTAGAAAGCAGCTGCATGAATATTTAAACTGATGGATTAACACAGTTTCTATGTATGTTTCAGAAACTGAATCAAGGCCCAGAGCTTGCAAGTGCTACTGGGAAAAGAAGGATTTCCATACCATTTTACCCCAGGTAATAAGACACAGCTGAGAAGTGTTTTGCAAAGCACTTGTTGCTGCCTTCCCAGGAAAATATGAAACCTAATCTATTGCTGTCATTTGGGGTGTACAGGACAGATATAAAGACAGAATACAAAGTAACCACATGACTTCCCATTTGCTATTCATTCGCCAAGACCCAGTGTTGGTTTGTACCTAGCAAAATAGGGAGAGTAACTTTCAGGAATGTTACAGGAAGAAGTACTTCCACAGTTGTGATTTAGCTCTATGCAGTTATCCTATTTGTTACTATCATAGCTAGAAAAGTGCTATAGGAATTCCCATGGCCACCAAAGAAAAGCATATCAGGTGAGAAATTCTAGCTTGTTTTATATATTCTTCTTCAGTAAGGATATTTAGTTATTTAAACATTCCAGTCTTCTGTGCTGGTGCAGCAGTTTCACAGTTCCCTTATGGGACCCACCTTTCTGCTTTAAATTACTCGCTGCAGGGAAGAGTGCTACATCACTCATGGGAAATGCCATCTGTGGCACCTGGTGAGCCAGGGGTTGCATGGAAGAAGAGCAAATGGATGGGGTGCCTGTTGTTACTGGCCAGATAAAGACAATGGTCCCAGGGCCTCTCTGTACCATCAGTTCAACCATGGTTCCAACTCCAACAAAATTCAGCTATGCAGTGTGGATGTGATCTCTGAATTTCCTGTGGCTTTACCTGTGAATATGAAATACCACATTGGAGAGAACAGAGGTGCAACTGCTTTATGTTTTTCTTCATGGTGTTATTGACTTAATGCAATCTTTCACATTCCACCAGTGAGCTCAGGAACAGACTTTGTAAGCACAAAGGGATCTCACTAAACTCAGGTTTGACATTCGTATGTAGCTGTGTAAAGCCCAATACCACTTCAGTAAGCAGTAAGGGGAACATTCTGCTTCTTTTAGTGTTCATTGTGCTCCATTTTTTCATTCCCAGAAGTGAAGCTGATTTCTGTAACAGTGCTGGAAACCACTTCTTTTCAGCAAATAGTTATCATCTTCATCTCTGGTCCACATTGTTTTTAGGATGTGGCTTCAGTGATATTTCTAAAAGAAAAGTTTTCTCCAATAGAGAAACATAACCTTTGGCAGCAATTTTCTGTAAGCTACTAATAGAGACTGCTGCTGACTGTTCACTTTGACTAGTAAGTGAAGTAATAATGCAAATTGTTTCTGTCATTAGAAGAATTAGTTTCAAAATCTGATAGAAAAAACCTCCTTTAATCCACTATCTGGAGCCACAACTCCTTGTTACACATCTACATAGTGACTGCCACAGCAGGCACATGACTTGGGTGTGCTTTTGTATAACAGATAGAAGTGAATGAAGACTACCTTCCCAAACAGGTCTTTAGAGTCTTGTGGATCCATGCATACACAGTGAGCATGAAGCTTATGGTTCTTTTACAGTGGTTAGACCTACGAGGACCACTTATGCCGCTACAACCTTATTCTTAATATCCAACAGGTCCAGAGCCACATATCGCATAAGCTGAAGCCAATTTCCTGTTGTAACTTGGAGGAACTGTCCTGCAGACCTAGTCTGAGTCCTACTCAAGGGCTTACATTTCTCTGCCTATCCTTTTACTCCTGTTATCTGCCCACAACACTGCATGTTTATCCAGTTGAGGTTAACCTCAGAAAGTAAAGTGTACAAACAATGCTAATGACAATTTTGGGAAGCAGTAAGGTCATGCAAATATAGTCATTTCTGATGGGACAAAAAGGTGTTTGTATCTTCTTTCTGCAACTTCCACTTCTAAAACTTATCTGCCAAGTAAATTCAATTGTCTTTTTCAAATCTAGAAAATGTAATGAAGTATGGAAAGCTTGTAGTGTAAGTGATTTAGGCTATATTCTGAAATAGGACTAAGAAATTCAGCTGGAATTGCTCATTGGAAACATTGTCCAAGAGCACTCACTCTCTGTGTGACTGTGTGACTTCTGCCTTCTCTGCTGATAGAAGTGTTTCCTGTATCTGCCCAGCAGAAGACTCCCTACTGTGGACCAGAGGGTGCTTCCCAACACTTAAAAATCCCAACTGGAGACATACTATATCATATTTGTAATTCAGGCAGGGCCTCCATTAGCATGGCCAACAACAGGGATTTCTTGAGTGCTCTGTTGACATCACACAGGGTGTGGTGCAAGGTTATTAAACTGCCTCTGCCACTTAGTTTTCATCTGACACATGCTTAATTGTGAGGATGTCCTTCCTCTTATTAGTGTTTGAATCAGTCCCACTGTTGATGAGAGATGTTGTCCAAATCATGTTATACAGTAAAAAGTATTTAAAGCCACAGCCATAATATTATGGTAGACACAAGTTCAGATGACATGTTGACATGTTGTCTCCTCACATTTCCCATCATTAGCCATGGATGGCACTGTCTTATTGCTGATGGGCAGAGATGCAGTAGTTGACATGAGACGGCGGCCTGGACACCACTGTGGAGAAAGGAGGGCTGCAGCATATCTATAAGTGAGAGAGGGACTTTATTCAATGTTCTCTGTCATCTCGTGCTATTTCTGTTAATTAAATGAAAGGAGATTGGTGATGAAGGTAGAATGGGAATGTGAAAAAGAAGGAAATGTGTGAAACGAGTGGCTTCTTGACCTTGTTTAATGGTTGGGGATGTTGTACACTAGTAACTGTTGATCAAAGGTGCAGTGTTCAGATGCCAAAGACTGAAATTAGAGTCTCGGGTCAAAAAAATGTTGATGTTCTTGCACGAGGAACAAATTTCATAAGCTGTGTGGCTTTGCTATATCATAAATAGCTATAGTCCTTCCTTTCAGCTTTTAGTCCATCAGGGCACCAAATTGCAGTAACAGTTTCAAATCAGGGAAGCTCCTCCTAACCTCTGCTCCCCGAAGCCTACTTGTGAGTGCCAGCTCCAAGGAGCCAGGTAAATAAAGCACCTTGGGGAGTGGTAATGGAATAATTAAGTGTTAAAATAACCAGACTGGAAAACATATTGATGGCATTCACCTTTGCAAAACATCTACACTGCTTTCTGTAGGGAGCAGAGGCAGTTTTAAATGGCAGCTGGAGGCAATGACAAATCCTCTTCATTACTCCCCATGATGCAGACAGGGTCCTGAGAGAGGAAGGCCCTGGTTCATCCACAGTCCTGGTAAACAAGGCACATGGAAAATAAGATAAACCATTCTTTCTAAAGCCAACCCATGTTCTGGTATGGGTTCCTGGAGAGCTCTGTACATCCTGTTCTGGCAGAGTCCCTTTACATTAATTCCAAGAGGGAGTGTAATTCTCCCTACAGCTTAGTAAGTGCTGTGTTCAGCTTTATCTAAGCTCTCTTTTAAAAGAAGCACTGTTAGAGGTTAGTGGGAAACGGTAAACAAAAAATAAGCATGCAGCAGCTAACGTAATTACATGTTTGGGGCAGAGAGGAGCAGGTGCTTTTCTGGATGATAGCCACAGTTCAAAGCCTTAGTCCATCTGTTTTGTTGGGAGACTGCTGGCAGCTGATCAACAAATCTGACCAATGCTGACAACTCTTATTTGGAGAGTAGCTGGCATGTGAGAGTGCATTTATGTTTGTAACTACAGTCAGGACAGCTAACAGGGTTAGGTACTCAATTGCAGCAACTTCTGCGTTTTTTATGTTTTGCTTTTTCTATTTTTTATTTTTACTTTAGTCCAGAATATTTTGGCAAAAATGGAAAGAGATAAACAGAAATTATATATGTGTATGTAAGTGTAGGTGTATGTGATTCTGGCTGGTGTGAACCTCTGCTTGGCTTGACACAGAAGAGTCTTTAACCAAGTTCTGCCATATCTCAGGTTAGCACTCTAGTCTCAACACTAAGTTTTGATGGATCATTTTTCCCGAGTATTTTTCACTAATCTAAAGCTGTGTAGCACTAAAAGGGGGGAGACCTGTCCTCTCCACCTTTGCTTTGCAGACTTTTGGGCTCACACTAGTACCTGGCATGTTCAGCCAGTTCAGCTCACTAATCCAGCAAGAACCTGTCACTTGGCTTTGAAGGCTTAGTCTGCAGCCCAATCAGCTTGCTTCTACAGCTTAGAGAAGGAATGAGAAGTGACAGGAGAGGGAAGGGCCAGAATGTCTTTTTTCAGCAGTAATGCTGGTTCAAAACAGCTAAACTGCTTCGTAAACCACACACATAAATAGTTTCAAACTCTGTAAAGGTTTGAGTTCAATATTTGTTTTAGCTAAAAACATTTCCGTAAGCTCTGGTAAAACTCTGTCTAGGTGCCAGTGGCCCTTAGCAGGAACTAAAACAGTTCTCTACCTGCTTATAGGGAAACAGCAGCTATCCCAAACCCAAAAACACTGGCAAATGTGAGCTGGGAGAGCCTGTACCCTGGGGAATGTTTAACCAGGAAGGCAAGCCCTGAGTACCAAGTACCTCTGCTCTGCTGTGGAGGAAAGGGCAGCATGGCAAATGCACCACTGTGGTATTGACATCTCCTGACTCAGGACCCTCTCTCTTCCATACTGGGTTACTCCAGTTAGCAAATGGAGGAATGACATCCATTGGTCTTTCCTTCTCTTCTCAAGCTCCCTGGGTACAGCTAATTCTGGTCCATCTGGTGATGATACAGCGTTAGTACTGAAGCAAGGAAGTTTGCTGTGCTCCTGCCTGTGCCACAGGATTCCTGTGGCACCGCTGAAGTCACAGAATCCATCCTTGACTCAGCCCTCTGGTGTGCAGGCAGATAATAGCCCTACCCTGCCTGTGAGGGTTGGGCCGCAGCTCAGCACAGGGAGTGTTTCTAAAACTGGTTCAAGTCTCAGTGCTGCAGGAGCTCTCATCCTTCAAGCAACCATTACTTTTGCTAAACTCCTGAGAGCTGTACCGGGTCTGATGTGATCCTGCAGCACTATGACCGATGTGGACCATACCACCTCGCCTCAACAGGACCTAGGCTTTACATGCTGCAACAAAACAAGCACTGGGAGGAGAGAGGCTAGCTGGAAATGAGGATGGAAAAGCACAGAACATGAAGAAGAAATATGGTATTACTCACCATTAAACATTTTTGAGCAAAACTCATCTGTGTGTCATCTGACCCCTTTCATCTCTTTCATTATACCCACTGGATATTTTTAGTCTATTGACGTTTGGACTTGTTGCTTTCCTTTCAGTTTGAAAAGAAGGGGAAAAAAATCCCTTATTTTACAGATATGCAGCAGCTGCTGCAAATGTTGCTTCCTAAACCAACATACTAAGCAAATTTATTTTAAATTCAAAGTTCTGTTACAAAGCAAGTCTCAGTTTTCCATTTCTTGCACACCAAATACCACTGGTGGTTTCAAGACCTGAATCTAGATCACTATGACTGAGAAAGCATTAAAAAAACAAGCCAACAAATCATACTGCTTCTGTAAGTGAATCAGAAAGCATTTTCCCTAGTATTTTAACAAATCCTATGAATTTAAAGGATTCTCTGTAATCCTGCATTTGAAGAACAGTCTTCATTGAATCTGTTCACTCTGCACCCTCAAAGCAGCAGAATTGCCATGCTGTGGCTGACACATGGCCCAGGTTGTTTGCAGGGGCCATTCTCCAGGGCAAGCCTTCCCAAGAAGGCACGTTTGCATTGACTTAGAAGACAGAAAATCAGCTTTATTGTCTGAAATGGAAAGGAAAAGAAACAAAAATTCCTCTGAGTGGAAAATTAAAGACAGGTGAGAAGGGCAAAACATGAGTGAGCAAATTTCCCAAAAGAAACAGTTCTTCCAGGTTTTTGGATAGGCATTTGTGTATTTGAACAACTGTTTTATTCTTATTTCCCCTCTCCCCCTTAAGTGTTTGAAGGTGTTTTCTTTAAACTGTTCCAAACTAACTCTAGTAGTTAAGTACAGGGAAAAACCAAAAGAACATGTGTAGTGCTAAGCAGAGGAGTCTTCCAACCAGTCTGTTTGAAGACTCTTCCCTGCACTTACAAGTATTTTTTGCCCTTGTAGGAAAAAAACCACTGAGTACCTTTGAGGACTGAACTGAGAAGTCTGAATGTTGAAGATTTTGTTGGAAGCAAAGATCTTCTCAGAGGAAATAATCTGTACTCACTTTCTTTCCTGATCTCATTTTCTTCTGCTAACATGGCCAGTAAGCCAGGCATTTTCACTGGTTAGGTATTAGTGATATTATTAGGGTAGGAGTGGGAGTGCAGTCCCATATTCTGAACCCTAGTTTCTGTAAAGTAACAGGAACCTGACTTTTTGATTCCCCAAGAAGAGCTGTTTTTGCAGTGTTACCACATGCAGCTCCCACTGGTAGCTATTGGAATTTGATGAGTTTCTGCCTTCCGACATCATCAACAACCAGGCATACAAAGCAGTGACCACCTCTGACCTCTTCCTGGCTGTAGCGGTTTGTTTATCAGTAGTGCTGAGAGAATAACATGCATGTCTGTCTGCAAGGATTCCTGTAAGGAGGCTGCTAGTAGCTGCCTGGAGCCTACAGACAGAGACAGACGTTGTCGCCCGACAATCTAGCAGATAAGACAGTTCAGTCTTGTCATCAAGGAGGAGTGGAAGGCAGTGTAAGGGACTTTCTGAGGGCATCCTCAGAGCTCTAATGTGGTCAGATATATGCCAGCTGAGTTTCTTGTAATTGCAATGGTCACATAAAAAAGAAGAGGAAGTGCAAGTGCATACAGAGAGAGAAACAACTGTGTGAACCCTTGTCCGCTGAGAGTCAGTTACAAGCAACAGGCACCTGGCAGTGGAAAGATGCTTCCAGACACCCCTTACACAAGTCCTACTTTAAGTTAATGCAGAACCAGAGCCAAGAGCGGCTTTAATGCTTGCTTTCTCATCATTAAATGTTAGAATAGAATTTGCTGCTGCTTCTATCCTAAAAGCCATCCACACTAAAACTGCAGGTGCTGCACTTTGGAATGAATCATAGCGTAAATATTGCCACAGTCACTGCTCGTCACAAACAGGTTTATTTCAAAATGACCATTGCAACATTCATCCTTTGTTTGGCTGTTTTACAATTCTTCCTCGATTCCTGTCAGCACACTTGCTGTTTGGAGGTGAGATGGTCTTGTTTTGTCCCCTGTCACTCTTGGAGGTACAATCTGTACAAGTCACCCAAGAAAGGAGGTGAGGGCTCTTTCACACAGTTATTTTTTTTCTCAATATATCCAGATATCTATTACATCCAATTTCCTGCACAACCTGCATGTGATGCATTCTGGTAAAATAAGGGGAGATGTCTGGTGCTGGGAGACACTGGAGTGCACTGCTTCACTGACTTAAGTCTCTGCCTGGGGACACGGCATTGCACAATCACCAACCTGCATAGCACAACTCTGACCCCCAAACTTCTCCCCTCACTGACCTCCTGTCAGTCTGCACAGGGGCTTCTGTAGAGATACAAAGAGTATTGCAACAGGAGGGGTACATCTCATTAGAGGACCTTCAGCCATCCCACTGTCCCTTTGCAACACCATGCCTTCAGGCTATCTGTCAGCCAGGGTAAGAATCCAGTAAACAAGAGCACAAATTGAAAAACAATGTTGTGACCTATTTAATGGAGAAAAGACTATGTGGACCCAAGCTACTGGCAAAACTTGTTTCATTGCTGTAGCTGCTAGCCAAGTAAGTCATGCGTGGACACATGCATTTGAAGTCACCATGCTAGTGGGGCTCCTGCTTTTCACATTTAAACCTCTCTGGAAATGCATGGTTGGACGGAAATGTATCTAGGCACATGCTACTTCTGCTACAGCAACAAGAGTCTGAGAGTTGTGTCATCTTTCAAAGGGAAAGCATAATGCCTTTCTTGGTCAAGCACTGAGTGCCACATTGATATGTTTTGAAGCTGGCTCCCTGCCAAGTCTCCAAACCTTACCACAAGAAGTCCCCTCCCAAAAAAAACCTCAGGGAGAAGAGGGAAAAAACAACCAAGAAAACCGAAAGAAGAGAGACAGCTAAAGCAATATATATAAATATATTTACACTTATATTACAGTTATATACAATTGAAATATATATACAATTTCACAAGAGAAAGGGAAGGGGGAAGGGAAAAGGAACAAAACCAAAATAAAATATATATATATCTCCTGATTAGTAGCCCAATATCTAGCAACTAAAAGAATTGGCAAAAAAAACTATCTTACTACTCTCCTTGGGACAACCAAGAGTCGCTCTGGAACGATCGCTGGCAACCTCCGCCTCCCAAGGTCGACAAGGCCCTACCAGGCCTCGCTCCCCAACACGACAGACTCAACAGCAGGGAACCTGCACCTCCAAGCCGCCGGAAGGAAAGAGAGAGCGAAGGCCTTCCCTCCTTCCTTCTTATAGCCCGGCTTACATAAAAATTGTAGGGAATACTGGGTAAATCTGGGCCCTTCCTTGGTTACAAACTGGTCACCAGGGAAGGCCTAGACCAAACTACCACACACATCCACCCATATTTGTGGTGCGTGAATTTAACCCTTTCTGACCAGACTCCATAATGAAGGCGGCTCTACAGAGAATGTCCTCCACACCATTTTCTGCCTCATGTTTTCAGTTACCTCCTCCGTGTAGATAGGTAGCTGGACAACAATTTGAGAGGAAGGAAAACAAAAGTTTTCAGGTACGTTTAGAGCATAGGAGATGACTTTTTAGTCAAAAGGAGAGGGGGATGTGGAAAAAAACAAACACATCTATTCCAGTCTGAGGAAACTCAGAAGAAATCAAGTTATTCCAGTGACAAAAGAAAACTCTACAGAGACTGTAGGACAAGCAAGCATACAAAGCACATTTTTCACTGTCTTCAGAACTGGGATGGCTGGACGTTCCTGCCAGTGGCACCTACAGATATGGGAAAGTGTTCTATTTTTAAAATGTGTATTAAATAATGGATTTTTCATGCAATATGCTGACCTTTAGTGATGATTCTTTCAGAATCTGTCAGACTACAGTAAAGACACAGAGGTAGCTGTGGGATCTTCTGCAAGCAAATGAGAAAACCAGCTGTGGAGACAGGAGGCCAACATGGATGGCAGAAAAAGTAGTGGAAGGGCAGAACCAATGAATTTTCATTATTGTTGGAACTCTGTTTTGTCTTCTGTTCATTCTTTCCTCTCCATAGCTCTTCCCATCCCCACTGAGCAAAAGAGAGCTGCGCCAGTCTGGAGCTGTAGGTGCTCAAATGGGGGAACACTGCAGTGCAGATGCCAAGCACATTTTGTGGCAGCTCTGGTCTCCCTGGTTTTTCTCCAGCAGAGGCTCTGGTTTGGTTTTCTTCTCTCCTATCAAACTGCTGCCTTCCAGGCAAGTTGGAGACTTCTCCCTTTCACACCTGACTTGCAATGGCCAATGTCCTCAAAAGATATAGGAGGAAAACAGACACATGGATGATGTGATGCCCTAGGTGTCATATTCCTCAGGGAAGAAAAACAAAGAGAAGATACTGATAGTCTGACAAAGGAGTGGGACAGGGCAAGTGTAAATCTCACCATTTATTTTGCATTACCTACCTAGCAAAACTCTTACTTCCACACTTTCATCTCAGCCTACGAAAGGATGCACAATAACATTGTATGTGCTTCACTATGATTCATGTGAAACTTGAGTATTTTCCAATTTCCATAACAGGAATATGGAAAAAACTAGTTCTGCTGAATTTCTGCTCACACTCCCTGTTTATTAAAAGTCCCTGCTTTGTGGCACACTCAGCAATTTAGTGAGAAAACACTGGGGTTAACTTCAAAAACCTGTTTGAGAAATGTGAGGTAACCCTGGTGGTTCCCAGAACCAGTGGGAGGGAGGAACAAAGTGGAAACACAGAGGAAAACAACAGGCAACAGGCACATGAATTATGCAGATACACAACTGCAAGTACATAACTGAAGGAAAGGATAAGGTTGTCCAGAGACTTGAGGATAAAACTGTTCCTGTATGATATATCTCACCTGCTTAGCATTCATAGAGCCACAGCCCGACTATCTGCAGTCTTATCAGAAAAAAAACCAAACCCACTGCACTCTGCAGCTGAGTTTCCGTGAATGTACCTTTGCTCTAGTATGTGAGAACAAGTAACCAGCATCCTCTTGAATTCCTCTGCTTGAGGAGGAGAACAGCAACAAGTCAGACAAGACCTCATTGGGTCATAGACTGTTTTTTTCTCCTCTGAGCCTGTAGCGAATTCAAGATGCAGAAACTACATCTGAGTGAATGAATTACAAAGCCAGCTGATGAATTCTTTTTGTCTTTTGAGTGTTTTGCATAAAACAAATGGTTCAGGGCCTTTTCAAAGAACGTACTAACAATTTATCTTAAAAAAAGGGGGAAAAAAAAGTCAGCTTGAGAACTGGCTTTTATCTTCTGCCCCTAAAGTTTAGGCAGTGCTGCAGTGACACATATGCTGATTTGTCAGCCCAAGGAATTTGTCTCCGCAACCAGGCTTTAGCTAGGAAAATATGTAGAAAATAGTCCTGACAGCTGTGTGAGGGTTTTATGGAGACGCTAGTCCTGAATTATTTTCAGGACTGATCCCCTACTCTCTCACAGGACTTAATTAACAAAGCATCATTAGTTAACGCTGGTGGAAGAGGAAGGTATTCAATCAATGCAAAGCATTACCTTTTCTAGTGATACCATTACAATGAGGTATTTTATTATCTCCTTTTTATTTTGTTTTGATTATCTTCAATCAAGATCCAGCTGAAAACATACAATGTGCATTAACACAATATCTAGGGTGGCTGCTGACATCTGCTTTTCTCGAAAGCTAGTGATAAGGTAATGACACTTCATGAAATCAAATTTTATAGATTGAATGGTCGTGCTGGAAAAGCTTGTGGACAGGAAAGAGGAAGATTATTTCTGCTCCTTTTTGCTTTGAAGAATTTGAGGCATAAAAGTGCATTATAAAGGCCTATGAACTGACTTGATGGGTGGAAAAGTTAGGGAAAATGTTAAAAAATCCCATATATTCTGCTTAAGCCAACTGTCAGTCGCTTCCGGCAACTCTGTCTTTGTCTTCATTTTCACTCTGCATGAGGAACCATCAGCACACAACCTTTGTCATATGAGAAAAGGTTAAGAGAAAGACCACTGGCAGCAGAGGAGACTGTGGCTGAGGAAATGGACTTCCACCTCAATGAGGTTACCATGGGAGGAACAAACAACCTTGGTGGCACTGGATTTGACAAGATCATCAGCAAGGCACAAAATTTGCCCCAAGTCCAGGTTAAAAGGGCATGTTACAGCCAGAACTAAAACATGCAGAGATCCATGCTAGCCATTCTGCTATCATTTAAAAACATGTTTGTATCAATTCCAGTTTGCAAAGCTGATATGAAAAGCCAGACAGTTATCTGAGTCAGAATTTTCTAAACTGATTTAACGTTTCCAGTCCCCTTCAGACAAGCAAGGCAACCAAAGACCTGAATACTGGGCAATCAGCAATGTTTTACATGTAGTTTTTAACTGTAGCCAAATACAGAAAGAAGTATGGGCCAGTCCCAGCTGGATTTTGCCACTTCTGCTTGGCTTGTCTTTCAGTGAGAAGTAAAGAAGAGGAGGAGAAAACAAATTTCTCTATGGTATTGGGAATCTTACAAGCCAGCTCAACCAAGTCTAATCCAGTATTTGATTAGAGAATTCTGTAGTTTTAGTTTTAACTTCTGCTTCAAGGGGAGAAATTTTTAATACTATTATGAAGGACCATTTTAAATTAAACGATCATAGTATACTAAATGCAGAACATCACTAAAGTATATTTTTCCATTAATAATTTACTATTCTTTCTAGGCATTTTGATTTAAAATCTGTGAATGGTTTAGGACAGTACAAATTCAGTCCATCAAAGAACAGATGAAACAATGTGTGTGAACTTATATTTGAGTTATGGATATATTATTTCATGAAACAATTCCTGGTAACACAAAAAACCCCCACACTACAAAGCCAATTCCAAAAATACTCTTCTTCCAGGAAAAACGAATAATTATAAAAAATATTTTAATATTTACATTGATATTTGCCACTGTACATATAGTCAAAATAGTCACAAAATAAGGTCTTATAGGTAAACCCTAGACTTCTAGTGTGTTGATTGTTTTGTACGTTTCTTCCTTTCTTCCTCCTTTTCTGTCTTTCTCTCTGTCTTCATCATAGTATTTGGAGATTAACATTTTGCGGACAGACTGTGAATGTACCTAGTTCCAGATCCAAGTATTAGGACTGAGGGCCTCTGAAAATTTGCATTGAAACATGCAGCAAGGAAAGCCTCTATCAGCAGACATGGTAGCTAGAGCAGACTGTGCTCACCCTGGCAAACTAATTCTCCTAGTGCATTCTCCTGACACATCTGCCAGCAGCTCCCCACCCCACCTCCACCCCAGAGGGGCTTCCCTAGCTTTTGCCAATTAAAGAGAACTTAAACATAGCCTCTGTTTTGAAGAGTTTTGAACAGTTGAACACAAAATCCTTTAAAAAAAGTCAGCTGGGGGAGAGGAAGCAGCCAGTGCTATGTTTGAATTGCAGTATGTGCTCAACTGTCTGCCCTTTATGCTAATGGAAGGGTTTGGAACCACCATCAGGAGGCAAGAGAGCAGAAGGCAATCCAGGTACACAGCATCCGGACAGCCTCTGAACAAAGGGGTGTCATCAAACACCTTTCCAGCCATGGGCAAAGACCAAATTTTTGCATTAAATCATGGATACTGTAGGTGATGAGTTGGTTGCAAGCCAGTGTGTAAAATAGCTTACTTGGCTCATACTCAAGTCTTACTTTGAGTGATAGAGCTCAGGGATGGAGGAATCTGCAAGTAAAGGACTCTGAGATGGGAATAGTGAGGCTTGGCTTGAGCAGGTCTGACTATTAGGCAGCTGAGCCACAGTCCAGCACAGCTGTATGGTACTGTAGGCACGACAGTGACCACCCCATGCCAGTGCACTTTTCTAGTAATGCATGACCACACACCAAGCAATAGCCTGTTAAGAACAGAGGAAGACTCCGGTGACAAGATGAGAAGTGATCGTATAAATGTTGTGTCAATGTGCTTTTCTACAAGCCCAAGGGCAAGGTCTAGTGAAATCCCTGTGGATGTTTCCCTATGGAGCAAGAGGAAATGGCAAAGGCTTATATATAGCTGTTCATAGACAAGTCAGAGAAGCAGCGTTCAGCTGTCAGCTCTGCAGCTGCTGCACTATGTATGGCCTTGTCATGGAACCATCAAATCACTGCTGAGATGTGAAACAGTTTCCTAAAATATCTTGTTTCATGCTGGCCACTAACTGAAACAGCTTCATCTTACATACAGATGAATGTCCTCTTGCACACACTCACTTCAGTGGCTCATGGAGAACCATCACAGAAGTCCTCTACCTTTGCTGTACTGTCCTGAAGCTTGGGGTGTACATTTAGGATACTTCACAGGTTGAGGGTGATCAAAGAAAGAGAGATCAAAAGAAACTCTGCTCTCTTGATAGTGAGAAGATTCAAATCAAGCAGGTCCTTGGTGGCCAGAAAGACTTGGTGTAGTGTGTGTCTGCCACAGTGACTAAGCAGTTATTAAAATATTTGAAATTATTATGTAAATCTGATAGCAGTTGCCAGCATCCTGGGGGTCAGTGGGCTGAGAATGCTTCTACTGAATATCAGAGACTGGCAGATGTGCTTTTCACTAATTTATACAATGTGTTCGCATTCCGCAAACTAGGTAATCCTTCCATTTATCTTGATTAGCAGAAATAGGAAAAAAGATGAATTATGATTTAACAAGGCTAATCTCAGTGTTGAAGAGCCTAGAGTTATCTCTCCATAGGTCATTCATTTGATTTCAGTGGCCACAACTGAAGGAGCATGGTACTGCTCCTTTTTTCCTCAGTCCTGTTGTTTGTAAAGTAGGAATGACAGCAGTTGTGAATCACCACTGCTCTTACCCCAAAAGCAGATGCACTCATTTTCCTCTTACCTGATTTTCAGGAAAACAAACCTAGATCCACATTTGGTTGTTTCAATTGCCTCTCTCCTCTTCTGCAAGCACCTTTGTTTAACCTTCTCTCACATGATCTGTTAATGGAGCCCAGCCTGTAACTTCAAAGTTTAAAAATAATTCCTCACCTCACTCACAGTCTCTAAGCTTATCATGGGAAATGCTTTCCAGCATGTCAGCTTGCCCTTTAGACACTACTGCTCCAAGAACAACAGGAGGCAGACAGATCTGTCTTTCATGCTTTGCAACTGTTGACAATGGCTTGCAAAAGAACAAACATTTTACTCAAGCACTTAAAGATTTATAATTCTCTAACTTTATTACTGCTTCCATTTCAGAAAAGAAATGTTGGATCATTGTTTAAAACAAAATGTGATTTCATATATTAATTAGTATATGAAATCCTCCCAAAACCTTTGAAATCTGCTAAAATGCCTTCACTCTAATCTCTAGAGTACACATGGGTAGTAAAAAACCAGTCTTGGTCAGAGGAACTTTACAGTACGGACAAGATTTGCAATTTTCAACTTGTTACAATAAAATTTTAAATTAGGAGAGTCAGGAAATGGTAACTACTTTAGAGTAAAAATTATCTCTTAGTAAAAAATATCTTCCATAGTATAAGGAGGATTTAAAGGACCAACGTCCTTTAAATTGTAGAGAAACATCAATACAACATGGAAATTGTTCTGTATTTGTGGGCTTCTACGTCAGCAATTCAAGACAATATTTCTCCGCATCCTCCCACTATTTCCCCTGGTTGACTTTCAAGATCATAAATCTCCCAAAATTACTACCTGCCAGAAATTAGGAGGAAACACTGAGTAATGAATGAGGAATCAATCAAACTGAAGTTTAAAATTTTAAGTATGTGAGTTACACCATAGTCAAAGCTTCAAAGCTGACTTCAAATATGACTCAGTATCTAACCTCTATAAAAAAAACCAAAACACATTAAGGTAAAAAAAAAGAAAAAAAGAAACCAAAAGAACTCTTTTTTTCCCCACATACAAAAAAATATTTTCATCAGAGAACCTCACAGGAAAGTAATACTGCTTTGCTTTTGAGAAATCCTAACCCTGAAGTAGACGTGGTACTAGGACCCCCACCCGCTCTTTCCTGCAGGGCAAGAAATCCGTTGCATCATTCCTCGATTCCTGTGACCAGGTAAGACACTGAGATGCAAACGAAGTCGTCTTTGCCTTGTGGACCAGCAAAGAAACTGGAATGCGGTTTCTTATCTAGCACTTGAGTGAGGAAATGGTTATTCTGGGAGATCACAAGACCTGAAAACAAAGAGGAGTTTCAGAAGGATTGTGTCACTGCTCCCCAGCCCCCTCCCAGGTTTTCAGAACTTTCACAGAACCCTATCTGTGTTCCCTCGAAGCAAATGCTGCTTCCTTTTCTAACCTAATAATGATGGAAGTAACTTCATTATGGTGCTCCAGCTGAAGCACAGTTTAAATCTGATATTGTATTCGGGAGAATCCAAAACAAAGATTCTTAAATAGGTACTTATGAACGAACCTTGCTAATGCCAGAGGGAGCCTCCAGAGCCATTTCAGATCTCTGGTGAGGAATACCTAAGTTGTGGAGGTAGGCTGGTTATTTTCATGGAGCTGCAAGGAAGAAGAGAAACCACTCATAGTCTTTTGGTAGTCTTTTTATCAGACATGTTCAAATCAATTTAGGTGAAAAAATATCTGCAGTTCCTAAAACTTTTCTGAACTTGCTACTACAAAATAAGTACTAAAGTGAGCAGCATTTCTTATGGAAATGGAAGTTGGACAGTGAAAGCTTGCTGTGAAATACACTAATTTGCATTTGAGGCTAGACAACACTTTAAGGTGCGTCTTGAGAGACCATTCTGCTGTAGAAGTCCATTCTTAAGCTATAGTGTAGTAAGGTGAAATGACAGAAACCAAATTTAAGGCAGAGGACTTTAATCTGGTATAAACAAACATGTTCACAGTCACAGCTTTTTCACAGATCAATGGTTTCACAGAATATTCAGAGCTGGAAGGGACCCGCAAGGATCATCGAGTCCAACTCTTAAGTGAATGGCCCATACGGGGTTCCTGTGACCTTGGCATTATTAGCACCATGCTCTAACTAACTCAGCTAATCTCTTGTTATCTCTTAAGTAAGCCAGTTCAGTATTTTAATTCCATCGATAAAAATCCTGAATTTAGTCTTCACAGCAATACTAAGATCCATGTTTGACTAAATAAAATGTCCTTCCTTTGCTGTTTAGATAAAATGTCATACAAACCCCTTGTTTTTGACTTCAGTAAGGATCATGGCTCATGAGTTACCTTGAGATTGCTGGTCCGTGGCAGCTGCTTGTGCACACAGAATTGTCACAGTTGAGTGTAACATAGCTTATTCTGTTTACATTGCTCAGATGTTTTTCACATATTGCCAGCCTCCTGTAGCTTTGCAAGTCAACTGCCATTGCAAAGGAGCTTAACTTCTCTGATTTCTGGGTTGCCAATATGCAGATTGGCCCTCTCCTCTGTGCATTCATATCAGGACAGTAAAGAAGGGCAAGGATTTAAACGCACAAAACAAATTTCAAAATCCTGGATTCTAATACGAAGAGCAGTTCCAAAGGGGGAGGATTGTGCTGAACACCTGCAACGTGCAGTGGTACATCTCATATTGATGAGATGTGTCCCTGGAGATCAATGCTTAATTGACTCCTCCAACTGCAGAGGCAACACACTGCTACACTAAGTTCTTGGGACTACTTAGAAATGCACAGCCTCTGTTATCTGGTAACTTGAAAGGCCTGATGGCTACAGGGAAATTGGCAAACCTTCAGCTGCTACAATGGTGACATGATCAGTTATTAAAAGGTGGTGTTCCTACGTTTTAGAAGAGTGGTATGCCTTTGGCAAAACAGCTAGAGGTTTGCATATAGAGAGTTCCTCAAAAGCTGGTTTTTTTCAAAGCAATTTGGAAAGTTACCCTCCAAAAGGAAGAGATCTAAAGTAATGGGCAAGTGTCTTCTTGCTTCCAAGTTTTGATCTTTAGATTACTGCAGACAGAACTCTGACTACTGTGATTAGCATGGCTAGCTAGATCTCCTATGGACTGGATGGCATGGCTTCAGCTAAGCTTTTAAGCAAAGGAACTGAAGGAGCTCTTGATTTCACTCCTTCTCTCTGCTAACCTGGAAGGTGTGCATTGCTCAGCCCCCACACAGATGTTTTCAACAAAGCAAAGGCCGCTACAGCTGATGTGACTGCAGCATGCTGTCACAAGGTTGCACAGTTTGATAGAAAATTATTTCTAGCAGCATCTGCTCAGTTACCTGTAACTGCTGCCACTGACCCTATTCTGTTGACTTCAGCAGACCACCATCACACTGGAATTGCAGTTTGGCTTCTGAACACATCATGGTGCACAGGCAGGAGCAGTAGGGACAGTGACAGGGGGATGTCTAGTAGTTGTGTAATAACAGTGGTTTTACCTTGGCTGAAATAATGAACAGCTGCTGCAATATGACTGGCAGCCTTTATGTTGATAACAATATAATACAATTCTCAGAGAGCAAATGTGCATCCAGGAGTTGGAGGTAGTCCTAAGCCAGCTTCTTATCAAAGGATTCTAAATGGCACCTTTGTGATGACCAAGTTCTGACCATGGCTGTTGCTGTGCAGATTTCCCTTGTATATGCTTACATGGTTCTGCACCTGGGGTCCTAGGCTTTCTTAGGAAAATACCTGGGGAACTGATATATCCACACAACAGTTATTACTCAGTACATGCCTAAGTAAATGTGCTGAAGGTGAAAGTATTCCTGTCTCCTTCAAGGATTTCAACAAATTGTCAGCTAAGGTTTCCCTATGTACAGCTAAACTTTTAGAGTAAACATACCTTCAGAGTAAAAATGGACTTGTGTGTGCATGTGTATGTGTGTGTACGTGCACTAAAAGTATTCACTAGGAGAGGTAGCACAGTGGTATCACATGCTAGCTGACTGCATGGTAACTTCCCCAAGGGGATACGACCTCATAACATCCAGAAAAGCATCAGTTTGTCTTAGTGCATCTTAGGGTGCATTACAGAGCAGCAGACATGTGATTTGTGGTGCCAGACCTTCTGTAATTTAGACCTTACCTCCTGTCATGCTAGCTAAACATCTTGTCCTTTTAGAAAAGAAGTCCTTGTCTGTAGTTTATTGATTTACTTGTAGCCTCTCAATGCTCATTTGATGCTAGATACAATTGCAGAAACAAAGCTGACCTAAACAGGACTGAGAAATCTGATAGCATGGAAAATGTCAGCAAAAAGCTATTAAGTAAAAACTTTTCAAATGCCACACATTAAAAAAAAAAAAAACAAAACCAACAACAACAACAAAAAAAAAGCCAAACCAAAACAAACAAAACAAACAAAACCAAACCAAAAAAAACCACAAACAAGCCCTGAAAAACCCTATTTATGAGTTAATCAAACTACATGAAGTTCATCTAACTCTCCTGAGGTCTTTAAATGTGTCTTGATTATGCAGTAAAAAATTTCATGGTGGAAAGATACTAACAGAAAGGAGACTTGCACAAGTACTTTGAAAAGACAAGACAACCCCTCCAACACATCTTTATGTATTTGGTTCTGCAGGGCTTCCTTGGGCCAAACACTGCTACTGAGATAATCTGGCTAAGGAAATCTATTGCTTGTTTTAGCAACACAACTATGTGTACTGAGACATCAGAAAACAGAGAAGATCATATAATATGATTTTTTTTTTTTTTTGCTGTTGTGCAACAGTCTACAAACCCTGTTTTTTACTCTAAATACATGCTCTCAAGTCTGTAAGCTACAGCCATCAGCTGGCTTTACAAGAGTTGAAGGATGAACCTCGCATAGCTCTTGCAGTTATTCTACTACTAGAGATTGTTAAACATCAAAGTTTATCTACTATTGCTTATTGCAATGCTGCGTACTGCTACCACAAGTCCATGTGTAAGCCTTTTAATATCTCACCTGTGCTGCAACTCTTGGTGTCACAAACAGTGTTTTCCAGTAGGCATTAGTGGACGCTATGCATACAAACACTAGCCACATGGCAAAAAAAAAAGGGGGAAAAAAGGCAGTTTTAAGATATTAAATCACAGAGGAATAAAAAGGACTTTCATGGAAATGCTTCTGTTACCAGTGTCACCGCCAAGCCACTGGGACGGTGCACTCACATCTGCCTGGCTGCAGCCTCAGAGAAACGGCCCTGCCTGCCGTGTTCCACAAAGCCGCGCAGTTGCAGAGGCAGCAGCTCTCCCAGGGAGAAGGAGAGGGCTCAGGGTGTCGGAGGGACCGAGGGCCAGGGACAGCCAGAGCAGCACGGGAGCCGCCTCGCCAGCCTTCCCCGAGCAGGAGGTATTACCGGGAGCATGGGGACGGGGCTGGGGCTGCCAGCATCCGCCATTCATGTCTCTTTACCTACAGACTTTGTTTTTCCTTCGCTCTGCCAGCTGCCCACTTTAAGTTCCCCCGCGTTAAATTCCAGCAGGCTTAGCGTGCTGCCGCCATCTCCGGTCCGACAGCGCTCAGAATAAATACTTAGACAAACATTGCCAAAAGCAGGGGCTCCGGCGGTGCGGAATGGTCCCGAGGCGACCCCGCATCGCCCGCCAGAACCCCCCGCCCGGTCCCCGCCGTGCTGCGGGTACAACCCGGGCAGACCCCGCCCCGGGCCCCGCGGGAGGTGCGGACCGGACCGGCCGCCAATGGGCGCGGCGGGGCGGGCACGGCCGCGGCGGGGATAAGAGGGGCCGCAGAGAGGGAGCGTTGTCGGATCGGGTAGTTGGTAAAGAAGTGGGCACTGTGGAGCGAGGCGAGGCGGGGGGAGGGGGCTGCGAGGCGGGGGGAGGGGGCTGCGAGGCGGGGGGAGGGGGCTGCGAGGCGGGGGGAGGGGGCTGCGAGGCGGGGGGAGGGGGCTGCGAGGCGGGGGGAGGGGGCTGCGAGGCGGGGGGAGGCTGGCCTCGGCTGTGTCCTTCTCCCTGTCCTTGTCCCGCAGTGGGGGCCTTGTCCTGTCGGGAAGGGGCCGCCATTCCAGCCGCCTCCTCGGGAGGCTGCCTGCTACCCGCCCGCATCCCGGCCGCGCCACCCGAGCTTGTTTACAGCCGCGGCGAGTGTGGCCGGCGCGGTGCGCGGGTGCTCGGCCCTGCCGATCGTGTGGCGGGGGCGCGGAGGGCGCGCGGTGCGGCCGCGGGTCCGGCTCCCCTTCCGTGCTTGGAGCTGTGGAGTTCAGGGAGCCCTGCCTGACCCCTCTTCCTCCGTCCCCGGCAGATCTGCCAGCATGAACCCGTTCCTGACTGCGCTCAGCCTCTGCTTGGGCCTGGCTCTCGGTGCGCCGAGGCTGGACCCCGATCTGGATGGGCACTGGCAGCTGTGGAAGTCGTGGCACAACAAGGACTACCATGAGGTGAGCCCCGGGGTTTGTGCTCGGCCTGGCCAGCACTGAGCGCACGCAGCTGGGCCCCGCTAGCTGAGTCATGTCTGCTTTGTTGCGACGCTGGCTGTAGGCTGCGCGTGGGAAGGATAGTCCCCCTCTTTCCAGCTCCCTTTCCTGTGCTTGTGCATCGACTCAGCTGCACTGTACTCCTTTTTGTTAAGAATGCGGCAGAAAGACCACCTCTTAAGCAGTGTTCAGACTTCCCATTCGAGAGTAGTCTAAATTTGCCCGAGTATGGGAGCCTTAACAAAGCTCGTTATCATAGAAGTGAACTTTGGACTGCCTCTCTGAAGTATGCTGGTTTTTTGCCCCTCAGAGAGAGGAGAGCTGGAGGAGAATGGTGTGGGAGAAGAACTTGAAAATGATTGAACTCCATAATCTGGATCACACATTAGGAAAACACAGCTACAGGTTGGGAATGAATCAGTTTGGTGACATGGTATGTATAGAGGCATGAAATGTGTTGTCCTAGATGGTAGTGTTTAATAGATGATGAATGCATATATTGAATTGTTTTTCAGACAACTGAGGAGTTCAGACAGCTGGTGAATGGTTATGTACACAAGAAGTCAGAAAGAAAGTACAGAGGATCCCAGTTTCTTGAGCCCAGTTTCCTGGAAGTACCACGATCAGTAGACTGGCGAGAGAAGGGATATGTAACTCCAGTTAAAGACCAGGTACTGTCTGTTGGTGGATTTCTAACCAGTTACAGGTCGAGTTTCCTGAATGCTACATCCACTTCCATAGAGGAAAAACACTGTGTACCTGTTTAATGAAGCCTAGTACAAGCGTACTGGATTAAGCACCATTTTGTTAAAACTGATGTACCTCTTTAAGCCTTTTTAGGGCTTCTGTACTAAATGTCTCAGAATTCAGCAGTATCTTCATTTGTATGTGTTAAGAGTGTGCAAGCAAAATTGGTCTTGTGACTTTTGTCTTTCTTGCTTAGATAAGTGATAAGGGAAATATAATTGCCTAGTTTGTCTGGATTTGCAGCTTGTGATTTCATTTTATACCTCAGGGTCAGTGTGGCTCTTGCTGGGCTTTCAGCACAACAGGAGCTCTTGAAGGGCAGCACTTCAGAAAAACTGGCAAACTTGTTTCACTGAGTGAGCAGAATCTGGTGGACTGTTCTCGCCCTGAAGGGAATCAAGGCTGCAATGGTGGTCTCATGGACCAGGCTTTCCAGTATGTGCAGGATAATGGGGGCATTGATTCTGAGGAGTCCTACCCATACACTGCAAAGGTAAGTGTAGTAGCTAAACTTGTATTGCCGGTGTCGTGTTTTTTGTGTGGAGAAGCTGTGTGTTGGAAAACTCATACCTAGAAAGGAAACTGTCTTTATAGTGATCAGTAAATCTATCCTTCCTGTTGCATCTTTGCTAAGATAACTTAGCACAACTACTAGCCCCAGCAGGAATCACATACTGCACTGGTCTTTGTGGTCAAAATCTAGCCAGACCAGTTAGAAAAACTGGAGCAAATATTTTTATTCCTCCCCCTCATTGTTGCCTATCAGACATCATGCCTTATCTTGGTTGCCACACCAAACCAGGAACCCAACCCTTGTCAATCATGCTACTTACTGGTAGGGAAGCAATTTTTTTTCCCATAATTGACCTGTTACAGAGTTGATACCTATACACCACCTAATTCTTGTTGCTAGTGTAGTTTTTTTGTAACAGTTGTTGGCAATGCCTTAGGTTCTACTTCTGGACTAAATGCACATAAATTAAGGTAATGGACAGACTTTTAAAATATCTCTAGTGATCCATCAAATGTTAAACAGATATAAGAGGACAAAAGAGCATAATAAATCCTGGTATCACCTGAGAGCACATGGTTTGAGGTTTTTGCCACTTAGGAGTTCTGCTTACAATAGAGGATCTATTCTTGCAGCTTCTTTTGTGCTGTCTGAATGGGCAATAGGGATGCCATTTGTTGTGAACAACACAGAAGCCTTTGGATTTGGGTTCCTGTTCACCTGTGTTCTGAAATCTCAACTTTTCCTAATCTTGGCTGTTCTAGAGATCCCAGTTCATTATAGAAAATTCCTAACTTGTCAAGTACAAAAAGTAAGCAATTGAGCTGTACTCTGTTCCTTTAGTTGGAAAAACAATTTTCGTACTCATCTACAGTACAGGTGAGGGAGGGATGTGCTTGCTTGAATCAGTTTCACATGACCTGACTTCCAAACTAGGCCTCGCCTCTCTCCTGAGGTAAATGCGTGTGGCACCAACAGTTTTGGCTTACTGTAAAAAAAAAAAGTAATATGAAGAAGCACAAAATACACAAATGTATTTTTGGAATGTAAGGTCATGTAATACAAATTACTAACATTTGAATCATTCTGTATGTAATTTCAAACTATCGTAGTCTAAAATTGTGGATTTTAGTGCTTGCTCAACAAGCAGTTTCGGGATTGCTTTGTAATTAATGAATACTTGGCTCTCTTCCACTGGCCAGTAGTGCATTCTGGGGTTCTTTCCTCCCTGGAAAGATATGTCCTGCCCACCAAAGAGGGCAGAGTTCCAGAATATTATGGTTTTCTGCATCCCAGTAAAGCTTCTTTTTTTGGGGAGGGGGGCTCCGCTGTCCTTTATTTTTCTGTACTTCTGAGAAACTCAGAAGCAGCTTCTGTATTCCCCCTCGGTTTTCCTTTCAAAGCACTGCTGAAGCAACTGGAGGCTTTTCACTCCCTTGTTTTCAAGGCAGGAAAGTCTCAGAATGTCTGATAGTTTTGTGCTCACCTGTGTGTTAAGTGGAGAACTGTGTAATAACTACAGCTTTTTCTATTTAGGATGATGAAGACTGTCGCTACAAGGCAGAATACAATGCTGCTAATGACACTGGCTTTGTTGACATCCCTCAAGGACACGAAAGAGCTCTCATGAAAGCAGTTGCAGCTGTGGGTCCAGTGTCTGTTGCTATTGATGCAGGCCATACTTCATTCCAGTTCTATCAGTCAGGTGAGGATTTAATAACTTCCATTTCTCTTACATACGTGTGTACTTGTCCCTCAGTTTCTGCCGTGATACACTTATGACTCCTTTCTCTAACTTTTAAGAGGCCGTGAACATTTAATCTGAAATATACAAAGCTTCTGGTGAGGGGGAAGGGTTTTCTGCTGATGAGCTTGTTCACGTGTGACCTTACGCCTTCACAGGTATCTACTATGAACCAGATTGCAGCAGCGAAGACTTGGACCATGGTGTTCTGGTTGTAGGTTACGGCTTTGAGGGGGAAGATGTAGATGGGAAGAAATACTGGATTGTTAAGAACAGGTAAGATCTGTCTGTCATGTACCCAGGAGAGAAGGGGAAGGTAGTTTGTCACTTGTAAGGGGGGGAGGTAGGGAGACTACAGTAGTTAAAAACCTATATGTGGAAAATCTGGAGACTGTTTTCAGATTATTTTCTGTAACAAAGGTTAAATCCAACTCTCACTGATGGCAGCCTAATAAAGTAAGCCCAAAGCAGCAAATTCAGTCTTCTGCTTTTTCAGTTAATTTAAGGAGAGTCAGTACTGAAACAACTTGTGCAGCTTGTAGATATTAAAGAAGTGGGGCAGAGGGGAGCAGGAGGAAACCATATTGTGGGGGTGTAATGGTTTGGTTTTTTTTTTTTTTGAAAGCAGAGTGCTTTTCACTTGTCTGAAATAGGATAACACCTGAAGTTAATTAGCTCCGAAGTTGGGGGAAAACTAGTAATGCCAAAGGGCACATCACATGAGCTTGTCTCATTTTCTCAGCACCCCTCTCAGCACACACTGGGGCACACCCTCAAATGCTGCTTGCAATCTCTGTCTTCCCTTCAAGTTGGCTGGGAGCAGTGTCTGAGCTTCAGGCATCTGTAATCAAGATTTGCACGTCAGTGTGACTACCTAGTGAGAGAATGGCTGTGTCCTTAATTTCTGTGAGGTTGGGATGCCTCTTCTGTAACATGCATTTAATTGCTGGAAAACACTTTAGGTTTTGGCTGCAGCTATCTTGATTTTTCTACATAAATGTGGAAGGCAGCAGTTTTCAGTTGAAACATTGGGGCAGTAAATAAGTATCTTCTGAATATATAAACAAACCCTTTGCTTTTGTTTTCAGCTGGGGTGAGAAGTGGGGTGACAAAGGATATATCTACATGGCCAAGGACAGGAAGAACCACTGTGGAATAGCAACAGCTGCTAGCTATCCACTTGTATAATTTGAAGACTGAACATTTCAGTACAAGAGGGGATTTAAACTGAATGACCAAACCCATGTTCACACATGTGGTAGACTTGTGTCTTTCAAAACTCAACTTGATTTTTTAAGCTTTTGAAATATATTTTACATGTTGGTGACATGCCACTTGTTTTAAATTAATGTAAATGTTGGTATGTAAACAGCTTGTAATATTGCTGGCTTTTGACTGCTTAATCCAATAGATTCTTTGTATTTTTCCTTTTTTTAAATTGCAATGTGCCCAAAGGTTTACTTTTTAAATAAATACTTAAATTCCACTGTGTACAGATGACTTGGCTTTTTAGTCTGTGTTTTTTTTCACTTGGGAACAGGCATCCTAAATCATACTCTGAGCTGAAGGCTATATGTGTGCCTGTCTTCATTCATCACTAAAATGCAATACTATCTGGGAATGGCTAATAGCTGTTATAAAAAGGAGTGTAGGATTTATTATTTATGGATTATTACATATTATTTAAAATGGGAAGCGGAAAAATAGTAATATCTCTGGTTCTTTGTGTCTCATAACAAAGATCTTCAGTCTTGTCATCTTCTGCATGAAGCATCTGATCTTCACTTGCTTTTCATTCTGTCAGTGTTTTCTTAATGGCGCCTCAAAGTACCACACTGGTATAGTTTGAGTGGCTGTATCCTTTTGAGCATTATAGGATAGAGTAGGAACACACAAAGCACACCTGGAGTGTTCAAAGAGCTTGTTTCTTAAAAGATGCAGGACACTAAATACTGTCTTTCCCACCTGTACCAGCTTCAGCTGTGAAAAGAAGGGATGTGGGGGAGAAATTATGTCCCTGTGGAAAGTAAAGTTGGGCCCCTCTGTTTAATACCTGTATATATGCTGGCTGATTTAACTGAGGTAACTTATACTGTTCCCTGTACCTGCTTTTCTTCTCTGCCGCTGAAACATGAGTACTAGCTGTTACATACTACTGTTATGTATGTTTTGGGTACTAGTGGTTTCTGCAAAGGATGATGAATTGGTAATACCAAAAACAGCAGAGGGTAGAAGACCTACCTTGGTTTTTGGGTGCTGGCATCCCCTCTTGCTTTTGGGCTGTAGGCAAAGGAGGGTAGTTCTGCAGTGTTACTAGCACCAGTTCTGAGTTTGTGGGCCAATAGGCTTTTATGTACAATATCATTTCAGAATCTGATAGCCATGCAGACAAGGGAACACTTAGACCACAACTTGTGGAAGATGAATTTCCTTATTGTGGGTATTATAAGTCTTAAGATTGCATTTAATAAACTTCCTTTTAAGGAAAAAACCAGGATGAGTTATCCATAACAATTTATAATTTTGAGCTGTGTATATGCTGCTTATAGATGAATTATTTCAACCTGAATTTCTCTACAAGTTTGGGGTTTTTTTAAGAAGAGTCTCACTCAGCCGAGAGGCTATTTAACAAGCCACAGAGCAGAAATACTGGTTAGAATGTAGCTATTAAGTCGACTTGCTAAGCCTGTTATGAAGAGCATCCACACTGCTTGGGGAAGCTATGGAAGAAATTAATGTGGAGCTCAACAGGTGGTCCTCTAAAGGCTGATATTCAGAAGAAAACAGCAGTGGTCAGTACATTCAAGATGGGAGGCAGGAGAAATGGCAGAAAATGCTACCAGAGAAGTGACTTTGTAAACTCCATTCTTGCTGCCCTAGAACTGGAGATGGACTGAGACCTGTTTTCTGTGTTGGCTGAAAAAAGAGTGAGACCAGTATAGAGCCTGCTTGGACTTGAGCTCCTGAAAAAAATGGGCAGCAGGAAAGGTGTTTAGTTACAAAAGCCGAGGTTAAAAAAAGTTGCTGGGAGAACAAGATATTTTTATAAACAGATGGGAAATGAAAAGGAAATAACTTTTCAAAGCACATGCACATGAATGGGCATGTAGCTCACAAAAGAGGCATCAGCCTCTGATTTTTTAGAAATAAAAAAAAAGATAGTGCTGTTATTTGCATGGATTAAAACTTGCTGACTCTTCTGGCTGAACATCCTCTCCTGAGTGGAATAATCAAGAAAGGGACAGGGTAAGTCAGGTCATGTAGATCACTTAATGTTTACACAGTCTTCTTAAGTAACAGCTTCACCCTGAATTGCCTTACATGACACAGTAAACACTAAAATTCTGTATAAGTTGCAGTTAAGCACACTAGTAGAAATTTAAAACCTGTTACATTTCAAGAACAACCTTAAATTTCAGTTTGTGATTCCACTGCAGTGGCCCTATCATCTGTAAAGCTGTTTCATTTTCTTCACATGTTATAAAGTACCAAATGATTCCACAGTCCTATATGTCGTATTGGGGAAAGTGTCATCTCTCTTTAAAGTTGTTCCTTTCTGAAAATACAGCAAATGCATGTTATTGGTTGAGAGCTTCTGAGTTCTTCCCAGAAAGCTATGGGTAATTAAAGCTTTTGATTACTGTTCCAGTATTTTTTTCCAAGGCATTCTTTGGTATTTATATTCCTACAGATACCTGAAGTTGCATTTAATTACAAGATGTATTGTTTTTAAAGATACTAGTGCACATGTGTTATCAGAAAAAATCCTATAATTACTGCCCCGTTTAGGCCCTGTGTAAATTACAGCCACTGTTGTTAATGGGGTCTTAATGCATATCTCAATATGGGAGCTGAGCACTATGTTACGTGCATGGCAGATGGCAGTTCTGTACAGTGATAAACCTCTGCAGTCATTGTTTGCTAGCATTTTAATTGTGCAAATGAGCAGTTTTATTTAAATGTGGGAAGAAAAAAAGTTTTGCATTTGATTTCCATGTGCTGATGCTTCTTAGATAGATTGTTTTTGTCCTAAAGCAGTCTCTATGATCCAACTGTTGAATGTGCTCTTGAGGCAAGGAAAGCCATGAAATTAAATTATTTAACTTACACCTGAAGTTTTTGAACTCCGGTGAGAAATGAACTTAACTATTATGTAGAAAACTATTTTCCCTTAAAAACAGTCAATTTCTCATCCTATCTGTGACTGCTAAGTAGAATGGAATTCTGGTGGGGTTTTTTTAATGTTCATTGGGTTTTGTCTTTGCGAATATTAAATCAATTTCCACACATTAACAGCAGAACAAATAAGTTTGTTATTCTGCTACACAATCCATGCCGCAAAGTAATTTTCAAAATAGTCTGAAGGACCATGGTGACAAAATATGTCATTTCACACTGTGGAAACCTTACAAGGAAGGCAAATGTGATAAATTGTATCAGTGAAGATTTACTATAGTGAATGATTAACTGGTGATCTGCATAACTGCACTCATAGTTCTGAGACAACCACAGACATGGGAAAAAGGGACTACCCACCTCAAAAAAACCCCACAAAAACTAGCTTCTGAATACCAGTTATGCAGTATTTGCTCTTTAATTAATCTCCTTGATCAAGTTAAAAATCCTATCATGTATCTCTTCAGCTTAATACCAGTTAACCAGTTTTTACATATTAGAAATTGGCTGCAGTTTCTGGCTATTAACCAAGGAACTGAGTATACCCTGATGGCTGTCATAATGTAAACTGGTGCTTCTACTGTCTAGTTCTTTTTGGACTTTATCAAGGTGTATGACAGATTGAGAGCCTATTTTTAATTGCAGTCTATCTGATACCCTTTAGTCTTTTTGTTGGAAATTCATAACAGGAAATGCTGACTTAACTAATACACTGTTTTGAAGAAATGATTGTTTGAATCACTGATGGGGATGTTTTTCTCTCATTCTCTAATCACAGTTTTATTGAATCAGTACTAAAATTTCAGGTAAGTACAGGGGCACCTAAAGTATTTGGAAGAGCACAGACACAAAATTTCATCCACATTTCACAAAACTGAACCTAGGTGATACTCAGTAAGGCTCATCTGAAAACAGACAGGGAGCCCAATCTGCGACTTCACTTTGGAGAGGAGGAGAGTAGGCCACATGGTGGAGACCTGATCCATGGACTGATTAGTTTAGATAGATTAGGAGCCTCAGAAGAAGTCACCTTTACTTGTGTGCACAGAGAACTTGACTGCTTTATTTTTTTTTCCAAGCTGATTTGCATGAAGATTTGTTTTCCAGTAGTTTTAAAACAGTTTTTGTTTCCATCATACCTGTTATTTGTTTTAGAGCTATCGTGAACCTTTGTGTATAAAGGAGCAAAGAAACCATGAAGATGGGCATTTGTGAAATACTTACTGGGTTCTTGCATTGTACAATGCGTCTTCCTTGTTTTGTTCACTGACAGTTTTCACCACCTCCAGGAGATCCAAAACCTACTTCCGAGTGAAACCTGTTGCCTTTTCCACTAAAGTGTTGCTGGGAAATGTATTGTAAAAGTAACAACATGTGTTGTCAGGTGTGGTGCTGCAGCTCTGATACCTGGTACCTTCTGTAGCCCTAGTTTGGGAAGAAGTGGTCAAAGAACGGACCAAGGTCAGAGTGTGGGTTGTTCTCCTCCCCACCCACCTTCAGAAGGCTACTCTGGGTAAGGGTGGCTTTGTGAGGGCCTCCAGGGAAAGCTTGTGGTTGACCTGAGATCTGAGCAAGGAAGAGATAACTTTCCAGCCTGGTAAGAGTTGTTCACATGCTTAGTAACACTTTGGACATTCATCTGGAATTAACTTTGTCTTTCAAAGTTCTTTGTCTATGTTAATGTGTGTTCCCCTAGGGTGATAATGGTTTAGCTGTGCTCTCCTGGAGTGCCACCGAGGGACCTCTGTTACAACTACTACTTTATGCCTCTACTAGGGAAAATTGCAGTCTCAGGAACCGATATGGAAATATTCTAATAAGTTGTTTGTTTTTTTTTTAATTACTAGTGAAAGTTTCCTGCACAGCGTGCATGCCATGACATAGAACTGTTTAAAATAAATTCTGGGTTGTTAGACACTCAAACCGGTTTAGGGTGTCTGAGAAGTTTATGCTGAAACGGGATACTGAGAACTCCTTGGGGCTCATCTTGGAAAACTATTGCTTCTGCTTAGAATCCAAAGGTCAAATGAGGTGGCTTCAGAGCTGCCAAGTCACAGGTAGGTTTTCGCACTTAAAAAGAAAGTGTAAATGTATCTCTGTAATATATCAGTTTATGATCCTGGTGTAACAAATCACAAAAGAAAAAATTTATGTAGGGCTGCCCACAAAACTCACTGTGTCTGCAGGTATCCAGTTTTGTTAGATATGCATATGACCAAACATAGAGCACTATCTTTTGCCATAATAGCACAGCAATGCAAGAATTGTGAATGCAAGTACTTCTCAATAGCCGTCTTAAAATTCCTTCTGCTCAGCCATGTTTATCAGTATTGCTTTCCTTATTCAAGCATGAAGCACTGTCTGACAGCAGGGTTTTTTTGGATCAGGAAATACATGCTGAAAATATCTGCTGTGTTGTGAAATTGCATTGGCTTTTGGAGATTTATAATAATACTCTCCTGTAGTTGAAATAAACTCTCTCTGTGTATATTAAAATTCCAATTGTGCAAGGGTTAAGAATAAATCATGCTGTCTTTTTGCTATTTGTTGCTTGCTAGTCACAGGAAGAATTGCAGGGGGCCTGTGTTTTCTGATTCAGTGCTGTTCTGAGCCTTGATCACATTTCTCTCACAATATTATAGAGCATTTTAGAAGCAAACTTGTGGTCACAGGATGCCCATCAGGAATTGTTATGAAGTGTGAGTTGCAGTATTTCCAGACATCTCAACAAACTTTATAGCCCCTTTTTGTTAGGCACTCTGCAAACCAAGTGCAAAAGAAACTCCCTCCCCACTGAGTTTTTAATCTAAACTAACACAGAGCTGAAGAGTGGGAGAGGAAGAAGGCCAAAAGCAGTGAGGCCACCTGCCAGAGGCCGTGCAGCTGATTAGCAGCTGTGCATGTATATCTGAGAGAAGACAAGTCTTCCACTTTCGCTTTGTTTTCTCCCAGTGTAGCTTTAACAAAGCTAAAAGGTAAACATCCCTGTTCTTGTTCTTTTCCTGAGTTTAAATTTCAGATCTACATTTACCTGTATGGCCCTTTCTACTTATCCTCCCTGCTTTCTTTTCATTTGCACAGTATCCTTTTTCCCTTCCTGTGCTGGAATAATAAATCACGCTGCATTGTTAAAAGGGAGAATGTCCATGTGGGAACAAAACAGGAAACCTGGCAATCAAAAGGGCAAAACCCAGATGGTGCATCACCTGGTACAGTGTCTCAGAGCTATGCTCCTCACATCCCCATGTGATGATGGGGCCGGTGCCACAGCAGTTGGGCGTGTAGAAAAGATGACCTCCTTTTTTTCCAGGCATGAACTGACAGTGCTTTGGAGTGTCATGCTGAATCAATGAGACAGATGAGACATCATGAACAGTCATGCTCTGGGCTGGGATTAGGCTGGCTTTGCACATTCAGCTGGAGTACAGCTGATCAGGTAACTGAGCAGGTGTATTATCTCCTTCATGGAGGTGTCTTTTCAAAAGTAATAGAATATTTACCAGGTAATATGCTCTGCTGCTGACAAGAATTCTTAGGCCAAAGTATGGGAGTACATAGCTGTCTTGGCCAACACCCTCTGCAAGCTGGCTCATCAAACTCAGTTCACTGATTGCAGTGGTCAGAACCACAAAAGCTGCTACCAGAAACCAGGTTGCTCATCTCCTGATGAACAGAATCCTGCAAAACCATGATGCATTAGGTGAGAGCAACCTCCTCAGGGCAGATCTCAGTGGGAAATACTATGTCCACATAGTATTGAAATCAGTTCAGAGGAATTGGTTTGAGGTTTTTACTTTTCTGTTTTATGAAACTACATCTATTTGCAGAAAGCTAGGAACAAAAACCAAAGGTGTTTTCAGTAGCAATGCATGGGATTTGTGAACATTGTCCATGATGATATGAAGCCTGAATGGTAGGGATTGTCTCTTCAAAACTTCAGGAGTTCTGGGAAACTGTGTCCAGATCTTCTGTCTCAGTGTTCATTTTATTCACTGCTATAACCCTTTTTTGGGCCTTGGATACCTCTGGAAAATAGATACTTTTACCTTTGCAGTCTTACAGAAGTTAATGATTATGTAATCTTTCCTCTTATTAAACCCCCTCTTCTGTTCCACAAGCACCAACCACCCTTTTCTCACAATGACTCTAACTGTGTAGTATAATCAATACAAACTAAGAGCTCTTTCTTGTTCTAATTAGCTTGCATTTTACAGATGAAGAAAAGTTTTGCCTGACTTTTCCAGAAATATCACTTTATCAAAAAAACCTGCAGAACTCCCTCTGTGTATGCTTTGTTGGAAACAGAATTAAGTAACAACTTTTGATACAAATGCTCAGAGACACACTTGATCCTACATTTCAAACAACACCTGCATTTCTGCTGTCTTGCTTTCTCAGGGAAGGGTGAGCTCCCACTGTGAGGGCCTGGCATCAGCTCCTCACAGTGCTGGCCTGGCAGGGCAGCAGCACAGGCAGGCTGCGTGCCACGAGATTGGTGGGATGCCTGCCAGCCCCAACCTGTTCTCTGATACCCCATCTTGTGATTGCAGTCACAAGGCTGCCTCTCTGCAGCTGGCTGCTCAGTCCAACTTAGTTCTCAAAGTAATTCATGAACAACTGTTCATTTATTAAAGACCAGGAGGGTTTTGTGTTTTCTTGTGTTATTGAATAACACCAAGTTTAAGTAGTTTGCCTTTGTTTTACTTCTGAAATAGGTGCAAAGGTGTTCAATAATTGGAAAGAAGAATTATATTTGGCAACCAGTTCGGCAATCTGTGCTTTAACAAGTCATATCTAGTACAATACAAAATAGTATACTTTCCACCTCTTCTTCTAAAAGTAATGGGAAATCAAATAGGCCTTGGTGTATTTATATATAATATTATACCCAGAAGCTATTCAATTCTGATACAAAGGCACACGTGAAGTAATATTTAGATGCATGTCTGTTACTTCATGTACTTGATGTTTCCATGTATTTTCAATTTTCTATCAAGTTGATGAGTACCTGAGGAATAATATCAGGCGTTGCTGACTTCTGTGTATGGAAGCAGAGTCAGAACACCTTCATCATGAAGACTACATGCTTCTCCTGGTGGTATTGATGGCAGCTTGTGGTGTGTCCCCTTTCACACCAACCACTATGTTGACTCTGATTCTTTGAAAAAAAAAAAATCTATGTCTTTGTTTTCTCAGCTGTACGAATGCCCTCAGATACCCTGGCAGCTGATCACAAGAGGAAGTTGTGGCTCAGTGTCACAAGGCCTTTGAAGGTTGTGTCCCCTCACCCTGCGGTTTTGTCAGAGAGCTCTGGAGAAATGGTCTGAACTGGTATCACTCTGGAAAGGGAAACTTTAAACATCACCCTGAGCATTTAAGATGGACTCTGTGGAGGACTGCAGGGTTGTTCAACATGTAGCAGAATACATATAAGTACTTAGGTAAGTGATGTAGGTCAAAGCAGGACTCCAGCAAACAAAGTCCATAGTTCACAGTGAATAAAGTTGGTGCTTTCCTTATCTTCATTTGAGGTTTGTATGGGTTGTTTACACAGGAAAGATACAGATCTCTTGTAGGTATCAACCACATAGCAGCCTACAAATTAGGAGCCTACAAATTAGGTTTTCATTTAAGCATCAACAGCCACCCAAAGAGCAGCTGTTTGTCAGAGCAGTCCCAGCGCTAACCCCTCCACTAGCAGGTGCTTCTGGTGCAAACAGAAGAAAAAAAAATAAATCTGGGAAGGCTAGCAGCTGGGTATATATGCAGATTTTGCTCTAAAGCCATACTGAAACGGAGACAACTTGGGTGCTGTTACACTGACAGCAAATAGGGCACTGAATGACTGACACATTGCAGTACACAGGTATTAACATCCTGCCTGCAGGAACACATCTTAGTCACTAGACCATGTATACCCACTGCAATACAACCTTACTTTCAGCATTTCCCTAAAAAGTGGTGGTTTTTAGAGGCCCTGTGGTTACACTGAGAAGTATCGAGTCCCTCTTCTTGCTGTGCCCTTAATCGTCTCTCCTGACCTCTTGGGAACAGGACCAAGTTAAAAGTGATCCTGCTGGTATATTAGTTTAATTAGACTGGCCTTGAATTATACTTGGTTTTATGTTTCCGATTTAAAAAATGCAACAGAATTTCTCAATAAATTAGTGGCATCAATGTCTGTTCGTGTTCCTATATAGAGACTGTAGAGAGAGAGAATGACTATATATATATATATAAAATATATGCATAAAAATAATATAGGCACACATATACCACGTACATTTTTTTTTCGGGAGAACTGATTTAGTAAATTTCATAGCCAGAGTGCACAATTGCATCATGCAGTAAAAAGTTGGCTATTACCTAAACCCTAGTATTTTTTTCTTCTTCCTCTTCGATCACCAGGATTTAAGTGTTGCCTATGTTCTGCTGTTGATAGCAGAGTTTTGGGAAGCACATGATAAGGAACAGAATAAACAAGTACACGCTGTTCTTGCTGATCCTGGGCAGTTGACAGAGCTTTAGAAAGGGGGGAGGGAGGCAGGGAGGGAGGGAGAGGGAGAGGCAGAGGTGGAGAGGGAGAGGGACAGAGAAAGAGGGGAGGGAGGGAGTGGATAGGGAGGGAGGTACAGTGGGATTAAGGGAGGGAGGAGGTTGGGGAGGGAGGGGAGATGGGAGAGGGAGGGTTGGATTAAGGGATTAAGTGATAAAGGGAGGGAGGGAGGGGGAAGGAAGGGGAGTAGGGGTAAAGTGGGGAGGGGAAGGGAGGAGCAGAGGGGGAGGGAAGGAGGAAAAGGGGGGGAGGGAGGGAGGGAGGGAGGGAGAGTGGGATCAAGGGGAAGGGGGTGAGGGGGAAGGAAGGGAGGGAGATGGAGGAGGGAAGGATTAAGGGAGGGAAGGAGGGAGGGAAGGAGGGTGGCATTAAGGGGGGGAGAAGGGGAGGGAGGAAGGGAGAGAGGGAGGGATGTAGGGTGGGATTAAGGGAGGGAGGGTGGGTGAGGTGAAGGTGGAGGGGGGAGGGAAGATGGGAAAGAGGGATGGGGAGGAGGGAGAGTACAAGGGGGGAGGGAGGGAGGGGGATAGGGAGGGAAGGAGGAAGGAAGGGCATTAAGAGAGCGAGGCAGAGAGTCGGGGGGGGGGAGGGAGAGATGAGGGGAGGAGGGAGGGGGAGGGATAGGTAGGAAGGGGAGCAGTGGGGAGAGGGAGGAAGGCAGGGGAGGGAGGGAGGAAGGGGGAGAGATGGACTAGAGAAGGGGGGAGGAGGAGGAGAGGAAGGGAGGGAGTAGGGAAGGGGGGAGGGAGGGAGGGAGGGAAGACAGGTAGGAGGAGGGTAGATGGGGACTGAGGGAGGAGGGAAAGAGGGGGAAGGAGGGGGGAGGGAGTAGAGAGGGACAAAGAGAGGGAGGGCAAGAGAGAGGGAGGGAGGGTGAGAGGGAGGGGGTGAGGGGGCAAGGGAAGGATGGAATGAGGGAGGGAGGCAAGCAGGGAGGGTGGGATTAAGGGATTAAAGGAGGGAGGTGGGGAAGGGGTAGGAGAGAGAGGGGAGGGAGGGAGAGAGAGAGAGAGGATGGGATTTACGAATTAAGGGAGAAGGGGGAGGGATGGAAGGAGGGTGGAATTAAGGGATTCAGGGATGGAGGGAGGAAGCGTTTAAGGAGGGAGGGTTGGCAGGAGGGATTAAGAGAGGGAGGAAGGGTTAGATTAAGTGATTAAGGGAGAGAGGGAGTGGGGGGCAGGAGGGAGGGATTAAAGGAGGGAGGGAGAGAGGGAGGGAATGGGTGAGGGAGGGATGGAGTGGGAGAGGAATCAAGCAGGAAGGGTGGGATTAAACGAGGGAGGGGGGAGAGGGGAAAGTGAGGAGGGTGGAGGAGGGGGGGAGGGAGGAGGAGGGATGAATAGTGGGAATTAAGGGATTCAAGGAGGGATGGAAGGGCGAAGAGAGGGGGGAAGAAGGGGTGGAGGTTGGGAGGGATTAAAGAATTAAGGGAGGGAAGCAGGGAGGGAGGGTGGGATCAAGGAAGGGAGGAGGGGGTGAGAGGGGGAGCAAGGAACGAGGGGGAAGGTAGAAGAGGGAAGGAAGAAGGGGAAGGGGAGGGGCAAGGAAGGAGAGAGGGGAGGAGGGAGGGAGGGAGGGAGGGAAGGAGGGGGGTGGAAAGGAGGGTTGGATGAAGGGATTAAGGGAGTGAGGGTGGGATTAATGTGCTAAAGGAGAAAGGGAGGGAGGCAGGGAGAGAGGGAGGGAGGATTAAGGGATTAATGGGGGGAGGGGGGAAGGAGGGTGGGATTAGGGGATTAAGGGTTTAAGAGAGGGAGTGAGGGAGGGTGGGAGAGAGGAGGGAGAGGGGAAAGTGAGAGGGGTGGGGAGAAGGGAGGAAGGGAGGGAGGGAGGGGGGAGGGAAGTTGGGATTAAGGGATTCAGAGAGGGAGGGAGGCACTAAGGGAGGGAGGGAGGTGGGGAAGGGGAGGGAGGAAGGTAGGTAGAATGCAAGGGGGAGGGCGTGGGAGAAGAGGGAACAGTGAGTGGGAGGGGGGAGGGAGGGATGGTGGGATTAAGGAGTTGAGGCAGGGAGGGAGGGAGGGATGGAAGGAAAGGGAGGAGTGCGGGTGGGAAAGGAGGGGGGAGGGGTGGAGGAGGAGGGAGGGATGGGGGTGAGGAGGAGAACAAAAGTGTACCATATTACATGCTTGATCACATATTATATTCTGCATGATTGTTTACTAAGTGTGGAATCTACAGAATTGTTTCTTTTATATCCTAAGAAAAGGGAAGGACCTCTATACCCTACCACAGTCAGCTGAAGTTTAACTATCCAAATTAGTACCAGGCAGCTACAACTTCCAACCTTCCTTGTCAAAACATTGAACTGTTTTTTGCAATGCCTACAACTTGCCGTACTGTTAAAGCTGTCAGAAAAATAGATAAAATGTATTGGTGGAAGAGCTATCTGTTAAACACCATTCTTTGATGCAGAATTCTCCATATCCTCAGAAGAACACAGAATACGTTATTCCCAGAATTGGAAAACATCTTCCAAGTTCCATTTATTTGATACCTATTATAGAAATCCAAAAGAGCAATTGTGTTTAATCAAATTACAAGCAAGACATCAATTCACACAACCAGAAAATACTAAGTCAGAATGAAGCACACTAAAAAACTGGCATATGTTAATTTGCAGTTGATTAAAATGTGCACAAGCCTGCAGCCTTCACTACACGAAACCAACTTTCAGTATTACGGTATTGTCTCTCTAAGCTGACAGACATACTCTTAAGGCTATCCACTTGTTTTTCCTTCTAGCGTGAAATGAATAAACTAGTACTTTGAGATCCACCCATCATCAGCATGGAAACAAAACTTTCTGGCTTTAAATGACACAAGACAAAATATCGACAAATTATTTCTTCCAAAGATGCTTTGTGGGAGACATCTCTTGACTGCACACTTTGGCCCCTCTACTGAAAGCACTGCTGAACAAGAAAGCAGGAAAAGTGCAGCCAGCTCTGTCTACTGTGCTATACACAAAATCATTAGCTAGCATTGAAAAGTGCTAAATAACTACAGACCGCTTGTGTCATACCTTTGTCATAAAATAAATATGTTCTTATTTTGAAAGATAAGATTATTTATTATTTCTGTGTGTTCTAATACATAAAATATCAATGTCCACAACCTTTACTCAGCAATCCAAATTAAACAAATCCCACAAAGCAAGCTCCAGTAAAAGAGAAAAAGAAGGAAGACAGGAAGACAAGAGATCAAATATCTGGAGGTCATAGCTTTTCACAGATAAATTAGCTAAAACACACATTTCTCCCTTTTTCTTCTCTTGCAAATTTTCATCCACACTAGCTATGAGATAACAAACATTTGAGGAAGAATTAACTCTGAGAATTTTTTTAACAGTTAATAACAAGAAAATAACCTTGTCCAGAGAAAGGCGTGCACAAAAAGCCACAACAATTATTCTGAGGCTGATCTGAAAGAAAACAATTGAAAGCAGTTGTCAGATGCAAAAGTTTTCAAACTAAGAAAATATGAGATAAGCATTCCCATTATAAAGTCCTAGCTGCTATTTTTTAGGAATCATTCAATAAAAACACTTTCTTGACAAAACCAGAAGAAAATTATGATTAGGTCCCCTGACCTCCTGTTTGCATACCCTGTTTTGCAAAATAAAGATGTTTGTGCCACCAGCTCTGGAAATGAAACTAATAGGAAACCATGCCTTAATCTACAATAGTCTGAGCAGCAATTTTGTCTACAACATAGGTAAACACTTCAGGGTAGATTCACTTCTGCATTTTCTTACATCATTTTTAAAGCTTTTAGCATAATCTGTAAGTAGGTACCATCCAACTCCCTACATTGTTTGACAAAGTTAATTCAAAGATGCAAGATGCTATAATAATGCATGGTCCATGGCTAGCCACAGGAATTACTTTTTGGTAAGTGGAAATGTAAAAGCACAGTTTGCATGTTCAGCTATTACCAAGCACACAAATAGTTAATTCTTAATGTAATTTGGTTATGTACAGTTATGTTTGAATTATCCCTTTAATCACAGTAAATGTGCAGGCAAATTATGTCTGCCTATTTTATGTACCTGGCTTTGAAAGAGATCCTATCTACCAGAAATTCCAATTCTGTCAACTAGATTATTTGGTTGTAGTAACTGATAAAACAAATATATGGGCCACAGTGTTCTGTATTTGTGATATGAGGCCAAATCTCATGGTTAGATATGTATTTCTCAGATATCCACCATCATCAGGAAGAATCAATTAAGTTTTAAAATGTTAGGAGTATCGAAGACTTTAATAGACAGCAATTAGGTCACCCTGAAGCCTCGTCCTCTTAAGGCTGAACAAACCTAGCTCCCTCAGTCGCTCCTCATTGGTGATATTCTCCTTCTGCTGGAAGTCTGGAAGTATGTCAATGTCTTTCATACACTGAGAAGCTGAAAATTGGTCACCACATGTTATTTCACCAAAATTGGTGCAGAGTATTTCATTTTGGTTTTGAATATAGGTTACTTCCCTATCATATAGCAATAACAAAAACCTTTTCAGAATTTTAAGCAACATATTTGTTTAACATTACAGTAGCATAGCTATCGAAGGGTTACTTTTGAGGTACAGAACGTTCACTTCTAGAATTCCACTGCAATACTTCTTAAAATACATGAGATGGCAGCAAACACCAGAAAAAAAAAGAAAAAAAAGCACTGATGGCCCAGGGCAGAGAAGCTGTTGGCAATGAGACAGATTTTGTCCTGCTCGCAATACAATTGTCTGGACTGTGCAGGTTGCTGCAGATTCCATTATATTGCATTGAGCTATAAATCAGGGCATGAGTGCTGCCTGTTTGAATGTAATACTGACTGAAAAATTCTGTAGCCTCTATGTTTCATTAATAGCATGCAGTTTGGCAATGTTATATAACAGAAGAAACTTTTTTTTTTTTAACTATATGTCTTTTGTCAGTTTTACATCTTTCTTATCATGTTTTAAAACTATTGTAGCAATATGTAAGCTTCTAACTTTTAGCATTATGGAAATTTGTTCACTCATGGAACTTTGTAGCAGTTAAACGTTCCTGTGACATGAAGATGAAGTTAGGCGTATTTAAACTGGGAATGATGAACAGTAAAAACTCTAACAGGACAAATAGGGAGTTAGTTTACCCAGTTATAGTTGGTAGGTAGTGTCCTTCTGACAGTGTCATTATATCCAGATCAGAAGTCTTAGAGTACTTTGTCTCAGAACTTACTGACTTGATGTAGAAATTTCCAGAATATCTATGCATCTCTTACAAAGGCCAGACTAGGTAATCATAAACAGAACTTCCGAGCTGGGAATTCAGATTGCCTATTTGTATTTGTTGTATTTATTCTTGACATGTTATATTAAACATAGAGGAAACCTTACAGTATTTATTACTAATGACTTTCATTAAAGAGCTTACCTATGTAGACAGTGTTCATTTCAGCCAATAGCTTTTTCTGCTCAAAAAATATCAGAATAAAATAGAGAGGCTATGCCATATTGTCTCTGCAGGGTAATAGGGCTGGAACAGTGCATTGCAAGCCTACTCAGGAATTAAGTCTCTGAGGCCCAAGTTCTGGCCTCCCAGACAGTTCAGCTGAGCATTCAAAGGCTCATTATTTGCTGACACTAGATATTTCTTTTGTTGTGTTCTTGCTGTCAGTTTTATGAAAAATGTAGCACTAATTTCCAGTAGTACTCGACAGGTGGTCAAGAGTCTTGACTGTACTGCAGTATGAAAGGGATGAAAAATTAACAGTATTTAATCAGGTTACCTTGTCTCCCCTCTGTGTCAATGAAGTTGTGTTCTTTTCAGTACACTTTGTTGATTGACCTATATTTAATAGTATTTTAAATCAAAATTTTAACAGTATCTGCCCATTTTCTCTTCGGCACCCATGTGATTTCACTGGGCTTCAATAGTTTATATGCATAAAAGACAATTCTGGGATGAAGACAAGGTGAAGATGAATATTCAGATAAGGACATAGAATTTTTTCTTGCCCTCCCCTGTAAATAAATAATTCATGTACATAAGCTTACCCTGAAAAGGATGCAAATACATCTTGTAACTAAATACTTCACCCAAGTACTTTATACTTTCTCTGAATTTGATTTGTTGATGCTAATATTCATTGAAATGTAGAAAAGTCTTTCAATTTATAAATTAGGCAGAGAGCCAAGAAGCATCGCATTTAAATAAAAGGTTATATGTTAGAGGAACCAAAACCTTTTTATTGGAAAAGTGACAGAGATGGCTACAGCTCTGAACTTGAGACAGTCAGAAGAAATCTACCTTAAAGCATTAAACAGCCCATAGAAGAGAAAGTTCTGCCTTGTTAGTTTGTTTTATTCTGTCACTGGGTTGCCAGCATGTTGTCTTGTTGCATGCAGAAACTGTGCTTTATTTTGGAATGCAATAGGTGTCAGCCTTTATCTTCTGTTTGTGTCGTCCACAAGCAGTTAAGGTGTCTTTCTTCCACACACACACACAAAAAAAAGACTAGTCTGCTTAGACTGCAACAACAGAAAGACAGTAAGGATTGGCTATGCCAGTAATCAGACTTCTTGCATTTAAACTGTTAATCAAATCTCTGTAAACTCTTTTCTGAATCCACCTAGACTCTGGCAAACATGAGCCTGCAAACAAATGGCATTTAACCATCACTGTCCATTTTTTTTTTGTATTTGTCTAATTTGAGGGCTGAACTGAGAAAAATTAATTACATCCCTTTGTAAAGCCCTCATCCAGAAATGTGTTCTGTCCTTTCTAACTCAGTAGGTGAATGAGAGATTTTTTCATTGTTGTCTTGAAGAGTGTGTCTCTGCCCAAGAAAGGTAATAGAGGAGCAGACATGAAACAGTAGACACCAGTTGGGCAAATCCTGACTGCAGAATAAAATCTTTAGAACCCCCTTATGTAATAATACAGGAAGCATTTCAAATAACTCTACCTTCAGGTCACAGAACAAGTATAAGGAAAAATTAATCAAGGGTATACAGCCCAAATACCTTTGCCTCAGAATATTATTTTCTAGAATTTGCATAGAGTTTTAAACTCTGCAGATACTAGAAAGTAAATGCAAATTGTACTAACCAGGAGTTGCCACACTTTTCACTTAAATTCTACATTGTAGTATCTTATAGGAGTATATATAGTTACTTATATAGTTAATATAAGTAAATGTAAAGGAAAACTTTTAGCTAACTACAGCTTGCATATGTAGAATCCTTTAGTAAGTAAGTTGTGATTTGTCAGTAATCAGAATTAACATGAAATGGATGAATCTTCGTACATTTGAAGCTTTAATAATTCATCATTTTGAGAGTCCCTGTAGCATAACTAAACATCGAAATAAATTTTTACTTGATTTTCACTTGATAGTCCACAATTTGATTGTTTTATTTTCACTACAGAAGTCTATAGACTTCTTAAAAAGGATTTTTTATATGTATTTTATTTTTATGAAATTCAAAGCACTCATGCTGTCATGGTTCTGAGAAGTAACATGAATTCAGAACCCTTAAAGATCTTGGAACATATCAACCAAGAAACACTTGAAGATGAGTATGGTTTTGGCCTCACACATTATTTGATTTGATGTGCTCAGACACATCCATTAATAGAGCTATAATAAAACCTACAACATCAGAACACCAGAGGAAGTAAAAAAATATTCTTAAGTCACCTGACACTTAACTGAATATTTTTTTATGTTGGTTATTTGGCTGTAAAACAATAAAGAATAGCATTTGCTATACTGGAATCAAACAAGGATTAAACCAGTAAAGTTTCTGACATGTGCAGAGTAGTATTCTCATCTTGGTACTTTTTGACTCCATTAAAAATGCAGTAAGTGACTTTGGTAAATGGAAAAATACTAAAATCAGTGATGCAATAAATACTAATTGCAGGTTGAATAGTATGATTTAAATTTGTTAAGAGAAACACATCCAGAAGAAGCATATATTGAAAATAATGGTTTTTAAAGGTATATAAACACACCTGATGATCTTTTTTCTGGTCTTTTTGTTTTCTCATGTTGATTAGTTTTTCTTATTCTATTTCTGTATACCTATTCCACATATTATTTTCAATCATATTGCTCTTCATTCCTGTGTAAACTCCCAATCCTCATAAGAGACTAGGAACCCTCATTTGCCAGTTTAGTAGGATGGACTTCGGTAACAACCGGAAGCTGATACAGTGGGCAGAGCTTGGAGGTTTCTTGGTTTTCCTCCCACTGTGCTTTGGTGGAATTAATCTGCTGGATGTTGACCTGACATATATCAGCATATAACATTTTGAAATAGTAAATCCTTGATTTTTTTTTTCTGCTTTTTTTTTTTTTAAGACATAAGGAAACCTTCGAAGATCTGTCCCCGACAATGATGGCATTTTAAGAGACAACAGTCCAAGGTTTTCAACTTGAATGATATCAGTGATGGCTCCAGTCCAGAGGTTATCCAAGAAAAGATAAGAAATGGTCAGAAGTTTCACAAAAATTAAAGTCTTTCATCAGCTTAATTCTCTTGTATTTCTACTTCAGAACTTAGCTCTAAATTCCTATTCATATTTTTGAAAGCACACATTAACAAATTCATGTTACTGTGTTCATACTTTTAATTTGATTTTTAAAAGAAGCAAATTCATCATTTGATCTCAGAGCCTATCGCTACAAGCAATATTCTTTTCCAGCTGAGCCACAGCTAACATAGATTTTGTTCGTTTTGTGTCTCTTTGGTTGCTTTAGTGTGCTCTTCCATGTGTTGCAAAGTACAGATGATGAAATGCTTTGGGTCATGCAACATTGTCAGTTAATCCTTCTGTGAGCTGTGGTGCCAGCTAATCCCCATTTTTTGATTTCTGGTGTGTTCTGTGTAATCACTTTTTTGTTGTTTAATCATTATGCCTGAAATAAAGAATGGTTAACAGCAAAAGTCAAAGGAATTGAGTCAAATCTTTCTTCCACAGACATCAGTGCACTTAATTGGCACCACTAATTCAAAAAAGATTAGCAAAAAGGAAAAACTTACCCACCATTTTACACAATGATAAAGTCTTTACAAATATGAGAAATAAAGCTACATCAGACAGCTACAGAATGTACAGAAGAGTACATGCCCTAAATAGATGTTCAAATGTACTTGGTGGGTATTACAGTACAAAGAAAATAAGGAAAGAAGCAGTCAGTTACAGAGAGGCAAGCAATATTAATAGGGGTGATAGATGAAGGATGTAGGTACATGGTATTGTAGTAAATGTTCTAAAGCATTCTTTTGGCCCAAGATTAATTGTATGGAGAATACTAATCTGGGGGAAGAATAGGAGGAGAGAACTGTTCACCTCACTTAATAGTAGCACTGGTGAAGTAACCCAATTAGAATAAAACAGTAAAATTACTAAAACAGATATGCAAGTTCCTGATATTGGGCTGCATCCAGATACCGAGCTTTCCAAAACACAGCTTGATAATGAAAGGTGAGATTCTACGCATTTCAAAGGCATAACCATACAGAAGCTGAGCTTTTTCACAATGAACATCTTTTGCTATTTTTTGCTACCAAATATGGTGGGCAGTGGGTGGTTGTCCTAGTTAGAACAGCTGGGAGCAGTTCATCACTGGATGGGTGTAACCCAAAACTGTGTATTCTATAGCCTTCCATGCCATTTCCCAGAAACTGTTATCAATGAACCCTTTACACCCTCTGCACATAGAGCCTGACTCCTCAGGCTATAAACTAGGTGTTAAGAGGCCTGCAAGATAGGAGTTGCTCTTGTCCTCACACCCATTGTGGAACCCCCTGTCCTGAGGGAGGTACTGAGCATCCTTGCCTGAACTGGAGGATATATAATCTTGGAGTCTTGGGACCTTTTTTACCACTCGTGGGATCCAGAGGAAGACTGCAGACCACCACTCTCAACCAGACTGCAGACCACCACTCTCAACTGGACTGCAACCACCACTTTTCAACCAGACTGCAACAGCACTCTCACCAACAGATTTTTCCTCTCTCCTTTTACTTCAGACTCAGGGGGCGCAAAGAACACCACTCTGTTCATACCCCAGGGTGCTGGGTTATACACTTGGGTTTTGTGGGTTAAAACCAATTGTTTGTCTGTATAATCGTACTTATTGTATTATTTTATTAAATCGTTATTCTGACTTATATTCTCTCTTTTGAGTTGAGTTCATTTTCCCCTGCTGGTTTACCTTTAAACGAGCACGGTGGTGTTGAATCAGGTTATTTCTCCCAACACTGCTTAGGTCAATCCAAACAGTTTGCTCCTACTGAGATGAGATTGTGTTTCTTCCATTTGCACCCACACACACATACAACCACACACAGCTGCTTCTATCCCTTATCCTGCACAAGCTCTGAAGCTTGCTAGACTCCCTGTCTGAGCAGATTTATCTTATTAATCAAGTGATTAAAACTATATATATAACTTTTTGATAAATTGGGAGATTAATCAGTACATAGACAGAGCCTCTCAGTGCACAGAAATGTCACAGAAACATCCTAAGGCACCTGGTGTGAACAGAAGAGTATGTGACATCTCTCATTTTCAATAGTGATCAGTTCAAGCCACCACCGGTTACGTGGTTCTCTTTGTCCCATTGGTTGTAATCTGCATTCTTCTATTAGTACAACCTTTCATTTGTTTGTCTCTTAAACTTTTTTATGAAGCTTAAAAATCGAGCACTTTTTTGAGGAATTTCTCTTCCAATTAGAGGAGTTAAACTACCTGGGTAATATGGGGGATATTGTTAGGAAATACAACTAATGGAAAGAGTTTCACCCCCTACAACCCCAACTAAGTAAAAGGAAGCTAAGTTCTGTTCTACTTGCAGGATGTGCCTCTCTGCTTTCTAGTTTTAAAAGACATTCTAGGGATGGTTCTTTAGAAAAGTACTGCTAACAGTGTTCAGCTTTTTTTTTCCTTCCTTTTTTGGTGTTCTTGCTGAGAGAGATGTCACATGAAAACACTGAATTTATATAGAAATGAGCTGCTGTGATCTTCCCATCTTCCCTAACATCCAACAACCACGGCATTCTTAGTTTCCCTGTAAAATTGTTGTAACTATTCCTACATAGTAACAGTTACTGCATCCTGCAAAATTGTTGCTTATTTGCAGTAGCATCCACCAAAGACCTTGGTAAACCAAAGGAAAAAAGAGAAAGGGGAAAAAAAGAAACGCAAACAGACAGGATGCTGACAGGGAGCTGATAACACTGAGTATACCGTATAAGCCCTCATAAGACTTAAACAAATTATTTCAGGACCTTGCCCCAGCATTTCCAGAAGGGACTGCCTTCCCCTACTCCAAGGTGAAATGAAACACAAATTAGGTCTGACAACTATGGCAACCAGCTCTCCTGAGTGTCACTATTGGACATGCTTCAGATTTATAGTAGTCATCACACTACAGTAATTGGTGACGTAAGAGCAAATGGCAAGATGTGTAGTTTACGATTTAGGAACCTGTGAAACAGTCTACTCCAGTGTGTTGTCATGAAGAGAGGGAGAGAGGGAGGCAGGGAGTGAGAGAAGGAGGGTAGGATAAGGGAGGGAGGGAGGGAGAGAGGGAGAATTAAGAGAGAGAGGGAGGCGGACAGGGGAGGGAGGGAGGATTAAGAGAGGGAGAGAGAGTGGGATTAAGGGATTAAAGGAGGGAGGAAGGGAGGAGGGGGAGGGAGGGGGAGAAGGTGGAGGGAAGGAGGGAGGGAGGGGGGAGGGAGGGAGAGAGGGAGGAAGGGAGGGAGAGAGGGAGGAAGGATGGAATTAAGGGATGGAGGGAGAGAGATGGGGGGGACTGAGGGGAAGGAGGGCAAAGGAGGGAGGGAGATTAAGGGGGGAGGGAGGGGGGAAGGAGGAGGGAGAGGGACAGGGAGGGAGGGTGGGATTAAGGGATTAATGGAGGGGGGAGTAGAAGGTGGGATTAAGGGAAGGTTGGGGGTGGGAAGGGGAGGCAGGGGGAGAGGGTAGGAGGGTGGGATTAAGTTAGGGAGGGAGGTGGGATTAAGGGAGGGAGGGAGGATGAAGGGAATAAGGGATTAAGGGATTAAGGAGGGTGGGAGGGAGGGAGGGGGGATGGGTGGTAAACACCCACAGAAGGAGTGGTTTGATATCTGAAGCAGTACTGAAATCACATCCCTACACCTGTCATAACAATAACTAAGGGTAAATACTCACCCTGAATAATTTTCTGTCCACATTAGTTCAGCCTGCCTCTTCTTTATGAATAATAGAACACAGTTGTAAATTAAAAATAACTATTGGAGTTTCTTGGCAGGAGTATTTTTAACTCCTCTCTATGTCCTAATGTAATTCACAGAGTGTTCTTAATAAAGTCTTGTGCCGGCACAGCTGAGAGCGTGGAGCAGGTGTGAAAATGACCAGAGAGCACAAGAGTTGCTTACATTAAGGAGGTCACCTAAGAAAGTTCATATAACAGGATAGGAGTGTTATAAATGTGTCTAATATTTAAAGTGACTTAAACCCCAATTTTCACATCCTTGTCACTTAATGTAATCACACATTCCTTTTAATTGCTAATTTTTGCTCTTATTGGTCAATGAATGCCTGCTAGTTTCAGAGGTGATTTCTGATCTCCTTAGGCAGCGTCAGTCTGAGATATAGCACCAGAGCACCAACAGGATGGGTAGCTGTAGAGGATGTCAAAATCATGGAATCATTAGGCTTGGAAGGGACCTCTGGAGACCATCTAGTCCAACCCCACCGCTAAAGCAGGATCACCTACAGCAAGATACACAGGAACATGTCCAGATGGGTTTTGAATGTCTCTCGAGGTGGAGAATCCATGACTATGGAGCCAAGCAAGGACTGTTGGTAATAACAACCAAGGATTGTTGGTAACAACAAAGGATTGTTGATAATAACACAATGTGATAAAGACCAGGATGTAGCTGAGCTGGAGAAGGGGGCCATACAGAAGTAGAGGGACACTTTTGCAGGGCAAACATGCTTGTTGTGGCTCCTGTAGATAAGCACAACACAGTGCAGGAATGAGGCTGAGAAGTGGGCATGGACTGTAGAGTGAACCAAGACCAACAAAGACACTCAAAGCCCTGTGACCCATTTCCAGAAAGGTCTAGAAGAAAGGACTGCACATGATAACAAATTTGCATAGAAAGAGAGAAACTTATCTCCGAGGCAAGGAAGCCTTTCTATAAAAAGGTATCTCCACAAAGTCCAGGTACATGTGTGCCCTCAGGACCCTGGACTCCCCCTCAGCTGGATCAATGCTGGAGCTAGGACTCTCTCTCCCTCCCCCTCCCCCTCCTCTTTAATTCACTCCTCTCTCTCTTTCTTCCCTTTCACCCTACCTCTTTACCTGTGTGTTTATACTGGGTGATCAGGGACTAACTTGTACCAATTTCCATGCCAAATGTGTAATTTACTAATAAAACTTTGTAAGTTTTTGTGGATTATTTGACTTCTGTTGTTTCTTTTGACCATGAGCATCTATGAATCTTGGGTGTTTCCTTCCCCTTAAGTGTGGGACATCACAGCAGTATGATGTGTGTAAAAGGGCAAGCTTCAATCTGAAACAAGAATCTTTCATAGTAAAAGAAAGTGGATATGTAAATGGCTTTGTATCATCTTCAGTTGCAGAGAACAATGGATTAACAGGGAATAGGCATGGTTTGAGTGTCACATTGATAGCAACGGTTTATTGTAATTTGCGCCATTGAAAGTTGTTTGTCTGTAAATAACACAAGATATTTCCTGTGCTTATGAGAAATGAAATACCTTGGCAACATTGCAGCCTTTTCATCTCTATTCGTTACCTAAGGCACATATAATTTGGAGCTTAAAATGCCTCTGTTTCAGACAGCATGAGACTTTTGCTCTTCTTAGGGCTGTCAAAATAAAAAGGATCAGCAAGAAAGCCTCTGGCAGAAAATCCGGATAAGGGCATTGCAAATATTGATGAGGAAATCCTGTTTCAAATTACACCATCCATGCAATGTCAGATGTAAAGCTTCAGATCAAATGGGGACACTGACACAATTCACTTCTTTTTGTTACTATTATATAAATTAGTTTCTGTTTGGAATCAGGACTCCATCTCTACATTTGCACTGCATAAATCAGAGTAAAAGGATTTCTACATTTTCCTGCAAGGAGAAATTAAATTTTTGCTTTTTTCTCCATCAACTATTTTCACTATTTTTCTTGTTCACATAAAACGGGACTTTCACTGTGTTAATTGCTAGAATCCACCATCTTGAAATGTATGGCTTTTCTTGTAGACCGAAAATGGATGATCAAGGTCTGATGTGGAAAAGCCTTTAGCTGCTCTTCTTGTGTTTCTGTACACAAGCAAGGTATTCTTGCACATCATCTGGAGAGCCAAGTATAAGAGGAACTCTCTGATGAATATTCTCAGGTTTCACATCCAACACTGCTTCGGTCCCTGTAGTTGCCATCCCACCCGCTTGCTCAATGATGAAAGCCATAGGGTTGCATTCATAGAGAAGTCGGAGCTAGAAAGAAAGAGGAAACACATGATTGCCTTTGGGGGAAATTATATCAAAAGATTTACCAAAACCCAGCCTTCCTTTTGTGATTTTGGAAAATTTTGTACCAAACTTCAGGTGACCTACGTAGCAGTGTCTCTCAAGTCAGGCCCTTCTTCTTTACTCTTCTCTTCTCACCTTATACCAACCCTGCATCCAAGCATCACCACTCTTGTTTCCAAGCTGACATACTGATGTGCAGCACCAGTGAAACTGTATTTTGTCAAAAATGTCAAAAGTAACTGGCCCACAGATATCAGCAAAACAGTTAAGCCAGCTAAGTTAATAGTACTGGGAAAAAAAAAGCCAAAGTGTCTTCCTTTATCTGCTACCTTAGAGCTTGGGACAATTGTGTTATGTTTGGTCAGGATATTTTAGAGTTTGAAACTTGATGCTCCCAGCTTCAAATTTCAGGTATTGATTGCTTCTCTTCAGAAATATGCATAGATCTTAGTGGCCTGAACTCACCCAGATGGTGGCTGTGTTTTCAGAAGTAAATGTAGTTATTATTAAAAGCAAATTTCCCCTTTTAGGTTGGACCCTGATATCTGTTTACATTTTCTAAAATATTACCTCTTGGGATGACTGTGCTCTGGTGGAATGAAAACTGATTTGGGACATATGCCAAAAGTTTCTGTGTTTAAATGGGCATAGATGATAGCTGGTCATTTTTTGAGACATTATTTCTGTAGATTTATTTGTGAAGTGCTCATGTAGAACTATTAGTACACATTTTGTTTAAAGGGCTCTTCATATGTGCAAAAGAGAGAATGTTTTCTGGGGAAAAGGAAGTGCAACAGAATGCAACTCTATCAAGACAGAGAAATGGGTTAAACACAGGACT